>NC_142337.1:47245416-47573333 GCF_054954075.1 Amborella trichopoda | reverse complement strand
CCACATGCCACATGGTGGGCCCATGTATACTTTGGGCCCCCTATAGAATTTTATAAAAAATTTTAAAAATTAAATAAAACCAATTAATATATATTTGAATTTTTTACAACTTTGTAAAATCAATAACTGCATTTTTATAAGTCCAAAAATCTTAATTAAAATATTGAGATATTCATAAAAATTCAAATAATAAAACTAAAATCAATTCAATAATAAAATAAACACAATTAAATTTATATGATGGAAAAATGATCTATATGATTTTAAGAATTCAATATGTAATAATAGGGTACTCCACTTTCAACTGTGGACTACAAATCACACTAGCTTTATTGAACCAACTCAGTGTTTTTCATGACCCATAGTCCAACCAGGGGCTCATTAGCGGGTCACCAAAGTCAGGTCGATGAATCAATGGTCACAATCCACTCTATGGATTACAGGTCCTCCCCTAGAGACGAGTCAAGGTCACTACGACCTGATGCGACCACTGCTCTATGGTGCGTAGGGGTATCTCTCGTACATGCATACGCTTTACCCAAAGGTGGATATCTTACTTTCCCGAACGATCTATCGATATGCATGCCGTGTGATGGAACATGGATGAAGTTTTGGCCCTTGTCTCAGTAGGCCTACCATCACACACAAGGGTCACACAGTCCCTCGGCTCACTCATCTAGGCATAAACTCCGACCTCATCAAGGGCTAACCCAAAACCCTCTTCGGTTTATTTATTTCTGACCAAGTACCTTGGGTTTTCCAACCGATTGGTATAGATCGATAAGCACAATCTGGCATAAGCAAACATCATTTGCTTATTATGATCATCGAGGGATCACACTCCCACTGAGTTTATGTTTCACTATAATAAAAGTGTTTCAATACACACTCATAAGGCCACATAAACCTTACATCTCTCACTTGGCCTTTGAAGGCCTTACATTCTCTCTTCCTCACTTTCTTTCATCCCCATCTTTCTCACTTGTCTTACAAAAACATTAGGTACAACCCCCTTAGTCAGAGGGTCTGCAATCATCAAATCTGTAGATATGTAGCTGATCTCGATCTCTTTTAATCTTACATCATTTCTCAAGTGATAAAAATAAAGCTTAATATGCTTGGAGTTCTTGTGAAGTCGAAGCTCCTTAAAGACACAAATAGTTGCAGCGTTGTCACAGAAAATTCGCACTGCCTCACAACGTACAAGATGAAAATTAAGTTGATTAAGAAACTTCTTAATCCACAAGGCCTCCTTGGCTACTAGACAGCATGCCACATACTCGGATTCCTTAGTGGACAATGCCATAATATCTTGTTTCTTTGACTTCTAAAAAACTACACCCCCTCCAAGCATAAACACATACCCAGATGTAGATTTTACATCATCTGGATCCGCGAGATAGCTTGCATCTAAATATCTCTCTATTGCAGTTTCAGTTCCCCCATTATATGTGAGGGCATAGTTCATAGTCCCCTTTAAATATCTGAGAATTCTTTTTACAGCTTTTCAATGCTTCTCTCCTGTATTACTTTGGAAACGACTGACCAGACTCATGACGAAGGACAACTCAGAGCTTGTTCTCGTCATGACATACATAAGGGACCCAACTGCGTTCCTGTGTGGCACTCTCTCCATGGCTCTTATATCCATGTCTTCGGTAGAACACATCTTATTACTAAGCTTCGTCTTTTTGTTAATTGGGATAGATATGGGCTTGCACATGCTCATATCAGACTTTTCTAGAATCCTCTTACAGTAGGTTTTTTGGGAAAGTTGGATAGTCTTCTCTCTCTTATTTCTTATTATCTTGATTCCCAACACATATGAAGCTTCTCTAATATCCTTCATATCGAAGTGTTGTGCAAGGAATTTTCTGTCTCTACTACTAGGGCAATTGAGCTACTAACAATTAGCATATCATCCACATATAATGATATAAAGACCACATCACTCTCACTGACCTTTTGATATATGTAATAATCCTCATTATTTGTGGAGAACCCTGTAAGAGCAAGGGTCTCTTGGAATTTTATATACCACTGTCGCGATGCTTGTTTTAGGCCATAAAGGGATTTATTAAGTTTGCATATTAGGTTCTCTTTCCCGTTCTCCTCAAATCCTTTAGGTTGGGTCATGTAAATTTTTTCTTCTAAATCTCCATTTAAAAAGACTGTTTTGACATCCATTTGATGAACCTCAAAGTCAAAATGGGCTGCTATAGCTATAAGGATTCAAATGGATGGAAATTTGGTAACAAGAGAAAAAGTTTCATCATAATCTATCCCTTTTTTCTGGGTGAAATCCTTTGCAACCAACCTAGCTTTATATTTTTCTATTTTCCCTTCAAAGTTCAACTTTTTCTTGAAAATCCACTTACAACCAATGGCCTTACGTTTTTTAGGTAGGGGTACTAATTCTCATACATGGTTTTGGTTAATGGAAGCATACTCATCTTTCATGGCTTTTACCCAGTATTCTCTTTCAGAACAGGTCAAGGCTTCACGGTGAGTCCTAAGTTCTAAATCTGGATCTTCCCCAACCTTATCAAAATGTTCTCCAAGGTAGACAAAATGTTCTAGGTAAAGAGGTGGTCTACTGATTCGGTTACTTCGTCTTGGTTCAGATAATTGTTCACTTTCTATAGGGAGTTTAAGATCAAGTTGGGTTGGTTTAAAAGTTTCAGGTTCAGGGTCTCGAACTACGTTCTTGTTTTGGGCCTCCTCATAAAAGTCAGTTTGTTTTCTACTCACCCTTGCTTCAGGGAACTCTTCCTCGAAGAAGTGAGCATCATGGCTTTCAATAACTGCACATATTTCAAGGTTGTGGAATCGATATCCCTTACCATGATCTGGGTAACCAATGAAAATGGATTTGACAGTTTTGGATTGCAATTTGGTTCTTTTTGATGTGAGATAAGGACATGGGCTGAGCAACCCCAAACTTTCAGATGTTCAAGGGAGGGAGTACGACCTGTGAAAATTTCGTGAGGAGTAAGAGGAACAGCTTTTGTGGGAGTCCGGTTAAGGACATAATATATCGTTAATATGGCTTCTTCCCAAAACTCTAATGAGAGATTTGCATACCTCATCATACTCCTTACCATTTCTATTAAGGTCATATTCCTTCTGTCAGCTACACCATTTTGTTCAGGAGTATAAGGCATAGTGTACTGATGGATGATCCCATTTTCAATGTACAATTCTTTGAAAATGTCGGATGAATATTCCTCCCCTCTATCGGTTATAAGGACTTTAATATTCATGTTGGTTTGATTCTTTACTTGGGCTTTATATTCTTTAAATTTTTCTAGGGCTTCTGAGTTTGCATGAATAAGGTACACATAGCCATATCGCGAGTGATCATCTATAAAAAAGATAAAATATCTTTTTTCACTTTTGGTGGTCACATTCATAGGTCTACATATGTCACTATGAATGATTTTCAATACGCTAGTAGCTCTTTTTTCCCTAGTGGTATTTTTTCTTATTAATTTTCCTTGCACACTAGACTCTTACACTTTCGATAAATCTCCCTTATAGTTTTGAAGAAGCCCATCCATTTTTTATCTTTCCATTCGTTTGATATTAATGTGTCCTAACCTCATATGTCATAGGGTAGCATTCAATTCATTAGGAGATGAGACATAAGCAATATTTTATTTTATTTCAATAGTAAATAGCTCATCTACAGGTCGTCCAATCATGATTACATATTTTCCCTTTTTGACCACAACTTTTTTCCCAATGAAAGTGCTTATGAATTCAGCCATAGACATTTTAATAACTGAAACCAAGCACTTACTCATATCCGGAGCATAAAGTGCTTGTTTTAGGATCAAGGTGCTCCCACTCTTCAGTTTCAGCTCAAAATCTCCAACCCCAAGAACACCAATCTTCTGATTTCTTCCCATGTAAATATGTTGTTGTCCTAGGCCCATGAACGAAAACCATTCTTGGTGTTTATGACATGGGCCGTAGCACCAGAGTCAAGACAACAAGAAGTTCCCTTGGGGTTAGCCAGCATATACTTAAAAAACACAAATGCCAATTCTTTGTTGGTCCCTCCATATTTGTTAAAACAGCAACTATTGGCCATGTGGCCTATCTTTTTGCAAATAAAGCAAGTTCGAGTCTCTCTTTTTGCTCCCTTATTTCCAAAATCTCTCATTTTAAAATCTCTTTTCTTTCCATTTCTTCCCTTTTATTTCTTAAATTTAAAAGAAGGTGGATATTTTACCATATGCACAACTTCCCTTGAAGTTGTCGTCAGTAGTTACCTTGAATTTTTCCTCTCCTCTTCAGCTTTGATTGTAGTGATGAGTTCCTCTCCTCTTCTGGCTGAGATAGAAGATATGAAGATCTCCCATGAACTAGGAAGTAAATTCATAAGATGAATCACTTGCATAAGTCCATTAGGTTTCATTCCTGTATCTTCTAGCTCTCTGACTAGAGCACAAAACACGTACACATAATCTGCAAACTTGGTACCTTATGTTATCTTTAATTCATTATACCTCCTCATAGCCATGGTTTGCTTCATAAGAGAGGGTTCAATATATTCTCTCTCAAGCTTATCATAAATTTCACTTTTAGTATAGATTGACTCATACTCAAAAGCATATGAGTCAGTCATGGCAAATAAAGAATGTGTTTGCATGTCAGATTCCTCCTCTTCCAATTGGCGTACTAATCTTTAATGATTTGAGATGAGTCGTCAATTGGACGACGAGGTCGGTCTTCAAAGAGTACCTCATGCAAGTTTTTTTCATAGAGCACAAATTTGATTTTTCTTTTCCATGAAACAAAATTTGTCCCATCAAACCTTTCTGTTTTCAGGATCTCTGAGATGAAGGTACGAGCAGCCATATATTTCTATTCTCAAGCAAAATAAAAAAAGACTCCTAATGGCAATCAAGTAAAACTAGCTCTGATACCAATGAAAGAAAGACTTATGTGATCTTTTACTGAGGAAATACAATTTTTTTTTTTTTAATAATAATCACCCCATATAATTTTGGCAACAAGATTACTCACAGATGGTCTTATTACAAACAATAGAAATTCCAAAAATAAATAACATATCAATCAAATAAATCTCAACTACTTGATGTCATTCATACAACCTAATATTGTGCTTGAGAATATAAAACAAAAGAACAAACAAATAAAAGAAAAGATGCCAGAGATTTCCTCAACCGGCTTTTTACACCCCACACGGAGTCACCACATCCAATGGCGCTGGATCTGTGGTCTAGCTTCAATCTCGAACCAGAATAGCTGATTTTGGCCAAACTAGGTAACCACCACTTAAAATCTCTATTAAACCTTAACCCCCAAAATTAACTTAGGCCCCCTTTAATTTTTCCAACCCTTAAATTAACTTAGGTCTAAAGAGGAGAGAGAGTACTACCTAGGATTTTGGAGAGAGAAATATAGAGGAGAGAGAGTGGGGTGTGCCCCTCTAGGAGAGAGAGAGAGAGAAAGGTGAGTGAGAGAGAAGAGAGAGAGAGAGAGCTTGTGTGTGTGAAGAGATTGGGGGGAGAGCACGTATATTTATAATGGATATTTAGGTTTAGGGTTTATCAGAGTTTTTCTATAGTTTGCCTCTTTCATGAGATTGAATCTAGACCGTTGATCAAGGTGACTTGTGGGGTAAAAGATCTGAGCCATCCATTCCACAGATGGGCCATCAACATTATGGAAAGTGTTTGGACCATTATTCCCCTTTCCTTAAACCATTTTCTCATCAATATATTTAAATAGAATAAATATCATGCATTCCATAAAACTGCATGATCCATCTCACATATTTCATAAAGATATGTTAAATATTATCAAGTAAATAAATACTACCAAATGTAAATAAGATAAGGTCAATTTTTACTATCTATTCAAATTGATCATATCCCTTTAAAACAAATTTGTTATAAAACAAAATGTGCCATGGTCAATATTTCCCTTCTAAGATTTGACCACATGCGACAAATCAAAGCTACTAAAACTCAAAGTCTTGAACACAAAGCAATTAAAGAGTATTCAAAGGGTGGGCGTGCCAACCCTTTATGGCACATGTTGGCCCCCACCCACATGCCACATGGTGGGCCCATATGCACTTTGGGCCCCCATGAAATTTTATAACAAATTTTAAAAATTAAATAAAACGAATTAATATATATTTGAATTTTTTACAACTCCGTAAAATCAATAACTGTATTTTTATAAGCCCAAAAATCATAATTAAAATATTGAGAGATTCATAAAAATTCAAATAATAAAACTAAAATCATTTCAATAATAAAATGAACACAATTAAATTAATATGATGGGAAAAGGATCCATATGGTTTTAGGAATTCAATATGTAATAATAGGGTACTCCACATTCAATTGTAGACTACAGACCACACTAGCTTATCGAACCGATCCAGTGTTTCCCATGACCCACATTCCAAGCAGGAGTTCATTAGCGGGTCACCAAAGTCAGGTCGATGAATCAAGGGATCACAATCACAGTCTTTATATTACAGTTCCTCTCTTAGAGACGAGTCAAGGTCACCACGACCTGATGCGACCACAACTCTATGGTGCATAGGGGTATCTCTCGCACATGCATACGCTTCACGCAAAGGTGGATATCTGGTTTTTCCGAACGATCTATTGATATGCATGCTGCGTGATGGAACATGGATGAGGTTTTGGCCCCCGTCTCAGTAGGCCTACCATCACATACAAGGGTCATACAGTCCATCAGCTCACTCATATAGGCATAAGTTTCGACCTCATCAAGGGCTAACCCAAAACCCTCATCGGTTTATTTATTTATGCCTAGGTACCTTAGGTTTTCCAATCGATTGGCGAAGATCGATAAGCACAGTCCGGCATAAGTAAACATCATTTTCTTAGTATGGTCATCGAGGGATCACACTCCCAGTGAGTTTATGTTTCACTATAATAAAAGTGTTTCAATACACACTCATAGGGCCTTTAAAGGCCACATAAACCCAACAAGATTATATGAATCTTGATTTACCATTTTGTTCTATCAAGGGCCATACCTTCAGTGAGGCCGTAAATCCACATATCTTTTTTCACTACTTCCAACCATCTCTTTGGATCTACCCCTTGTCTTATTTTCGCCTTCCATTTGAAGTAACTCACATCTCCTAACAAGTGTTGTAGTGGGTCTACGATAAATATGGCCAGCCCACCTAATTTTACTTTCTCATCTTATTGCTTATTGGAAGCACATCTACAGTCTCCCCAATATATTCCTCTTGAATTATGTCTTTTATTATCTTGCCACTTATCCATCTCAATATCATTATCTTAGCTACACTCATCCTAAGTGTTGTTTCTTAACCACCTAATATTCTGCACCTTAGGCAAGCAATAGCACTTGTCCAGGGCTAACAGCCGCATCCAGAATGGGCTTCTTGCCGATTTTGACAAGATTGCATGAAACTAAACCCTCTTCAATCATAGGGTAATCCAGATCACTGAGATAAGTTTGGAATGGTATAGACAAAGGACCCAGGAAAGTTGATTGAGTCTTTATTCATAGGCTTTAGATGCGTTGGGATAGCATTCTCTGCTTGGTCTCCCAACTCGTTTAATCTGTGATGAGATGCAAACATTGGTCGAGGAAGAGCTAGTATAGGGCTGAAAGGTTTGACGTTCATTCAGATGTTATATACCGATAGAAATATATCTATTTGAGCCGATAATTATATTTATGATAATCAAAATATTTTTATATATACCGATAAAAATATTCTGATTATCACAAATATAATTATCGGCCCAACTAATTGGATGCTAAGGGTTAGTAAAATATTCTCTACCCCTTGTAAGCTTGCGTAGAGCCCACAACGTATCATCCCACACTTGGGTCATTTGCAAATCTATTGGAGTATCATTTTGTCATCCTCTCCTATGATAAGTATTATAATTATCAGCTCAACTAGTCGTTAGCTGAGGATTAGTGAAATAGTATCTACCCCCGTATGTTTGCGTAGAGCTTAGGACCTATCATCCCACAATGGGGTCGTTCGAGTGCAGGACAACACTTGCCAAAAGTTGGTTAGCCAGTCATGCGGAAATCGTGCAATAGCAGAATCCTGATGCCCTCGCTAGGAACCTGCATGCCTCATACCGGCCGGATGAGGAACCGGGCTTATTTTCTTGAAGATTGTTTGCAACCATTGTTCGTAAAGCTGGCTGGTTTGAATCGTAACTTGCTAGTTAGATGGGAACCGCCAAGGTTTCATAAGGGCCGGTTTTAGAGTACAAATAGCATAGGGTACAACACCAAAAAATTTTCGGCCCAAAACCGGCAGGTTAGAGGTCGAATCGTCCATTTTTTTTTAGTAAAACCGGCCGGTTTTATGCTAACCGGACTGGTTAGATGATATAACGGGTGTTTTTAGGAAATAACGGTAATGTACACATTATGGCCGTTATTTTAAAATCAGGGCTGTTATTTGTAGTAGGCATTCTTGAATTTAAATTTTCACTTATTTTTATTCACTTTCATGCATTTTTTTGTCTTTTTTCGTGTTTTATTGCCGTAAATCACTAGCTAGAATCTATAAACCAAGAAATTTGGATTGAAAACAAAAAAAAAAAGAGTTTCTTGGATTTAAATGGCGGATTTTTTGGGTTTTTGAAAATTTCTGCCATTCTTTCAATAATTTATTCAATACCTAATGGTTCTTGAAGAAATTTGGTGGGTTTGATAAATAATCAAAGTATTTATCAGATTCATGTTTCAATTTGTTCAAAAAACCAAATATTACGGATCGATTTTGGCCTGAAATGCTGCTACTGCTCAAAGAACCTGTGCTCGATCCAAAAATACAGATTTTTTATCAATTTATTGGTCTTTCTTATCACATTAAGTTGTGGATTTTGATCATCAAGGCTTAATCTCTCAAATAAAATAGGTATATCTATTTATGATTGTTTAAATGTTTTTAGATGAATTTTTTGTTGCACCATATTATGAAAATTTCATATATATGAAATTTCTGCCATTTTTTCAATTAAATTAAAATACCGAATATTTTTTTTATGAGATTGGTGTGTTTGAAAGATGATCGAAGCCTTTACAATGCATGTATGTTTATTTGTTTGATTATCCAAACAATGAGGGTCGTTTCTTGCTCGAAGTGTTGTTCGATTTTAGGGGTTTTTGAAAAATCTTTTTTTTTTTAAGATTGTTCAATAAAATTATGTTTTTTGATGAATATAGAAATTGTTTTTCTATTTTTTTAATAAAATTATTTTTAATATAATTATGATTTTTAATAAAATTATGTTTTTTTATTAATATGGGAAGTGTTTTTCAATTTTGCTTAATAAAATTATTTTTTTGATGAAATTGATTCTTCTTTTTGATAAGTGCATGATAATGTCGCTTGATCTTTGCTCGATTTTTTTTAATTATGTTTTTTTAAGTGCATGATATAGTTGTATTTGTAATGATGGAAATGAGACACTTTGTTTTTTAAGTGCATGCCAAATTTTTGGTTGCCGTATGTTCAACCAAAAGGTCATCTTAATTTCAAATCATACATCACATTTTGAGAAATTGATTTTTATTAAAAAAAATTATTTTGCTTGATAAAATTATGTTTTTTTATCAATATGGCAAATTTGTTTCTATATTGCTTAATAAAATTATATTTCTAATAAAATTATATTTTTTAATAAAAAATTATGTTTTTTGATGAATATGATAAGTACTTTTCTATTTTGCTTAACAAAATTTTTTTTTATAAAATTATGGTTTTTTAATAAATTTATGTTTTATGATGAATATGGGAAGTGTTTTCCATTTTTCTTAATAAAATTATTTTTTTTATAAAATTATGGTTTTTTTAATAAAAGTATGTTTTATGCTAAATATGGGAAGTGTTTTTCTATTTTGCTTAATAAACTTATTTTTTGATAAAATTATTTGTACTACTATTCTTATTTTTTGATAAAATCAATGCGCAACACATTGATATGGATATGATAGATACATATAAGAACAGTAGAACATATCAGTGTGTTGTGCATTGATTTTTGGTTTTGTTGGATATCATGAGATGTACTTTTTGTGAAGTATGCCTCATTTAACTTCATCGAAAAGCGTTATATGAATTACAATTTATCTAACTATATGAAAGAGGTCCTTTCTGTTTTCAGTCTTAATTAGTTGGTGTTTTATTTGATTTAATAGCATCATGCTATTTTTGTTGTTTGCAAAAAAGTGCATAACCTTTCATTTCTAATGTGAGCGATTTTTGTACAAAAGAAACAAGAAAGTTTTTCATGTAAGTTTTGGGATGAATATGTTAATTCTTGGAAGAAGATGTTACATGACAAAAATATCTTCAAAGAATATCTTAATCTAGGAAACAAAAAGATTTGTGTGACCTGCTTGGGATCATGTACAGGAAGGACCATAGTAATCAAATATTAATTTATAAAAAGTTGTTTCAACTTTTTTTGTAAGATAAATGTATGCAATAAGATATTATACACTTAATCTAAGTTTTTCATTTTTTTTTTTTTTTTTGGGTTTTTGATCCATTTTTTTTAAACAAATTCTACTTGACCGATTTGTTTTCCATTTTTTTTTTTTTTTTTTGGGGTTTTTGATTCATTTTTTTTAAAAAAATTCTACTTGACCGATTAGTCCGATTAACCGCTCCAGTTAATCCATTTCTAATTTAAACCGCTTCCAACCCTACGTACAATTAACAGTTCCGGTTAAATTTTGTAAACACTAGTTGCAAGGACATATTTGTGAAGAGAAGCCTTCATGTTCCTTTGCGTTGTACAAAACGCAAGGATATCTTTGAAGAGAAGCCTTCATGTTCCTTTGCAATTGTACAAAACGAGGTCGCCATACCGATATGCCATGAGATGATGGACCTCAGGGGTGGTTAGGTGAATTAACCTTGCTAGAGACACCGCTGCTCTCCTTTGACTATGAAGAGGAGTCAGGTGCTTTATAGATCCTGCCCCCCATTCCCACGACGTAGTTAAAAGGTGAGGAAATCACATCCGTATTGATAGCACACGACGTGACATGAGAAGAAGAATAGCTTATAAATCCTCCCCCCCCTATTGATATTTGCAGGCCTCTTTGGTCATTTTTCTTCTTGGAATGAGGCATAAAACACCGGTAGTGGCACAAACACAAAAAGCCACTTGGTTATCAGTCAGAGCCAATGAAACAACAGGCAGCAGAGATATATATATATATATATACACACTATATAGTAATTTATTATTTTACTCAATGATTTCGGATACTTCTATATTTTTGCTTTGTATATGGAGCATTTTTTTTAATAAAAGTATTTTTGATAAATGTTTTAGACCCATATGACAATTTTCATGCTGAGGTGTCACTAGCATGTGAGGTTTGGAACGTTACCAAGGTGTGTTTCTAAAGAGACCGTGTCTGTGAAATTTTGGCCAAAGGAAATGGTCTACTTCTTTTTGCCAGAGTGTAATGGATGGAGCAGGGCCTTGTAGGTGACTTTGCCTAGGGGAAAACTAAGGTGAGAGGTTTTCACCCGAGTGATTTTGAATAAAAGAGGTGTGGGTGATAGAGGTTTCAAGTAGTTTCAGTATGCCGCCACTGGAGACTTTTTACGTTGTAAGTCAAAACTAAGGGTTGTATTTCCCTTTTTATTGCCCATGGTAAAACCTCCATCACGTATGATTTTTTTGACCCGGGGTAAAAGAGGAAATTTTCATCTTCTTTTCTAGACGGGCTTTCTAATGAGGTTTCAATTGGTATCAAAATAATGATAAGTTGCAACTCTTATACTTAACTGATTATAGGCTTATTTTCAGTGAATTTAAAGTCAATAAAAAACAGTTGATTGCATGGCTCTTCAATCTTATTTGACCTCCAACTCATTCTATACTTCACTATAGATGGAGATCCATACATGTCAAATATGGGGTCTGTGAGTGCGTTAAAGATATGTCCTTGCAAATGAAATTGTCCTTTATCCATTTTCGATGAAGTTTGGACTGTTTCTCCCGTTGTTGTGCTTTTTCCCCATCTCTCATTCGACTTGCAATGGCTCCTTCGAAATTGAATAAGTGAGAACATAGGCAACCTTGGGAGTGGTAAAAAATAAGAGTTTTTGTTACCATCTCCGAAAGTTTCACCCATCGTAATGATTGATAATCCCCAATTTGAAGGACTCCATGTTTCACCCAAATATTGTCTTGAATTGTTGGAAATAGGAAGGTGAAATGGGGCAAAATACTTTCTCAATAGAATATATCACTTTCTCTATAGAATATATGCCCCTTACTCATTGAAATTAGTGTGCATCTAAATCACAACCAGGCAGATCCATCCTTTCCAGTACAAATATACAAACATTACAAAATCTAGAGTACCATAGTTGCTCCTTTCTAGATAGAGAAATTTGTATTGGAAAGTACTTAAAGGAATTCATATGGCTTATGTGTGTCAATACAGGAGGAAATACGTCCCTCTATATAGAGAGATAAAATGCCCATTCACTTTCACCTGTGTTCTCAAAAGTCAAGATTTGTGGCTCTTGAAATCTCAATCGTCAGTCCAACATATTAACACTTCGAGTTCCAAAAAGTAACAGCCACACTTATCATGCATGCGCCCTCAAAAACATGGTGCCTCTTCGATTACTGGGAGACCAATCGTTACACGTTACGAACGCATCTTCACGAGTGAACCACAAGTACCAGAGTGCACCTTCTCAAATGAATACATACATATATATATATATATATATATATATATATATATATATATATATATATATATATATATATATATATATATATATATATATATACATATATGAATATCCAAGCAACTTAAACAATTGTGGAACTGTAACAGCTCCCACTCGAACACATATAATATGTACTTTCTTAGTATGCTCATGCCTATGTCGTGAGGTAGTACAACAAGTCTCATACAAAAATAACTCAATGCCCATTGGTTTTGCAATATGGAAAATCCTTCTCGAACCACAAAGGTTCAGCCATACTAGTCTCTTGGTTGAAATCCATAGAAACCAAGTTATCTTATCCACACAACATGCATTAAGGAGGTATAACTAGATAGCCTTCCTATGACATCCCATATGGTTCATGGTCTTAGGCAATCAAGGATTCTAAAGAACTCAAAACTGGTATCATAATTGGTACCTAAAACATAAGTCAAGACATATGGGTTTTTAAAATCAATGCATAAATAATATTCTCTCCCATGTTTATGAAATACTTTTAATATTCAATATTTTTTAGTCTTATCAAAACTATTGACTTGCTATATTTTCACAAGCAATAGTTAGAGAATAGCAAGGCATTTTAGAATGATTTTCCATGAAGACTTAGTGGATCTCACAATAATATGGGGTTTTTTTAAAACCCTATCCATAGATCTAGGTTTTTCAATATGAAAGGTCCAATCCAATTTCTAAAATAACATACTTAGCCTTTAAAAATCATTTTACCACATACACTTTTAATTATTTACCAAGTCATGTTATAGCCACAAAAACAAATCCTAAAGTCTATCTTATGATTTTATCCAAAATAAAATATGACTAAAAGGGTGGTCATCAAAATCCGATAAAATTAAAAATACACATATTTTCTTGGCAACATTCTGGAGACCTTAACATGATATCATCATCACATACAACATACCATATCGCTGGACATTATTAGAATGATGGTCACCAAGACCTGGTCCATTGGAACACTCCATTTATACCATATATTTGAATGAGTCATACTTCATCTCTCAATGATTAAGACTTAAGTCCATAGACCTTGATCAAACCACATCTCTATGCATTTTACTACCCTAAGTAATTCACACAAGCACAAGGTGGCACAAAAACATAAGATATTACAAACTGGCTCTTTCAAACTTGTTAGCACCTATCAACTAATGTCCATACAATCCATATATAGTCATAAAACAAACAACCAAGATATAATCGAAGATACATTAAGGACATGAACAAACAGTGTTGAATCATCTTTCCCTACATGATATTACCATCTAATATGCGATAGATTTCATACATTAACACCATGTAGTGTAGTACTTGGGCTTTCTTGATCCTTGCTTTTGTTTGCTGACGAACTTTTGTGATCTTGGAAGAGTACACAACTGATGGAGAATCACTGGGTCATCATTTTTACATGCCGATGAAGCATCTACCTATTCAGCCCTTGGATTAGCCCTTACATATAGCATGAAAAAAATACTCTTCTTCATGCCATCGCTTCAAAAATCACAATTTTGATTTTCCATTGATCTTTAGAGTTTCTATGATGCCATTAAGTCTCTCAACATATCCCTTCATTGCAAAGAGAAACTAATATGCTTTTACATGTATTGTGTTTCTTCTATTTTTTACAGTTCCCAGATTAAGCACCCTCCCCAATATTGTATTATCTATCTCTAAAGTTTTACTGTTATAAACCATACCCATGACATACTATAAAATTTTGAATGAGCCTAAAATGACTTCCATTATGAGGAGTACAAATATGTGCCTTAACATGTTACATATTTCAATTTACTACAAAATAGAAGATGAACACCCATGATAAAAATATGATATCTTTCAACTCGCAAAGAGTTTATCTCTGAGTCGTTTTTAGTATGAATATAGACTTAAAATTACAAAACTAATAGTCAGTGTCATTCCCAAATCATACCATTTAGTGAGTCTATTAATTAGTGACATTCACATCACAATACATTTTTCATAATAGAAAATAACGTTGTGTACCTCTCAATAAAATAATTATTTCTCTCAATCCACAAAGAATTTCTTCCTTAACCTTTTCTATTGAAAACTAGACTCATAGTCAAAACTTAACATCATGGTGTGTGTCCCAAATAATATTTTTTTTTATGGAAATAAATAAGTGACATTTATATCACATAATAGGTCAATCTGTATAATTCCAAGATGAACATTATCCAATAAAACTACATTTTTTGTCTACTCGCATGAAGTTTCCCTTTCAAAACCCTTTTGTTTGAAAGTAGACACAAAATGACAACAACCATATTTATGCAAGCCTCATATCACTCTATTAGATAGGTGTGAAAAACATAGGTATTCACATCTCAATGAAATACATCAAACTACAGAAATTCAAGATGACTCCACTCCAATAAAAAAATTTTCCCCATAAATTGTTCTTACTCAAATAATTTTTTTTAGAAACTAGACTCAACATAGTAACTTAATTAACTCAGTATGGGTCACAAAATATTCTGTTAAGAATGAAAATAAAGTCATGACATTCATGTCATAGAAACAGTCTTTGTTGCAGAAAACAATACTTGCGCACCCTTTAATAAATGACCATATCTTTCAAACCACAAGGGTTTTTTCCATACAATTATTTTTTTTTGCAAGTAGACTCAATTTGATGAGTTTCAATCAAATATTCCCTAGAAATAAGATTATTTGCTTGGTAAAAAAATTCACAAAACTCAAAATATAATTCCTAGATTGTGCAAGGTCAGATATAGCGTCCCTCAATGATGAGTCCATAACTCTCAACTCCGCATGATCTCCCATTCAAATTTTATAGAAATAAAATACAAATATAGGTAGGGTATGCTGTAGAGAAACACCTCATCCTCTTGTTCAAATCAGTGCTCCAATACAACAGAGAATTTTCTATTCTACAGAGTGCCTTTTTGGTTTAGGAATCATGTCAGTAATATTTCTAGAGGTTTTCCATATGACCACAAAGCCATTGGTTTCCAAATCTCTGATTCTCAATTCACCAAAACAGTGAAATAAAAGAGATATGGCTGCAAGAGATCTAGTTGTTGGGTTTATGTGGCATTTAAAGACCTTATGAGAGACTGTATAAAACATATTTAATAAATGAAACATAAATTCAATGGGAGTGTAGTCTTTTTGTGAACTATACTAGGCAAATTTTATTTATTGATACTCGGATTAGGCTCGACGAGCTAGACCAGTAGAAGTTTGCAAAAACCCAAGATACCCGAACATAGGAATCTAACCGAGAAAAGTTTACTGGATTAACCCTTGATGAGGTCGGTGTGTGTCTAGATCAGAGCCAAAGGACCGTGTAGCCATTGTTTGTGATGAATAGCTTTTAGAGACTTGGCTAAAACATCATCATTATATCATCACATGGTATATATACAGATAATCGTTTTGAGATTCGTCAATGAGGATGAAGCGTGTACATGTGCGACAGATTACCCCTATACATCATAGAGTCATGGTTGCATCATGGTCTGGAAGACCAAGCTTTTTGTCTTTAGGGGAGAACCTGAAATTCATAAATTGGGATTGTGTCGCTTATGCTATTGGCTGACGTTAGTAGTCAACCCTTGCAGTGGACTGTCGGTCATGGGACCCGTTGGATTAGTTTGAGAAAGCTACGTAGATTGTGATTCACAGTTGAAGGTGGATTTCTGTCATGTATTGATAATTTTCTAGATCTGACGGATTCAATTCCCATCAAAATTAATTAATTTTATGTTATGTGATTTTTATAATGTTTATTTGAATTTTTGTGGACCTTTTGTTATATTGTTTGATCATTTTAGATTTATAAATTAAGAGAAATTAATTTTCTAATGTTTTAAATAAAAATATAAGATTTAAAAATTATAAATATGAAATAAAATATTTTCTTAAAATATATGGGACCTCTATAAAATATGAGGCCCAAAAATTTAAAAACATGTGGATTAGGTGGGGCCCACACTTGGCCACCAAAAGGGTGGCACGCGCCACTCATTCACGTATTATTCTTGTGAAAAATGTTTATCCTCTTGGTTGATTTATCTTTTCAGGTATAGCCAACTTATGTGATAATATTGAATATTGGAGATATTTACTAAATCTTTGAATCAAGATTGATTGTTCCAATAATTAAAATTTTGATATATTAAAATATAAACTTTCCTTATTTGATGGTAATAGTTTTAGGAAATGGAGGATAGGACTCTAGCTCATCTGTTTGAATCGTAATGGTGGATCAAGGAGATGGGTAGCTCAAATCTATCACCCCAAAAGTTTCCTTAGATCGACAGTTAGGATTTAACTCTACGAATTGAGGTAAAATCTATTTGCATAGAAAATATATAAAATGCGTTCTCCCCTCATAAATTTACAAACGTATTTTCTTCTCTCTTTAAGAATTCTCTCTTTTCCTATCCCAAATTTAGCTCTCTCCCTAGATTCTCAAAGGCGAGGTACACCCAAATTTTTATCTCTCTCCAAGTTGTTTTGTGTGATAAGTATTACATCTTTTCTCTTTAGATCATCTGTCTCTCCAAGTTTTTTGTCTGGTACATATTACCTCTTTCCTCCTTAGATTCCCAAAGGGGAGGCACGCTCAAATTTTTCTCTCTCTCTCCAAGTTGTTTTGTGTGATACGTACTACCTCTTTCCTCTTTGAGTGGCACCCCTAAGCCTAGGTGGTGTTTTTCTTTATGGGTGGCAAAGGGGTGGAATCCCGTACTAGTAGATCTCTCCCTCTCTCTTGATATTCATCTCTCGTCTCTTTAAATCATGCTAAAAGACTTGATCAAGATTAAGTTATTGAGTGGATTTTTGCCATAGTAGGAAAATCAACACACCGATCATAGATCCTGAGCACCATCGGAAGAAAGAGACTCAGCATGGGTGTACTATACCCAGTTGAGGTAATCTCCTTCAATTTTACCTTTTTAAATATTTATTTACGTTTTGATATTCTCGTCCAATAAAATAATAATTTTTGTTTGTTGAATGAAGAATTGTTTTTGAAGATGTAGCAATTGAGAACCGATTTTATTTTATTTATTTTAATAGTGGTTTGATTGTAAATGGATATTGTAAGTGATCTTGCCAGAGTAGGAATAAAAGAAGTTTTAAAAAAATATATAGACCGTGCTTTATCATCAAGTCCTTTCACTAACTGTGATACCAATGAAAGATTGGACAATGTGATCTAGCACAATATATATAGTTTTTAAGTTTTCTCTTTCTCACCAACTTGAACACTTACAAAGATCTAATTACAATAAAACTCTCTTGAAATAAACAAATAAATAACCAAATGTGGTTCTCACTTACAGCCACTAATTATCACTTCTTTTATTAAACAAATAAAACCAACATAATGTTTATAGGAACAAGAAACAAAAAATAAAATACTACAAACCACAAAGCAAGATGCCAGAAAATTACCTCAACTAAACTTAGTATACCGCACAGGGTCTCTTCCTCCAATGACATATAAGATCAATGGTATATTTCAAATCTACGAAGTATGAGAAAGCCTTAGCTACTACTCTTACAAAATATGAAAGCATCCCCTCACCCCATAACTCAGGCGTACCCCTTACTTTTAATTCTAAAAATAATCTAAGGGAAAATGATGAGAGGCTTGAGAGAGAAGAGAGAGCCTAAGGTGGCATGCCACCGTTATAGAGAGAATAGAGAGAGAAGAGAGAGGTGTAAAGAATTATAGGAAAGAGAGAGCCTATTTATAGAGTTTACAGGGGTTAGGGTTTCCTTTGGGTTAGTCATCCTTAATGAAATTAGATCTAGATCATTGATTATAGGAGACTTGTCGGATGAGAGGTTTGAGCCATTTAATCCGTAGATCATCTATCATAAATCAAAAGAATGTACTAGAACCTTATCCTTCAGCTTCATAAGCTTAAACCCATCAAATAATAAAATATGAAAAATATTATCAATCATACTATAATTTTCCACAATCTTCTTATACATAATATATCGATTAAAATCAATCTTCCATGATTTCAAACCTCTTTTGAATATTCAAATCAACTCAGAATATAAAACTTTTCATAACAATTAACATGATTGTATGCATTGCATAACAATGCCTTGAAATTAAGGAAAGAGTGCCCACTACATGGGGCGTGCCTCTCATGGGGCTCCCAAGTGGGACCAACACACAATCTAGGTGGTCCCATGGCAATCCCCCTATGAGCCCCCATATAAATAATGATTTATAAAATAATAATATTAATTTTTAGAATATAAGAAATAAATATTTTTTCTCTCTGATTATTTAAATATTGAAAATTGAATATCTCTTAATTTATAAATCCATGTTACAAAAATAAAATATCAAAAAACTCTAAAAAATTCAAATAATCGATTTAAAAATATTTAACATCAAAATAACTAATTCCAAGTAATTTTTTATAGGAATTGGATCCAACTAGGTCTAGGAATTATAATATCATTGAAGCACTCCATCTTCTACTATGGACTATAATCCACATT
Source organism: Amborella trichopoda (assembly GCF_054954075.1). NCBI lineage: Eukaryota > Viridiplantae > Streptophyta > Magnoliopsida > Amborellales > Amborellaceae > Amborella > Amborella trichopoda. The sequence continues at coordinate 47,553,994 of NC_142337.1, read as the reverse complement.
TGTGTTCTCAAACTGACCTAACAATTCTCATGACCCACCGACTATTGCAGGGGTTCATGATTAGGCTATGACCCACCGACTATTGCAGGGGTTCATGATTGGGCTACCAAAGTCAGCCAAGAGATGAGTTCTATGTCACATAAACATGATGTAATTAAAGCTCTGTGATGTATATGGGTAATCTCTCACACATGTACATGCTTCATCTTCAATGATGACTCACTTTCTCGATACGACTATGATATGTACATGTCATATGATGGTTCAATGATGAGGCGTTGACCACGTCTCTAGAAGCCTACCATCACACATAAGGGTCACACAGTCCCTTAGCTCACTCTTTGGGACAACTCCGATCTCATCAAGGGATGACCCTACAAACCCTCATGGGTTTTGTTCCATTCTAGACAATAAGGGTTTTCCAACTTAACTGCCCTAGCATGTCAAATAAAAAATGAGTATCGATAAATAACATTTGCCTATCATAGCCCACAAAAAGACCATACTCCTATTGAGTTTATATTCCATTATATCAAATATTTGAATACAAGATCTCATAAGGCCTTTAATGACCACAAAAACCCAACATATATCATTAAAATTCTCTCTCTATCAACAATCTCTTGTATTAAATTTGTTCCATATAACTTATTTCAAAATTAAAACTCCTAAGTCGACACAATAATAAAATATATAAAATGAGTTACATAGATTCATTTTATTGTCATGTTGCATTTTAAACTTTATTTTGGTTATATTATGAATTTAATACACGATAAACACTCAACATGAAACAGATTCTCAGTATTTACATATTTGTTATACAATAATGAAAAATAATATTGCAGTTGCCATTATTTCTTTCAAAATCCTAAAACCTTCGAGATCATCGGACTTGAAAACCTATAGAGATTTGGTCGCTCTGAAATGTGGATGAGTTAAGAAACAGAATGTTTAGACAAACATTAGACTCCAAATAGAAAACCATGATATACGTAGGGATGTGTTATCCTTCGAGTGTGGTCTTCCTAAGAGAACATGTCTCAAATGAGTCATAGGGAAACGATTATCTCTCTCTTTGTGTCTTGAATATCACTCTCTTTTCTACTCTTGGTTCTTACCGAGGCAAAACCTCTGAAAAACTCTTTATCTCTCTACTGGACTGTGTCTATCAGAAAAGTACGCCCTCTCTTGAATTGAGAATTCCCTTTTTTATACTGCTAAATTATGGCTTTTCAAGGGATAACCATGCATTTCCCATCTTCAAATCTTCACCGTCCATCTTCATCCTGAGTTTATCTACTCATTTGAGTCACAGATCTTGTAGGGCGTGAACCTTATCTTCGTAATGCTGTTTACCTCTTGTGTTTATTTTTTCACGGTATTGATCTCATTGCTGGGTTGTTGCAGATACAATCACTGGCACTTGTCTTTCAAATTCAAACTTTCAAACCTAATAATCTCATGGGAGCAAAATCAGGGATTCATTGGTATCGTCAATGGACTGCAACCACTTATGTTATTCAGCTCCATCTATGCTACACCTTTTATGGGTGATACAACAAGGAGCCAAGAGTTCAACGGTACTAATCTTATGAGAGAATTATGTTTCAAAGAAATAAATTACCCTATTGCGGTAATCTGCAAAACTTTTAAGGATTCAACTGCCGGACAATGATGCTAATGATGAGTTAAGCCATATCTGGGCGGTTCGAGGCTTCTATTGAAAGAGATAGCTTAACCCATCTAGAAAGCTTTTAAAACCTTTAGGTCTACACAGAAATGGTATACCAAAATAGGGTGTACGAAGATATTTTCTCTTAAAATATATATTTGCATTATTTTTTATATGTTTTGAAAAAAGGGAAAGAGACCATTTATCTTTTCCACATGGAGGTCACAATCATTCTTGTCCTTAAATTTCAAAATGGGTGGTTTAAAGAGTATCATTGGATGGACATAAAGTTCCAAAAAAAAAAATCTCAGACTTTGTGACTCACCCCAAACTAGTCAATTTGACATCTATGTGCAAAAGATAAATGGTCTCTTTGTAGATAATCTCTTAAAAATATATAATAAAATTTACTTTCTTTGGGGTGGCATATCTAGGTCCCCGATCCATCTTCTTAAACCTTATTTCAATGTTTAAAAAAGTGGATCGCTGACTCAAATCGGTCACATCCATAACCATGTTGGATCGGTGAATTGGATCGGAGAATCGGCCGAATCGGCAATTTTTGTCCCAAATTATTTTTAAAAAAAATCACTGTAAATCTATAAAGATATTGTTCTTTTAGTTTTTAAAAGAAATTAGGAGTCGTGCATTATGTATTTCCATTACTTTATAAAAATAGGTGAATACTGAGACCATCTTTTCCTGACTAGATGTATGTAAGCTTATTAATTATAATATAATATTATAATATTACATCAAAATAATTTGAAATATTAGAAAACGCTTTTATATTATAAGATTAAAAAATAATTTCCGACAAAATCACATCGAAGTATCAAATACTTATTAATTTGCTTTACTCACCCAAAATTATCAACTAATTATAATATTATATTCTAAAATTGAAATTATTGGTTTATAATTATACTTATTTTACTATACAAATAAGAACAAATACGAAATGTCTTATAATATCATCTAATTTTAAAAAAATTATTTACATCTATAAGAAAAAATAATACATTATATAATTTATAAAGCAAATATATTAATAAATAAAATACAAGATTTGGTTATCAATATATAATGATTAATTACAATATTATAACAAATATGATTCAACTATTTATATACAATAACTTAGTACAATTTAAAATTATATTAAATATTTATTGCTCTATAAACAAGTTATTGTAATAATAACAAATTAACAATAAGTTATTTATTAGTATTTGTAAAATACAAGATTTAGTTATCAATGTATAATTATTAACTACAATATTAAAATAAATATAATTCAATAATTTCTATACAATAACTTTATAAATTCAAAATTATATTAAATTTTTATTGCTATATAAAACAAGATATTGTAATAATAACAAATTAAAAATAAGTCATTTATTAATATTTGTAAAAGTTATAATTATATTAATTTAAAATTACAATCTAGACTAAATATGAAAATAACATAATCTATAAAATAATAATAATCTATTAACTAACATAACAATATAATATAATAATAAAAATTTCAATGTAATAATAACAATTTTAATATAATTATAATAAATAAGTTAACAATTTTTTACACTATATTCATTCAACATAATATTATTAATGTAATTTTAATGTGATGATATTTACATAATTAAAATTTCTTAGTAAAGGGTCAACTATAAATAGCTATATATATATATATATATATATATATTCTTTTTATGTTAGGGAACTCACACTATAATGCATTTATCATTGTACTCAACAAATTTTAGACACTTATATATCATTATTTTATACATAGAGTAATATTTAATGAGGGTATTTTTTTATCAATGACATCATCCATATAAAGTATGACATCACCCATATGGAGCACACTAGTAGTATTTAATGCTCAAGTAGTTGGGCGGGGGTGGCCATGGCGGGCGGGAGGGCGGAGGAGAGAGAGAGAGTAAGTGAGGTAGTTGGGGGTGGTCATGGGGGCTAAGTGTGGGAGACACAGAGTTACTAAACTTTATTACGTAATTCTCCATGAAAAAATAGGAAAAAATTCAACAAATTGTCCCATATCAAAGATCTAGATAAGATTGAACATGTATAAAAGAGGTCATCACGTGATAATGTGGCCTACTTGATGACACTTGTTTGGGGTACAATTAGGGTATGTATGCCTTTTTCATTTACAAAAAAATTAATGAAAGTGTCCCATTCAAACTAGTTCACAAAAAGTGATGCAAGAATCGATATCAGTACTCTAGTGTCTGATTTATCACATAAGCATATACCGATTTTGTGTCATCCTATTTATGACATCCGCATATACACATTCTATGTGTCAACATGGAATTTTGTGTCATCTAATTTATGACATCGGCATATACTCATTCTATGTGTCAACATAGAATTGTTTAATCTCTGCATCATTTGATTTATGACATCAACATATACCTCCAAATTTTATCATAATATGAAATTTTGTTGTAAAATATTCTTAAGATTATCTTAAGAGAAAAGTTTCAATACGGATGCATCAATATCATAACACCTACGGATGCACCCTTATCAATTGTCCGATCAATTAGACGGTTGAGATGTTTGACCAAACCTCAAGAAAGCATTGCATCCACCGACATCCTCCGGTTTCCGGTTTTTCCCTCTATTTCTCTCTCTACGAATCATTTCCCTCCAAAAAATTTTCGTTGTGCAGTTCTCTCTCATGCTCTCTCTCTTGCCACCCTCTCAACCCAAGTTGTTCTTGTAATGTTCACCATCGTCTAGCTCTCTCTCTCTCTCTACTCCCTCATCCTATGAGATAGCCCACATGTGGGTGACATTTATTACCAGAGAAAAGGGGAGAGTTGGGGTAAGTAGAGATCTCCCAAGTTATGAGGCAGCCCACATATGGGTAAAAATTTATTACGAGAGAAAAAATGGAGAATTGGGGTGAATAGAGATAGAAGAGGAAGAGAAGTTCAGACCGGAGACTTTGGAGCCATAAAAGGAACATGAACTTACAAAGAAATAGGGTACAGTTGGGGTGAATAGAGAAAGAAGAAAAAGATAAGTTTAGATTGGAGCCTTTGGGGTTACAGGGCTTGCAGTCATAAACTTGAGCAGCAAGTTATTGAAGCTCAAAACCTTCATCAAAGTTTCCTGGGCATCATCTTCAGGTAAGGATGCATCCAATTAATTTTAGCATGACGATCCTTTGTAGATCCACCATGATGTCCATTTCAAACAAAAAGCAAACAATTTCAATGAGGTTTTTGCATCGAGACCTCTTGTTATTGAACCCTAAATGACCCATCCGCCTTTCTTTAATTTTCTTTCTCAAATCAAAACTAAACAAAGTAATAATTGATTCAAATCATGCATATTTCATTAATTTAGAAAACCCTAAAGTCATTTTTCAGATCAATCAAAAAATTTGTAGAAACTGATGCACAAATTTCTCCATATATATTCATGTTATATATCCAATAACCTCCATCATGGCATAGCAAGCATTTTTTGTATAGGGCAACTGTATGTGGACCGTCTCTCTAAATTTCACCCTTGTGTAATAATTTTCACAAATTTAATACAATGTTAACCCTCAAAAAAAAAATGGTCATCCAAGTTTTTACCAAAGAAGTGTTTTATTTGGTGTGAATCTTAAGTTGAGTTTGCTTTGTTAGCAACTTATTTCTTTTTTGCCCATATATTTTACAGGGGTTTCTTATTCTCATCGCATAGATAAGAGTAATGAAGTTGTGATCATAACTAGTGATAATCTTTTACTAGACCATATAAACAACAAATAATTGACTACTGATAAGTATTTTTCAAAATGAGGATTGATTATGAATTTGTTGTCTTTAAATGATTTAGCATTCTATCTTAACAACAGTAGAAATATTTCTACAGATAGTCTATGTTATTATATGTAGTACCATTTAAGAGGTGTTAAAAGAATTCTTAAATGGTACTACATATAATAAATGGTCGAAATTTCCATTGCAGTTTCTAACAGGTGGATTGTGAGGGTGGTGGTCTTAAAATATGGTTGTTGCTTAAGCTACGGCCATAAAAGAAAGACAGAGATTAAAAGATAAATTTCATATCTATGCTGGAAAACACCACTAAATAATTGTAAAACACAGATGGACAACATCAATTCCCAACAAAATATAATAATAATCCATGAACCTAAAATTCAAATACCCAAGAATGAAGTTACGCTCATGATTATTTTAATGGAATTAAGGCCACAATATTTTTCAGCAGTTACATTGGCTTAGTTGACTAGTATCAAGTATCTTATGTGAGGAAATAACTAGAATTGAAGGTCATTTGAAACAATTTAATCATAGAATGAAAAAGTACATGATAATTTTTTGAACAACAAATCAAGTTTTTATTTTTTGGGAGTCATATTATAGAGAAAATAGCCCTCAAAACATTCTTAAGCAAATTACTGAATCAAAGTTTAAATACAAGGAAGTGGTTTTGTGGTTCCCAACCACCAATTTATACACAAACAAAGAAATCCAGATCATGAATAATGGTAAACATTTTGCTTAACTCAACTTATAGAACCAAAGTAAAAATCAATTTATTTGAGAGACTAGGTGGAAGCTAAAAGTACCTCAAATTCGGTGCCTCCAATCCTCAAAAATAAGAGATCAAACATGCAATGACAGTAAGCATAAATGAAAATGGGATTGAGAAAGAGTCATGCAGTTAGCCAATTGAAAGTTATATAAACCATCCATCAATAAGAAAAGAATATAGAACAAGTTATTTCGAAGTCAAACAAAGCGGCATTGTACTACATGAGTAATAAATATTAACATGAAATTGAGCCACATGGTACTACATTCACATCAATACGTGTCATGCGACAAAAACCATCTCCAAATTGAGCCATAAATATTAAATTACATTCACATTTGTCTCATACAACAAAGCCATCCCCAAATTGTGCTGATTCAATGAGTAAGTCCCAAATTGTGTTGATTCAATGAGTAAACAAAAGCTTCAATTTGTCTTATGCAACAAAAGCCATCCCCAAATCATAACTACATTCACATCAATACAAAATTGTCTCATATAGCAAAATCCATCCCCAAATTGAGCTGATTTATGAGTCTATACACTTCTCAAATACAGCAAAAGCCATCCCCAAATTGAGCTGATTTATGAGTCTATACACTTCTCAATCAATACAGAGTTGTCTCATACTACAAAAGCCATCCCCAAATCGAGCGGATTTAAGAGTGTATACACTTATCAATCTATCAACAACTTCAGGATAGTTCAACCATTGGCTTTAGCCTCACCTTAGTTTTTAGCCTCACCAGTAATTAACACTTAAAAAAAAGCAAACTCAACTTAACAAAAAAAGATTCACATCAAATAGAACACTTCTTTTAATTAAAAATAAAATAAAATTGGATGACCATTTTTTTCTGAGGGTTAACATTGTATTAAATTTGTGAAAATTATTACAAATGGGTGAAATTTAAATAGACAGCCCACATTCGGGTGCCCTATAGAATGCCCAAAAAATGCTTGCTATGCAATGACGAAAGTAGCGCGAAGGTTTTTGGATATATAATATGAACATATATAGAAAAATTTGTGCATCAATTTCTACAAATTTTTCAATTGATCCGAAAATCACCTTAGGGTTTTTCGAAATGGATGAAATATGAACGTTTTGAATCAATTAGTAGATTGTTTGGTTCTAATTTGAGAGAGAAAATTAAAGAAGGGCAGATGGGTGATTTAGGGTTCAATAACATGAGGTCTCGATGCAAAAACCTCACTGAAATAGTTATCTTTGTGTTTGAAATGGGCATCAGGGTGGATTTACAAAGGATCGTCATGCTAAAATCAATTGAATGCATCTTTACCTGAAGATGATACATGAAAAACTTTGATGAAGGTTTTGAGCTTTAATAACTTACAGCCAGCGTTTTAAAAAACGCCGAGTCGAACCGGACTCGCCCGGTTCGACTCGGAAATAGTGAAAAAGGAACCGGATCGCCCGAAAATCGGAAATCGTCCGGTTCTAGAGAGAACCGGACGATTCTGTACAGTGAATCGCCGATTCACTGTACGGAATCGGCGAGTCCGAACAGTGAATCGGCGATTCCGTACGGAAATTTTTTTTTTTTTTTTTTTTTTTTTTTTTTTTTTTTTTTTTTTTTTTTTTTTTGGTAATCCATGATAGATTTTTTTTGTAATCCATGATCGAATTTTTTGGTTTTTTGTAACCCATAATAGAATTTTTTGTAATCCATGATCGAAATGTTTGTTTTCTTTTCTTGTAATCCATGATCGATTTTTTTGTTTTTTTTTTTTTTTTTGTAACCCATGATAGAATTTTTTGTAATCCATGATCGAATGTTTTGTAATATATGATCGAAATGTTTGTTTTTTTTTTGTAATCCATGATTGAAATGTTTGTTTGTTTTTTTTTAATCCATGATTGAATTTTTTGTTTTTTGCTTTTTTTGTAACCCATGATAGAGTTTTTTGTAATCCATGATTGAATTTTTTGTAATCCATGATCGAACTATTTTTTTCTTTTTTTGTAATCCACGATTGAATTTTTTGTTTTTTTTGTTTGTTTTTTTTTGTAATCCATGATCGAATTTTATGTAATCCATGATCGAATTTTATGTAATCCATGATTGAATTTTTTGAAAATTTGTGATTTTTTTTGTTTAATCCATGATCGAATTTTTTTTTGTAATCCATGATAGAATTTTTTGAAAATTTGTGATTTTTTTTTTAATCCATGATAGATTTTTTTGAAAATTTGTTTTTTTTTTTTTTTAATCCATATTATTCAAAGAGAAAACGAGAGAGATGATGATTCTGAGGCCACCCTATCCCAACCATATTATTCACATATCGAGTCCCAACAGCAACAGTGTAGGGATGAGCACGAAATACTGTAAATTAAATGCTGAATGGCGGTTCATGCAGGGAAAGAACATATCAATATTTGCATATTCATTCAAAAACATGAAAATTCTTAATGGAGTACCCTCATTTTTTATTGAATTCCTAAAAACCAATATTTATAATGAATTTTAATAATTTTTTCGGATTTTTTTGAAGCTTTATTCTGACCGATTCACCCGATTCCGATCCGGATCGCCGATTCGCCGATCCGGATCGCCGATTCGCCGATCCGGATCGGTTTTTGAAAAGCCCAATCCGGGTCACCGATCCGATTTTTAAACCATTGCTTACAGCTCAAGCATGCCCTATAACTCCGAAGCCTCCGATCTTCCTCTTCTTTCTCTACTCACCCCATCTCTCCCCTATTTCTCTCTCTAAATTTCTCTTCCTCCCATGGCTCCAAAGCCTACTGTATGAACTTTTGTTCCTCCTCTCTCTACTCACCCGAACTCTCCTCTTTTTCTCTCTCTCTAAATTCCTCGACATCTCTTCCTTATCTCTTTCAATCCACCTATCTTCTTTTTCTCTCTAAATTCCTCTTCCTCCCGTCTAGTCTCAAGTCTGGTGTGGTAGAGGGACGTGCCGAGGGAAGCAAAACCGACTAGTGACGATCACCCGTTTTGGCCTTTTATTTACTATGCAATCATGGCCGTCAAAATGTATGGACGGTGCAAACTGCACCCTTATCTTAAAAGCAGTTTTCATATCTAATTAGAAAATTTTCAACTCTTAAAATGGTTAAAATCAAGTAGATTTATAAACATATGAAAATCTTGAAAATGGATGGTTTAGATAATGTGTTACAAAATGTATTATTTTTTTTGGAATAAAAAGCTTTTTTTTTTTTTTTTTTAACAACCATTATTAAAGATGATTAATTAGAGGGTTTTTCAACATGTGCAACCTTATATAAGCTTTTCCCTTCTAAGAAAACCATTGCAGTTGTTTCTTGAAAGCAAAATGTTTTTGTAACTTCCCGCTGGATTAACCTATCAGTTCCGCTGCAAATAGTTCAAAATTCTCACTCGCGCACACCCTCATGGCTCTAAAACTTCTCTTCCCATTCCCTCCCTCGAAACCCCTTCGCCACAAAGGTTTCTCTTTCTCCACGGTGGCTTCAACCCTTACCCTGAATTCTGACTTCTCATATGGCCCCTCTTTGAGCAAAGGTCACAAGACACCATTCCAGGCCCAATTGAGCTTAACAGAAGAAACCCTAACCCTAGGAAAGATCGATGAACGGATGTTCACTCGAGTCTTTGATGTTGCAGCTCTCCGCGTGCCTGCTGAGGATTGTTTTCCGCTGGAAAACCGTCTCAGAGGCCATTTGCTTAACTGGCCTCGTGTTAAAAACATTGCTAGAGTTTCAGGTGACGAAATGGATGATTCAATAAGGAGAATAATGAGGGAGAACATAAAGGATGCTGACGGTTTGGATATAATTAACCGAAGAATTGATGGGAAAGCAGAAGGTGGTGGTTTCGATCCTGTTTTATACAGAGACAAGCTTGCGAAGTCTTTCAATTGCAGGGGTTTTGTTCAGTTTCGAAACCTTGCAAAGATGTCGAGGCCGAAGAAGTCAAAGAAGAGAGAAAATGGGCTACATTCACAAAGTTTTAGAGAGAGGAAGGCAAGGAATTCATATGATATCATGGAGGTTTCAGGATGTGTCGGTGTTGATGATGAAGATATGAGTGGACTGCTCGGGGAAGAATTTAAGGGAAGGAGATGGAGAGGTTCAAGCAGATTGTTGCTTTTGGATGAGAGATATGCATATAAAGTAGTTGATGAACTTCCTCCTGCCATTCAGGTTTCTGCTTGCCCTAATCTATGGGTATATCATCTGATTATTTGGTTCTATTTGATATATCTGGATGTGTCTTGTTTAATAGGTTAGAAGCAGTTAGGCCCTGATCACTTCAAAATTAGGACACCTTAGTTTGACAGATTTGAACGCTCTTTGCTTTTCATATGTAGTGATGTTCTTGGCTAGATGAATAACGATTGCACCAATGTTATCAAATGCGGGATATGTAGTTGATGCAATGGGGGCTCTAATACCCTATTTGGCTAAAATGCGGTCCCAATGTGGACTCATCACCTCTGATGTGGTCAATAAATTAATTTTTTTAAAATTTATGAAAATATAAGAATTTATGAAACGACATAACTGTGTGATTTATGCTAAATTGGGGTTTGGTACTTATCTCTGATATATTAGTTGTCTGATATAGTTTGTCTTAATTATTTTCTCAGAGGCTAGTACATTTAATACGTAAAATAAAGTAATCCATTCTTTCCCATTTGTTAAATTAAATAAATAAAACTCAAAATACTGAATAGTCATGAGTCATGACTCATGACAGAACATATAAAGAAAAAGCTTACTTCATATCACAATTCATAGGTACATATTATTAACACCTGAATTCCAAACTGTAAACTCGATATACTACAAGTTTCATGGCATATCAAATAGAAACGATAATACATACACTCGTATTTCTGAACTGTAATCTCTCAATCACTTGAGTCATACGTGGTCAATACTCATCCGAACCTTCAAAACAATACCCAAAACACTCAAATGATTGCCCACAAGACTCCTAATTTTTTTCCAAAAAATCCGGATTTAGAAAATAAATTATTATTTCCTTCTCTAAATTTAAATCCTTTTAAAGCCATGTAAATATGGCTCTAAGGTGTTTGTGGTGGGATATAGTGGGAAAAGGAGGGTATACCATATTGCCCCTGCTAGCGGCTACATTTGTGCCCAAGAGCAGGGAATCTCATATGTGTGTGCGTCGCCGGCGATACGATGCACCCACATAATTGGGTGCATCACTCAAATCCTGCACATGCTGGGTCCATCGGGTACTTGATGCTGCCGCATTTGATAACAATGGATTGCAATCATTCATGGGATGAAATATTCAAATTCATCCTGATCAATATTAGAGCACTAGAATAAATTTCATCACTTATGGCTCCTTGCTTTAATACTTCCACATTGTGTTCAATTTTTTTGGTAAACGATGTTCATGAAAGTTGGCACCGTCAGCTTCTTAATACATGTTCTATTTTTTTTGAATCTGGTGAAGCGATGTTTCTTTGGTATTAAATTGACTTGGATAAAATGAGTTGATTTGTGTATACATTCGGAATGGTCTAGAAATTTGATGCTGGTTTGGATACTTAGTTTGAAAAATACCCCAGTAGTTATCACCTCTTCAAGATGATCATGCTTTGCTTATGCCTGAACATGATTCTTGAAAGTTCATGAGGATAGCTGCATCCTCCTTTAGCACGACAGTCTGCTAAATTATCTATTTAATCTTTTGTCGAAAGATAAATTGTCGAAAATTTCATATTAATGGCTTTGGCTGATTGATTTTTAGAAAGTAGCCATTGAAACAATACCAAGTAGAAAACTGCCTGGAAATTTACCGATTGTTCCTCTTTAACACCACCGCCCCCCCCCAAAAAAAAAAAAAAAGACAAAAAGAAGAAGACGAAGAAAAAGAAAAAGAAAACTACTGACAGTTTCTTGCATGAAAATGAACCAAAAAGTATGAATGCATCTCCAAATGGGTAAACGGAAGGATTTGAAACTTCAGAAAGGGCCTTACAATGTTTGTCTGAGCCCATCAAGACAAGAACCAACCTCTCTAATGAAGCTTGTATGTTCTTTGATGCATAAAAAATTTGACCTAAAGAAAGTTCCCCAAGTGGGAAGAAGATGTTATATGTGCTTGGATTTAACTGATATTCAAACAACTCTAATTGTCCAGGATATATACAGTATTATATCACATAATCTTGTTTTTAGCATGGACTCAAGCAATTTATTGTAGCGGGGATGGTGGACCTTGAACTTGTCAGCTGATTAATTCTTCATAATATGAATCAATGCTGTGAGTTCCTCTGTTTTGTACCAGTTGAAAATAGATATAGCCAGTTATGAGATACTAGAGTAGATTAGCATTCCCATATGATGAATGTACATAGAAACACGAAAGGAATACACATAACTAGATGCCTTTGAAATATTAAAGAGAAGCAAGAATAACTGAAGTCCACTGGTTAAAGAAAAGCACAAATAAAATAGTTTCTAATTACATATACAAGAATGGATTCCTGTCGAAGCCCTGTAAATTCAAATATGGAAACCTTATTATGTGGCTAGCATTGTTTTCTGATGTGGCCTGCAAAATGCATTATGTACCCACTTCACAAGGCTGCATTTCATCAGCTCGTCTAGGCGGGCACACAAGATGCGATTGCTAGGAGGGGCATAGCCCGCATATGTGGACCTTTCATTCCATGTGATGCTGCTGCATATGCAGACCATTCTTATTGGCATAAATTGTGACTAGGAGCAGGGTAAAAATGTTATTGAGAGAGAGAGAGAGTAAAAAGAGGGGGAGGGAGGGGAGTACATAACTGATCACAACATTCCTTCCCCCCCCCCCCCCTCACACGAAAAAATCAAAAACAAAAGAAAAGAAAACCCTACATACGTGCACACAAAAAAACCAAAAAACAGGACCAAACTTTCTTGGTCCCTTGGTGATAAAAATGGATAATGGTTTAGAGTATGTTTGATTGCACCACACTATCATAATATTTTAAGATAGTAAAGAATCTATTGTAATCTTAATGTTTAGGAAAAGTTTTTGGTGCGTCAGGGCCTGCTACTGTAAAGGCGTGCGCCCTAAAATCCGCACTATCCACAGAATTTAACGGTGTAGATTTGCCCCAAGTATTGACTAAGGGGAACCCGTAATAGGCCGCCCCAGTCCCCCTCTCACCTCTCCTTATCCCCAAAAAGTACGAAATAAAAAAATTAGGAAAACCCTCAACTTCTTGCTCGTTTTCTCTCTCTAGAACCCACGAAGTCTCTTCCCTACAACTCTCGTAGCAACCCTCCCATGGCCGCTAGAGGACAAATGCATGTAAACGTTCTCAAAACACTGGAAACACCGCTTAATTCTCTCTCTCTCTCTCTCTCTCCAAATAGATTGCCTTCTCTGCCCTCCTTCAGAAATCTCTCTCTTCATGTCATCAGGTTCTCCTAATCTGCCTCCTTTCTAGAAATTCCATTAAGCAAAAGGACTTAATTTAGCTTGTTTTTTTCACTATCTCTTTGAACAGATCGTGAGCCGTGGCGTGTCAGAGGACTTGATGTAAAGCATGCTCCATGAGGCAAGAATTCTTTGAGATGCCAAACGAAGAGAGGGCAAAGTTTTATCCGGAGGACCCATAAAAAAAAAAGGGGTCTCAACGAGCTTTAACACAAACAGAACCAACTTAGGCCAAGATGCGCATAAAGACCTTGAACATGATGACTGACTTTAGAAGATATATAATTTTGGGGCCAAATGAAACGGATCAAGGATCTAGGTTATCAACTTTGCTTGGGGTTAGTGAGGTTGAAAAACCCTTATCTTTGAGTCTTGGAAAGCATTGAAGACATGCCCACCATCAATGGCCGGTGATTTCATGGTGCCATGATGTTTCCCACAAGGGTTAGTGTTTCCTAGGGTCAAAACAAGAGCCAGAATGTGTTTATCAAGGGCTTGGATCTGGTTGCCAAAAGAACTAGTGTAGGGGAGTTTCCCGGCTCGATGGAGGGCCTGGATTACGCTAGAACTCAAATTTGAAAGAAGATTAGATAGAAATTTACAAGGGGTAGATTTTCCAACGATTTTAATTGTAAGGAGGGGACAGAGGGTAGGCTATAAAGGTTTCCGATGGATTGGAGGCTGGTTTTAGAGTCGAGTGAGGCTTCAGTAGAGCTAGGGTTTTTGGAGCTGGACTCGAGGGGGAAGAGGAGGTTGGAGAATCTTGCTTTTCCGACGATAGTGATGGTTTTATGGACATGAGAGTGGAGCAGACGATTAACTAGGCTGGCATCGCCATGAATTCAAAAGGAAATACTATGGGGGAGAGAGAGTTATGGCTGTATAAGCATTTCAAGAGCTTTTTTTGGATGCATGGCAGAAAATGCACCAACTCACCGTCCTTTTTGTTTTTTTTTGGTTGCCTTTGAAGACAACTTGCCCCATGTTAACCTGGGGTTCCCGTTAATCAGTTAACCCATTTGGAAAATCGAGAAATAATCTACTTTCTCCATATCGACATCCTAGATCTTAGGGCCTGCAACACAATAGGTACGCGCCTAGACCCATAAAAACCGGGTCCATTAGTTTATGTGCCATGTTTGATAGGGTCAAATCGTATTTTGAAATATCCAATAACCTCTAAATATCTGAATCCCAAAAAATTCAACTTATAGTTGAATTTTGCGGGATTCAGCTTCTCCGTCAAGTTTTTTTTTTGTGTCTCACTCCCTCTCTCATCTGCCAGCTCTCTCTCTTTTCTCTCTCCCCCTCCTGTGCAGCAGAGACCCTCTCCTCTCTTTCTGTATCTCTCTCTCTATCTCCCTCTCTCCCTCTCTCTTGGAATTCTTAAAATCCCTTCTCGTATCTTAGCGCCAACCTACTTTCTGTATTTTGGCAACTTGGGCGAAACTATCTGTTGCATTTTTTGGCTAAGCCATCTTCATTCTTATTCTCTCTCTCTCTCTCTCTCTCTCTCCCCGTCCTCTTTCTCTATTTGTCTTTCTATACTTCATCGTTTATGCACTTCAAAGTTTGAAAATGCTTTCTTTAAGTACACTATCTATTTTTTGTTTGTTTTGTTGCAATATCTAATTTGAGAAATTATTGTTGCTGAGCTTCTGGAGAAATTCTTGGTGGTTGGGAAAAATGGTACTTTTCAATTTATGAGTTTATTAGTCAGACTAAGACAAAGTATATGGAGTGCAAATTAGTAATAATAGGAGTAGAGACGAGGAAGTAATTAAGATTGACGGTACAAAAAAGACCGCACTTTCGATATCTTGGGTTGATAATTCAGGAAAAGAGAGAGATTGAGAAAGATGTCGCACACAAAATTAGAGCAAGGTGGGCGAAGTGGAGATGTACTACTGAAATTTTATGTGATCGCCGCATACTAATAAGGCTGAAGGGCAAGTTCTATCAGACAACGGTGAGACCAGCTTTGCTCTATGGGTGGAATGTTTGGCGGCCAAAAAACAATATACCCATAGAATGAGTGTTGCAGAGATGGATGAGTGGCAAGACAAGAAGGGATAGAATTCGCAATGAATCTATTCGAGAGAATTTAGGCATGGCACCGATAGGCGATAAAATGAGAGAGAATAGACTTAGGTGGGCTGGCAATTTGTGGAGCCGATCAAGTGCAACACCTGTTAGGAGGTGGGAATTAGTTCAAGTGGAAGGATTGAAAAGAGCAAGGGGTAGGCCCAAAAGGATGTGGTTGAAAGTAGTCCGAAAAGATATGGGGACTTATGGCCTCACTGAGGATATGACCTTTAATAGAGTGGAATGGAGAACCAGGATTCATGTAGCCGACCTCAATTAATTGGGAAAAGGCTAAAATGATGATGATGGTAGTAGAGTAACATGGATTTTTTGAGAAACCTATGACTGAAAAGAGGCTAGTAAAACTGGAGTTTTTTTCATAAGTTTATGCCCATTTTGCATTTGGGTTTTTGGATTGGAGTAGATGGTTATGGTTCATTTCAAAATTCGTTTGGTTTGTGGGGTTTTTCTACCGGTTAGAAACCCAAATCTATGAATAAAAGGAAGTTGAGATCATTCCATAATGTTTTGCAAGGGAGATGTTCATTTAGGCCCTATTATAAATCTTCATCAGCTTCTGCACTACTAGTTTCTAAGGATGAAGTCCTTGATACCTTCCTAAACCTTTGCTCATCTGCAATTTCTAATGAAAAAGCAACAATGTTCTCCTTGCCCAAAATAACATCAGAAAAGTCTTTTTCCATTGGTTATAAGAGTTCTCCATATCCCTAATGTGGAAACCCTCATAAACCATGGCTTCTATGACTCTGTTCAGACGTATGGACTAATACACTCCATTAAAACATTTGCCACATTGGTTCATATATTTTCTTTGTTGCGAATGAACTCAAGAGGTTTGCAAGCTGTTGAGGGATATGGTGAATTGTCATAAGCATCTAGATAGCCAATTCTCCAATTATATAGTGTTTTAGTAGAAGCATAGAGTGTTCTCAGTCAACAGGCTTCAGTTTTTTAGACCCTCATCAAGGTTTATGTAGAGTCTTTCATACTTGATCAAGCAGTGGACCCATCTTCTCAGATTAAAGAACTTGGGTTCAGATCTAATGTCACCTCTTATAATTTCTTACCATGCATTTGGTTGAGAGGGGTAAACTGGAGTCTGTCCTCATGTAATCTGTGAGATGAAGCTCTTGGGTCCTGTCCCCAATGTGTAACACTATTTTGATATACTTCTACTGTAAAAATGAAGATATAGGTCAAGAGAATTTGATTTAAATGGAGAAGAAGGGCTTTGCCCCAAATTCTATAACTTATGGTACATATATTTATGGTCTTTGCAGAGCGAGAAAAACTGAAATCGCTTTGAAGCTACATTGGGATGTGAAAAGAAGAGAGTTTTATTTTACTACATGAGACAAAGGTTCTCTCTATTCTCTCTACCCATTGTGTTGTGCTTCTATGAAATTGTTGATTTTTGTGCATAATACACACAGGCAGTCAAACGTGTATTAAAAAAAACATATATTAGCATACTTTAAGTTCCAGATATTTAGAAAGCTATGTAATGTTTCTATTCAGATTTCTAAAAATTTAAATATTCAAATCTTGTTTTGTCAAATATACCCTTAATTTTGTTTTTTTGAATTTTATGGTAAACTTTGTTAATTTATCCGGTGACACATCAAGTGATTTCATGCTATCATTTGAAGGATTTTGAGTGAAGATTATCGAGAGTTTCAACTTTGAAGGAGATTAAACCAAGACATCAGAATTTCTTTCAAAATTTGGGGTTGAGATTCAAACAAAAATCAATTTTGTCGGCAAGTCTGATTGCCTAATATTTTTTTCAAAACAATGTTTTTGTCTTTTTGAGTAACATGGATTCTACATGGAAATATACCAAAATCCTGTAATCTATAGATTGAAATGACATCTATTTTACACGTTTTGGAAAAAGTAATATTGGGTGGATTTACAGGCAAAAGGAACATAGTTATTTTCCAGAGAATGTAAGGGCATACTTAAAAGCGACCTAGGAAATTAAAAGAGACTACAATTTATGACATATTAACAGAAGAGAATTAGCAGGAGAAAAGAGAGTATTTGGGCATCACTGGCCCAAGGCAAGACAAATACTTTGGAAGGCAGTGGTAGCAACTACAATAAAAGAGAGAAATTCCAGGATATTCCAAGGAAAAGTTACTGAAAGCCCAACTTTAATCCACAAAATTATTTTCTCAATAACTTTTTGGGCAACCAGCCACCGAATTTTTTCAGGGATCGTTGCTAACACTTTCTTAAGTCAGTGGCAAAACATCATGCACCACAATCCCCATAAGAGAAAGAGACCCCACAATTGGCAATCTCCCCCACAAGGAACAATCAAACTTAACTTTGATGGCTGTTCCATGGGAAACCCCGGTCATGCCGGAGCAGGAGGAATTTTCAGAGACCCAAACCGTAGGATTTTGTTCACCTACTATGAATACCTTGGTATTCAAGATTCTCAGCACGTCGAAGCCATGGCCATTCTTTTGGGCATCAAGAGCTTCAACCGAGCATGGGGGGTAAACCTAATAGTGGAGGGAGACGCTAAAAATATAATATCATGGGCACGGGGGACGTCCTCTCCTCCATGGTATCTTGCTTTCATCTTTGATGAGATCGATGATATTTGCAGTGATATAAATGTCTCATGGACGCATACATTGAGGACATCGAATGAGCTAGCCAGGGCTCCAGTTGAAGCCCCTACCTTTGATTTGGACCACAGAGGGACCATTGTGTAACACTGCGTGGTCGGTTTTGATTGCTTTAGATTAAAGACTGTTGGTGTAAAGGGGCATTACTATAAGCCCATTTTTTGTAATCTCATTGTATATTCTGTATAACTCCGGACAAATACGATCATTTTGTATAGGGTTTGTTGACCTATTTTTTACGGAGAGTCCCAGTATGGAGGGACTCTCAGTTCAAATAATCCATGTAATACATTTATAAGCAATACATTTAACTTTATAAAAAAAAAGAATTGTTGGATGAGGTTTGAATATTTGATGATAAAAATGAATATGATGGTGAAGTTGGAAGATGTTGTAGGAATATTTGGGAGAGGGTGATTAACATTGGTGGTTGAGGGTCAACAAGACCTCACCAAAAAGGGCCAGCGAATGCATTTTGCACCTTGAGCTGAGGTTTTGGAGATAGCAAAGGGAAACCCAGGGGCGGAAATAACTTTCGATAGGGGCAATTTTGGTAATTTGTTTTTGTTTTTAAGGGCCAAAAATTAGGGTTTTAGGTTCATTTGAAACCTAAAATTTGTTGGAGCCAATTTTAGAGAGAGAAACCCCCCAAAAACTAGTTTTTGGTGAATTTTTTAGGATCGAAGAGTTTCTCAAAGTTAACAAAAATTGATCAAAACATCACCTATTGATATTAGATTTATATTTTGATGTTTTGCATAGTTATTAGGGGGTTTTTTAGAAGATTTTGAGCATTTAGAAGCATATTTGAGGTGGAACTTTGAAGATTGAGCAATCAAACTCAAAGTAAGTGATTTTGTTTTTTGCTTTAGTAATTTGCATTATTTTTGAGATGTCTTCTTCGAGATCTAATAGGAGTGGTGATCCCAATTGGAATTATGGCTCTAACCCAAATCCTAATGATAAAAATTGCATATGATGGAAGTTTTGTGAAAAGGATACAAAAGGGGCATAAACCTGTTCAAGAAACATCTTGCCGGTATTAGGGGGGATGTTGCCCCATGTAAAAAGACTCCTGATGCTGTTAAGGAAGAAATAAACAATTCTTTGAACATGGTGAAATGAAAAAAGATGATAGATTTGCCTCTATAGCAGAGATTAAGTCTGGGGTTCGGGTCAATTTTGGTGATGATGATAGTGACGAGGAAAGGATTGGGGAGGGATGCAAGAGGTTGAGCAATCCATTATTAGGGAAAAGGGTAAGGGAGTTGTAATTGCTTCTGGTTTTGGGACTAAGAAGTCTCGGGTTAGAGGCCTTATGGATAGTTTTTTACCTCGACCTGACCCTGAGGTTGCAGGAGAGAAAACAAAAAAGCAAACCACCATTGAAAATAGAATCAAGAAGGAAGAGAGAGAGAGAGAGCCGTGTATTATCTTGCTACATGGTTTTATGAGGCAGGCATTCTTTTCAATACCACTTGCTTAAGCAGCTTCTATGCTGCGGTAGAGGCAATTGGCCAATTTGGCCCATATGAGCTTTCAGAGCTTTTTTAAAAAAAGGCAGTGAGTGCTATGAAGGAAACTATAGAACTTATGAAGGATGCATGGGCTCAGTATGGGGTTACTATTATGACTGAGGCTTGGAGTTATAGGAAGAGAAGAAGTCAAATGAATTTGCGTGTGAATTGTCCTGTAGTGACTTTTTTTTGAGGTCTATTAATGCCTCTGATCAATACCATGATGCCCATTACATATTTCAAGTGATAGAGAAGGGAATCAAGGAGGTTGGGGAGCATCTTGTTGTACAGGTTGTCACAGACAATGCTGCTCCTAATGTTGCTGCATCTAATTTGTTGCGCATAGCTTATCCTAGAATCTTTTGGACAGCATGTGCAGCACATTGTATAAACCTTATGCTTGAGGCTATTGGCGGTTTAGTCGAGATATCAGGTGCAGTGAAGAAGACCAAGTTAGTTACAAATTTCATTTATAGCCACCATCTCACCCTCAGCATGATGCGTACCTTTACAAAGAAGAAAGGGATTGGGAGGCCTAGGGTCACGAGAATTTCGACTTAGTACTTATGTCTAGATAGCATACATTCGAGGAGAGTGCAGTTGAGGCAAATGTTTACGTCGGAGAGTGGAGAGCATCAGTGTTTCAACAAGCGCTAGGCGGGTCCTTGGTGGCCTGGGGGGTCCAGGCTGCCCAGCGCCCAGTTGAATCCAAATAAGGATTCTGTAGTGCAGTTATGTCAGTATCAGTTATATGTATTGCAGTACATAATTTAAATTATACTACATATTAGCATTTAACACACTCCATAAACATAATCATAATCCATAAATAGGTTCATACTCCATATCCAATTAAAACTTAAAATTTACAACCAACCAAATTGTCAAACCAAGTTATCAAATAGTATCACACCAGTACTGCAGTACACCACCATGAGGAAGAAAACAAAATTGAATTATGAAACTATGAAAGTAATTCTTGAAGACTCAAAAGAATCTTCAATAGTTCAATACACAATACTTCAATCAAAGTTCAAACTTTAAAGTTTAATAATCGACATTCATCATTCATTCATCATCAGAAAATCTTGGGTCAGTTGCTTTGGCATCATATTCATCGGAGTCGACGGAGTCATCACTCTCCTCAACATATTTGTCGTCCCCATCCTCCTCCGTCTCTTCTGAATCGGCCTCTTCTTCCTCCTCGTCCTCCATCCTTGGTCTCTGTGTAGAAGATCTAGTGGCCCTAGGAGGGTCAGCTGATGTCCCTGAAGCATCCTTGACCATGTCCCATGTCAATCCTTCACGATCTCCGACCTCATCATCATCAACTAACCACTCCATAGCATGGTCCATATTTTTTGATCTGATGGGGTCTCTCTTAGCAAACCTGTCCTTCAAGAATCGATTGTACTTGACATAGACTAAGTCATTGAGCCTCTTTGATTCAAGCCTGTTCCTTTTCTTTGTATGAATCTAACGAAATCAAATGAAAGTAATTAAAATCTAATATCTATGGTTTATGTATTATTTATAAAATTTTGCAAATTACCCTTACGACCCCTTCAAAAGTACTCCAATTGCGCTCACAACCTGATGAAGAAATGGTTAGGTTTAAGATCCGAATGACTAACTTTTGTAAATTTGGAGAACTAAACCCGTGTTGGTTCGACCAATGGGCTGCAAAGATATATAATAAAATCATGAATAAATAATAGAATTATTTGATTACTTGAACTTGATGAACTTAATAATATTATTAATGCCTGGATCATTTTTGGCCCTTTGTCTCATCACCATTGGACTTCCAAAAGACTTTAATGAGCACTTGTAATTTATCAGCTCATCAGCGCATATAATATCTTGCATATCAGGATCAAGGACTAGCACCTCTCTACACACTCATTACATCTATTCATAATTGTGTCATTTGTTTGTATATCCTTGTCAATATAAAAAAAAGCTGAGTTCAAATAAAAAGCTGCATGCAATGGCCGATGTAGCTGCCTATCCCACTTCTCATCAATAATATCAAAAACAGGCTTATAGTGGGTATCTTCATCATTGAAATTTTGGACTATCTCTCTTTTGCATTTCTCCATAGCCTTATATATGTTAACTTTGAGAAACCTTTCGATCCTAAAAAATTCACCACAAACTAGTTTTTGGGGGCTTTCTCTCTCTAAAATTGGCGACACCCTCCGACCCTAAAAAATTCACCAAAAACTAGTTTTTGGGGGCTTTCTCTCTCTAAAATTGGCTCCAACAAGTTTTAGGGTTCAAATGAATCTAAAACCCTAATTTAGGCCCTTTAAAATCAAAACAAAGGGCCAAAATGGCCCCTACCGAAATCAATTTCCGCCCCTGAGTGGGGTGGGTGGCCGCCTAGGGCTGGGCATTAGGCGCCCGCTTAGGCAGGTTCCGTACCGCCTAGGCGGTTGCCCAGGGATCGACCGCCTAGATTGGCCGCCTAGGCCTGGGCGTTGTGCCCAGGCCTTTCGGACAGCCTAGGCGCTGGGCGGTTCACTTTTTGAATCATTGGAGCGCGTGCAAGTGGTCTAAAGATCAGGTTGGGAAGAAGGTGAGAGATATTATCCTTTTCAAGGCTTTTCGGTGAGGGGTGAAGGACGCTCTTAAGGTATTTTTTCCTCTTATCAAAGTCCTTCGCATGGGTGATAGTGATAAGCCTTCTATGGGCTACATATATGATGCTATGGAGAAATGCAAATGAGAGATAGTCCAATATTTCAATGATGAAGAAACCTGCTATAAGCCTGTTTGGGAGATTATTGATGAGAAGTGGGATAGGCAGCTACATCGGCCATTGCATGCAGTTGGTTATTATTTGAAGCCGGCGTTTTTTTATATTGACAAGGATATACAAACAAACGACACAATGATGAATAGATTTAATGAGTGTATAGAGGTGCTAGTCCCTAATCCTGATATGTAGGATATTATATGCACTGATGAGCTGATAAATTACAAGTGCTCATTAAAGTCTTTTGGGAGTCCAATGGCGATGAGGCAAAGGACCAAAATTAATTCAGGTATTAATAATATTCTTAAGTTCATCTTCATCAAGTTCAAGTAATCAAGTAATTCTATAATTTATTTATGATTTTTTTCTATATCTTTGCAGACCATTGGTGGAGCTAACATGGGTGTAGCTCTCCAAATTTACAAAAGTTGGCCATTCGGATCGTAAACGTAGCCACTTCTTCATCCGGTTGTGAGCACAATTGGAGTACTTTTGAAGGGGTAAGGCCGTAAGGGTAATTTGTATAATTTTATAAATAATACATGAACCATAAATATTTGATTTTAATTAGTTTCATTTGATTTTGTTAGATTCATACAAAGAAAAAGAAAATGCTTGAATCAAAGAGGCTCAATGACCTAGTTTATGTCAAGTACAATCGTTTCTTGATGGACAGGTTTGCTAAGAGAGATAAGAGAGACCCCATCAAATAAAAAAATATGGACCATGCTATGGAGTAGTTAGTTGATGATGATGAGGTCGAAGGGCATGAAGGATTGACATGGGACATAGTCATGGATGCTTCAGGGACATCAGTTGACCCCCCTAGGGCCACTAGATCTTTTGCACAGAGAACATGAATGGAGGAAGAGGAGGAAGAAGATGCTGATTCATAAGAGATGGAAGAGGACGGGGACGACCAATATGTCGAGGAGGGTGATGAGTCCAATGAATATGATGCCAATGCAGCTGACTCAAGATTTTTTGATGATGAATGAATGATGAATGTCGATTGTTGAATATTTATTAAACTTTGAACTTTGATTGAAGTATTGTGTATTGAACTATTGAAGATTCTTTTGAGTCTTCAAGAATTGCCTTCATAGTTTCATAATTCAATTTCGTTTTCTTCCTCATGGTGGTGTATCGCAATACTGGTGTGATACTATTTGATAGCTTGGTTGGTTGGAAAATTTTAAGTTTTAATTGGATATGGAGTATGAATCGACTTATGGATTATGGTTATGCTTATGGAATGTGTGCTAAATGGTAATATGTAGTATAATACATATAATTGATACTGACATAACTGCAGAATCCTTATTTGGATTCAACTGGGTTGCCCAAGTTCTGGGGGCTTGCCTGGGCGCCCGCCTAGGCGCTGAGTGGCCTAGACCCCTCAGGCCGGTTAGGACCCGCCTAGCGCTTTTTGAAACACTGGTCCTATATTTCATGAGCTTAGGGAGCCCCATTGAGAGATGCAATGGAGGATGGAAAGAATATCTTGAATTACCTAATAGATGGGCAGAAGTATGCGGTCACAATTGTATGTGATGGATGATCTGAAGGAAAGACTTCCTTTATTATTATTTTGTCAATTGGTCCTTGGGGACTCTTCTCTTGAAATCTATTGGTACAACAAACCATTCACATGGTGCAAATTACATGTTTAATTTGTTGAATTAGATTGATGATAGGCAGAAGTGCATGTGGTCCAAGTTATCACAAAAAATGCTACTGATTATTTCTTAGCTGAGCATCTATTAACATTGAAGAAAAATTATGTGTTTTGGACTCCTTTTGTAGCAAGTGGTGCAGACCTTATTCTTAAGGACATATGGAATTTTCCTAGAGTTAAAATGACAATTGACAAAGCTAAGGGAATTACCGTTTTATTTGTGGTATATATTAGTCGTAGAGCATGATGAGGGAGTTCACTCTCCAAACGATACTGAAGCATGAAAATGCTTTAAGGAGCTTGTTGTTTTGTGGAAGATGGGCTAAAAGTTAGTGGGTTAGTCATCCAGATGGAGAAAGTCTATGCAAACTGTGTTAAATACATATTTTTGGGGTGTAGTCCACTTTATATTGGATGTTTCTCATCCTTCTGTAAAAGTGTTAAGATTAGTTGGTGAAGCTTAGCTTGCCATGGGCGACATGCACAAGGCATCTCTTTGAGTGACAAAAGAGATCAAGTTTATTCTTAAGGAAAATGAATGCAGATATAAGCTCCTAATTAAGATTATAAATAGGAGATGGAATGCATCAGCTTTGCTAGCCCCACTAGATAGCTGGATACTTTATGAGTCCATCCCTTCATTAGGGGACTTTGGATGAAAAATCCTGCACATTAAAAGGGGTACGATTCAACTAGGTAATCAAATTTTGTGAATTTAGTTTGATTTACTTGTTTTAAGTGATATTACAAATGTCTAGCTGGTGTTGGGCATCATATGGGAGCGAGACACTACATTTATAACGTCTCTCCATTAAAGCATTGAGCCTCACTTATAGTTCATCCAGTTGCGGCCACAATCGTAGCACATTTGAGCATGCAGGACTCTTTCTGCTTGGTATTTTAAAATCTAGATCGTAGGAACTGCTGGGCATTAGCTAATTAACCGTGTTTTTCTTTTGGTTGTTTGCTTTCTTTTTATCGCAATACCATAGTAAAAGAAGGAAGTTGTTAGAGCAAAAGAATATAGATGATCAACTTTATGTTTGATACAGCGAATGCTTTACCAGAAGCGCATTTACATTAATGTCTGTCTTGGATGAACCGGATGACACTAGTGAATGGACTGTAGAAGAATAATGACCTTTTGAGGGTGTAGACATACCTTGGTTGGACATCACACAAGCTTTAGGAAGACCATAGGCTTAGTGCGAGACTACAAAGGAATAGAGTAAGGCCCACATCCATATAAGTTCCGTAGATTGAGAAGGATGAAACTGATTTAGAGGAGGTTGAGGAGGAGGAAGTATATGTTGATGAGGGGATGTAATAGATGATGATGGCTTGGCTTCAGATGTGGGACACATTGGAGATGCACATGCATGTGACTTAGAGTTGGATTTAGTGTAGTTTATCTCGTTATTCTTTTATCTTATGAGCTTTTTTGGTTTTTGGATGTACTTGTGAATCTAAAAATTGGCTCACCCAACACTTAGGCGGGGACTTAGGTTTCTCGCCTTGTTGAGGCAAGCTGCTCTAGGTGAGACCAACTAGTTGCTTGCTTGGGCTCAAGGCGGCATGTTTGAGACATTGCTCGAGGTTGGAAAATAGGCCCTAGGGCAGGGGAAAAAAAGTGATCTCCCAAAATACCCCATCCACTCCCCCCCTCCGCCCCCTCAACAACAACAAAAAATAAAACAAAAAAAGACAAATATTACTCTTTTTTGCCTGTTTTTTTTTGGGGGATGGGTTATCTGATGGTCACAATTGTATTTTGTATTTTAATTGTAATATTTTTTCCACAAATCCAAATAATATGAACCATAATTGCGGGAACCGTGTGGCCAAGGCCATGGTCCCAATTCAAAACCGCGGTCCCACGGTTCCATAACGGAATCTTACAGGGTGCACGACGCGATTTAAAATTTTATGGTCCTTGTTTCTTTTCAATTTAAACTGCGGTTCCGAAATTTGAGAACCACGATCCTAAGAATGTATCATTTTGGTTTCTCAGTTCCTTGGCTCGAGATTCCTAGGCTTCTATACCGAGGTTCTTGAATATAGGATCCGTGTTTCCGAAAATTATTCATCGTGATTATTATTGTTAGGATCCTCGTTTACTAGGAGCCTTGATCGTGCGTTTCCTGAAAGTATTAATCGTGATTCATATATCTGGGATCCTCTTTTAACAGCATATTTTAGTGCGCGTTTCCAGTAAGTATTAACCCTGATTCTTATGTCGAGGATCCTTGTTTACCAGCATATTTGATCGCACGTTTTCAGTAAGTATTAACCGTAGTTCTTATATCTAGGATCCTCGTTTACCAGCGTCTAATCATTTATTGTGAAGCCATCTTGCTCCATCACCTCTCTATTACTTTCTCTCTCTACATTGCTGTTCTTGCTCCAGATTTTCCAGCAAGGTATTGACATGCTTTTGATGCTCTAAAGCTGTGGATTTACTTGTTCTCTACAAGTCCTAGTTAGAGCATATTGGTGAGTTCGTTCCATACTTTGTAATTATACATCTTGGTATGAATCATGAATAGGTTATAGCATAAAATAGAGGATAACAGATTTGGAATTCGAATTTATGATTTGAGGAGATCTTATTATAGATTGGATTATCCTTATGTGATTGGATTATATGTATGTGAACTGTGAAGTATTTGATAATATATATTCAAGTAAGGTTCAAAATCTCTTATTATAGATTTATGCTTATGCTGATTATGTGATTGGATTATGTGCATGTGAAATGTTTGATAATAAATATTCAAGAAGGTTCAAAGAGCGATTTTTAGCGGAGTCTAATTTTGTAATTTGTATTAATCCATATTAGTAGCCATCTCAAATCAATCCTAACACACATAAGCAGGAATCACATATCAAGCATGTATCAAAAGTTTTAATCGTAATATTGGATAATTATGATCCTCGTTTTTGAAAATTATAACCGTGAGTTGTAATAACAATTCTCTTTTCTCGTAGGTTTTGAAATAGAGATCCTTTTTCCTATTTGATCATTTTTCCCTTAGGTGAACCCTAAGGGATGGAAACGATCTACCCATTGGCTCGATCTTCACTTAAAACGAGTGAACTTTATTTGATAACGGTGAGTTGGTGGCATAGTACATAATACAAAAACAGGGGGAAATGATAACATATATATATATATATATATATATATATATATATATATATATATATATATATATATATTATCCATCCAAGCCATCCATCAACCATGGATCTAAGCTGTTGGGCGCACAAAACATATATTAGTGAGCTGGTTAACACAAGAGAGAGAGAGAGAGAGAGAGAGAGAGAGAGAGAGAGAGAGAGAGGTGTCTATCATCTTGTGGTTTTCTTGCCCTTACGAACGGATTGCAATCTTTGTGAAACAACTGAATTTGAATTCGATGATCCCTATATAGTTGGAGGTCGGGTCACATGGCTTCGAGATGGAGTGTCACCTACCACATCATCAGGCTCGGTAGATGCAGGGGGAGAAAGAGGTCTCAATAATGGAGTAGGAGACTAGGCATCATCATCAACATCGAAATGAGCATCCAATTCTTGTAATATCTCGACATCATCCTCAAGATGGTCATTCTTAAGGTTTGCATCCCAGTTTATGTATTTCTCTTGATAATTTGTGCGCAGTCTACTCATTAACCAATCATTGTAGTGAACATATACTAACGACTCAGAGCGATCAAAATTTAGACGATTACGCTTCACACTATTAATATAAGTGTATGTGTTCCAACATCTTTCCGCACATGAGGAGTTCACACTTTATGAGAACACTTTAGCTGCTAGAGAATATAACTCAGGAACCCCACCACCATGTAAATCCCACCAAGAAAGTACTCACTTTAGAGGATTGGTTTAAATGCAAACGACCTAAGGATACTAAAGGGAAGATGGCACGTGATGTTGTTTTTTCTAAGGCTTTCTAGGGTTAGAGCAAAGTCATTATCATCATCATCATCATCATCATAGCCTTTTCCCAATTCATTGGTGTTGACTATACGAATTCTGGTCTGCCATTCTACTCCATTAAAGGCCATACCCTCAGTGAGGCTATAAGTCCCCATATCTTTTCGGACTATTCTCAACCATGTCCTTTTGGGCCTACGCCTCGCACTTTTCAGTCCTTCCACTTGAACTAACTAGTACCTCTTAGCAGGTGTTGTACTTGATCGGTGGCACACATGGCTAACCTATCTAAGTCTACTCTCTCTCTTCTAATTACCTATTGGGGCCACACCTAAATTCTCTTGAATAGATTCATTTTGATTTTATCTCTACTGGTCTTGTCACTCATCCATCTCAACATCGTCATCTTTGCTACACTCATTCTATAGGTATATTATTTTTTGCCTACCCAACATTCCACCCCTTAGAGCAAAGCTGATCTCACAACTGTTCTATAGAACTTGTCCTTCAGCTTCATTGGTATGCGGTGATCGCATAAAATTCCAGTTGCACATCTCCACTTTGTGCACCCAACACTAATTCTGTGTGCGACATCTTCATTAATCTCTCCATATTCCTGGATTATCGACCCAATATATCAAAAGTGCGGTCTTTTTTGTACTTCCTGACTGTCAATATACTTTGTCATCTCTACTCCTACTATTACTAAACTTGCATTCCATATACTTTGTCTTAGTTCGGTTAATTGTAAAACCTTTAGATTCTAGAGCATCCTTCCAAAGTTTTAACTTTGTGTTGATGCCATTTCGGGTCTTATCGATCAAAACTATCTTTGCGAACAACATGTACCACGATACCTCATCTTGTAGGTGACTAGGTAAGTCGTCCATAACTAAGACAAAGAGGTATGGGCTCAATGCTGACCCTTGATGTAGGCCTATTGTCACTGAAAACTCACTCGTCTCTCAGCTAGTTATTCGTACACTAGTTAGCACTCCATCGTACATATCTCTCACCAAGTCGATGTAGTATCTGGAGACTCCTTTCTTTTCCAATATCCGCCAAATCAAATCTCAAGGTACTCTATCATAAGCTTTCTCTAGATCAATAAAGACCATGTAAAGGTGTTTTCCTTTCGGCCTAAATTTCTCAATCTGTTGCCTAATTAGGAAAATAATATCGGTTGTTGATCTTTTTGGCATAAAACCAAATTGATTTTCATACAATCATTTCATGCCTTATTCGTTGCTCAATCACTCTCTCCCAGGGCTTTATAGTATGACTCATAAGCTTGATCCCTCAATAGTTTGCACAATTATGTATGTCTCATTTGTTCTTGTAAATAGGTACCACAATACTTTTCCTCCATTCATCAGGTATTTTCTTTGTTCTCAACACCTTGTTGAACAACTTCGTCAGCCAAGCAATGCCAACCTCCCTAATGCACTTCCGAACTCTTATCGGGATACCATATGGTCCTAAAGCCTTTCCCATCGTCATCTTTTTCAAAGCTTCTTTCACTTTCGATATCCTAATCCTACAAATGTATCTGTGACCTCTGGCCTCATTTGTATCAATAGTTCTTTCTACCGCTATGGTCCTATTGTGTTCATTATTTAATAATTTTTGAAAATAAACTCTCCACCTTTCGTTTACCTCATCATCCTACACCAAGGCCCTTTGATCCTCACTCTTAATGCATGTAATATGGTTAAGAACCCTACACTTTTTCTCGCTTATTTTTTCTAATTTGAAGACATCTTTTTCACCTTCTCTTATTCCCAGTTATTAAATAGATTATCATATGCCTTAAGTTTAGCTTTACTTATTATGTGTTTAACTTTTTTTTTAGCATTTTTATATTCTACTAAGTTTGATCGTTTCTATTACACTGCCAGGTTTTATAACATGATCGTTTTTTGCTAATGGGCTTCTGAACCTCATGACTCCACCACTAAGTTTCCTTATTAGAGTTTCTTTTTCTTCTAGATTCTCCTAAAAGTTATCTTGCCACTTTGTTGATACAGTCAGCCATCTCATTCTATATTGCGTTGGCCTCATGTTCAGAGTTCCATTTTCCTTCTTCAATTAATTTATCTCTAAATAAGTTTATTTTCGCATTTTTTAAATTCTACCACCTAGTTCTTAAAGCAAAGTATACAAAAATATTTCAACCATAGTCAAAGTGTTGCGAAGTCTGATAGCGAGGTGAGGCCCACTGTGGCCTCTATATATGACGCGTACGTGGAACCAAGAAAGAGATATTTGAGTCTTTGGGCAATGATGAGAGCAACTATGATGCAATATGGGAGATTATAGGAAGAAAATGGGATATGCTCGACTATTGCATGCAGTTGGGTACTATTTGAACCCATTGTTTTCTTATACTCACCTGGATATTGAGAGGAGGGTTGCAGTTATGGAGCGGTTTAATGAAAATATCTTGAGAGGTTAGTTCTTGATAATAATATCTAGCATAAGATATTTGTTGATGAAGTTATTTTGTATAACTATGCATTGGAATCATTCAAAAGGAAATCGCGTTGAGGCAAAGGACTTATTAGACCCAAGTAATCTATTTACTTGGAATAATTTCTTTAAGATTCATTGTGCATCAGACCCCCCTAGCACCTCTCTCAGCAGATAACCTTGTGGCTACTGGTGTGCTTTTGGATGCAATAGTGTAATTGCTTCAATAGTATATCATTTATGTTACAAGGACATGTGTAGCACACTTATTAAGGAGAATCGGACATGCAAATGCACTAGACATGGGTGGTGCATGCATATAAACATGGTAGTTCATGTTGACATGCATATCTAGAAATTTTCATTTTTTTTGGATTTGTTGACGTGGTTTATGTGCCATGTGGACACAAAAGCACACAGATTGGATAACAAGACATGCTTGTCTGTTTTGTACTTCAAGCTTCCGCATTCTGAGATGATTGTCCTCTTTGTAAGATTCATGTCCACACAATTGGGCGCACGGGTCTTTGATTTGGACACGTGTCTTTCATTTGTACCTCTATACTTTGTTTTAAAGTTAATTTAATTATTTGAAGGTCACAAATCAATATTATATATATATATATATATATATATATATATATATATGTATATATATATATATATATATATATATATATATATATATGTATATATATATATATATATATACATATGTATATATATATATACATATATACCTATATATATATGTATGTATGTATGCATGTATACATCTGTCCATGTATGTGTATGTGTATGTGTATTTGTCATAGTTACCAGAAGCAATTCGGAAACCGAATCGATTTAGGAATCGGAAGCACATAATTGCCTCTGGCTTGAAGATTCCTATTTTTGGAATCAATGTCTGTACAAGAGGAATCATGGGGTACAGGATTCCTATTTTTAGGAATTGAGATTTGACCAAAATAGAATCGAGATCCCTCCATAGATGTACCTAGCTCTTTGGAATTAGGGGTGGTAACAGGTCGGGTACGGGTTGGTTTTGGTTAGAATCAGACTTAGTCTCGAATAGTATTCGGGTCCAGGTTTTGGACCCTCGGGTTCCGGATCTAGTCGGGTCCATTGTCACTTTCACTATGAGCTTCTTTTTTGTTTTTTTTGTTTGTTGCCATTCTTTTACGATCATATACCCATACTATGAGTTCTTATTATATACAATCCTTAACACACCCCAACGAATAAAGCTTGAATTATTTTATCTCAAACAGTTTACGTGTAAATGTTGGACCCATACCTGGACCCATGTCGAGTATACTCGGCGGGTCCCAGGTCGGGTCCCGGTCCATTGCACCCCTATTTGGAATCAAGTTTTGGACCTAGTTGGAATTAACCAATATGCAATTGAGATTCCTTCATTTATGGAATCGAGATTCTAACATCTTTAGAATATGAGAGAGAACTGAGAGGGAAATAATGCATGTTTCAATGTCATTCTTTGACCGACATACCATGCATGCACGTTTACATTATTTATATTACGTTATTTCTAACATCTTGGAGTTGCAATATCTTCATTGGATCAATATATTATGTAAAGATTTAAATAGAGAACAAGGACCACCACTTTGATTTCTATTGGTCATTTTATGCCAAAAAAGGTGATTATACCCTACAGCTTGAGATTGAGTATCCACCTTGAGTAGTTTGATGCCTTGAAAGCTTCTAAACATGACTTCTCAAAAAAAAAAAAAAAAAAAAAAAACGGATGGGGGGGAGGGCGGGGGGGAAGTTGTAGAATTCCAGTAAATATGGAAACCAATTTCAACAAGTGTAGAATCTCGATTCACCAATTGCGGAATCGATGATCAGTAAATATTAGAAACGAGATTCTATAAGTGTTGGAATTGAGATTCTTGGCTTAACGGAAGCGGGTCTTAAAAGATTCCTAGTCGGAATCGCTGAATCAGGGTTCTGAATCGGAAGAGATTCGGGTAACTATAGTATGTATAACATGTATGTATGTATTTGTATGTGTGTGTATGTATATATGTACGTATGGATATGTGTTCATTGTAAGAACTTGTATGGAGGTGCTGTGCTGGACTTGGCAAATTATAGGTACGTGAGTTGGATTCTTGAAATCTGAGTCAGGTGTGGATTCTTGTATCTGTGTTCTTGTAACATAGTTTATCATATACTGTGCTTGGAACCAGTAAATGGCCTTCCCGTAGCAGGTGGATACAGGATACCCTGATTCCATCTCTTTAGAATGTAGAGTCCCACTGCAAAGTCATGACCACTTCACTTATGGACTTGTGCCAGTTGCCACACCATACTGATCTAGGATAGCTGGTATCTCCAAGCCAACTGTATGAGCGGTTGCCTTCTGCTCATTGCCCATCCTCAAATCAACCTCAATTGGATGGTTTGAGGTTAATTAAAATAGAACCAAATCTCTCCACATGCGGAACCTTGCCCGCAGGTTGTGGTGTTGGGGTGGGGCAGTGGTTTCTTAGATAATTTTCTTATTCAATGGATAATATTGGGTTATAGGTGCTTAGTTGAACACTTTGTGCTCAAGATTCTATAACAATCTTGTTGTCTTATGTGAATTGCTAGGTTTATGTTCTTTCTATTAGCTGCTTTTCTAGTTATTTTTGCTAGTAATCTTGACCTCATATATTATTGAGTGGTCAAAGCTACACTTCCCTGCATTTTTCTTGACGTGAATCTCCAGTAATAGGCCTTTCTGTTTAATATATGTTTGACTTGGTTCATTTCATTCTTAATGTTTCTTTCAGGCTGTTTTAAGAGAATATAATGAACAAAGCAAAAGATCAATTTTCGACCTTGTCCAGTGCAAGTTGACCTTACATTATGATTACTGGCAAATGAATGAGGTATTAGTCATTCGGCTCTACAAGTGTTTCATGCCTGCTAAGGGCCTGAAATAAAAACAATTTCAAGGAGGAAACTAGTAGGCGTTTTTATTGAAGAACTTACCGGTGTTGTATGATTTTAATAATCTTCTGTTATTTTAATTCCTTTTGCTTCTCTATCCTTCTAATTAGTGTCCTTTTTTGGTAGTTAAGCTTACTTGTTAGTTTAATGTGCTTCCTTTATAAAGCTGTTTTTTTGGTAAAG
Source organism: Amborella trichopoda (assembly GCF_054954075.1). Classification (NCBI taxonomy): domain Eukaryota; kingdom Viridiplantae; phylum Streptophyta; class Magnoliopsida; order Amborellales; family Amborellaceae; genus Amborella; species Amborella trichopoda. The sequence continues at coordinate 47,520,013 of NC_142337.1, read as the reverse complement.
TTTCGCAACTGTTATTTTTTTCTCAACTACTTGGTGATAGAAAAAATGTGGCCCCTGAGTAGTAATGTAATCAAAATATGCATGACAGATACTAGAGGCTTTGCTACCAAAGGGCATCATTGTTCCAGCAGCATTTGAAATGGTTGGTCACATTGCACATTTGAACTTAAGGGATGAGCATCTTCCTTTTCGTAAATTGATTGCAAAGGTAGTTCTATACCATTTTACATAAAATTTATGCGTTAATATATTTACATCTACTCTATATCTTATTGTAGAGGGGATTTTTCTTTTTGTCTCAGGTGGTACTCGATAAGAACCAGCCAAAGATTCAGACTGTTGTTAATAAGATTGATTCAATTCAAAATGATTATAGAACAATGCAGCTTGAGGTTTTAGCTGGAAACCACTCCCTAGTAACTACTGTCATTGAAAATGGACTTCGTTTTCAAGTTGACTTAGCTACAGTGTATGTTTCCCCACAAACTCATTAAATTGTTTCCGCACGACCTCATTTAATTTGGATTTGTATTTCAGTTTAGGATTTTAATGTTCTTTTTGTTTTGTGCAAACAAAAAAAATGAAAAAGACTTTCCTTGGAAACTACCATTTATGATGGGCTTCCCATTTCCAATCTGCAAGGTTGTGTTTCGAGAGCAAAACTGCTGGGGGAGCCCTCTTCTCTTGGGAATATGGTTCCCTTCATCTTGGGAATATGCTTCTCTACTCTCAGGGATTGAGTCCAAGGAAAATATTATTTGAAGATGCTAAAACTGCAAAAGAAGCAAAATTCAACTTTGACTCTATGGCTGTGTTCGGGAATGAAAAGATATGCATGATAAACAAGTAAATTCTGATAATAACTGAATTATATAAGCATCTGAAGGACATAGCATTCAAATGAAAATGAATTTATAACTATTGCTTCCATCTTACCACTAATTTTTCTTATTTTAGCTAATATTGAAGAAGGTATTATTTAAGAAAATAATTTTCTTCATTTAACAATGAGTGGCTTGATGGAGGCTTTAACCTAATTATTCTTAAGAATGGGATAGGGAAAAGGTTACCCTCTCCCTGTGAAAAGCAAGATGGGGGGCTCTCCCTCACTGATCCCCATTAATTAATGGAGGCGGTGAGGTGTTAGTGAGGAGTATTAAGGATGCCATGCTCTTGTTATTGTCAGTTGTCTCTACATCAGATGAATTGGCTGTGTTTACTTTTTCTCTGCTGGGTTGTAACTCATCCATGTTTAACTTCTTTTTAGTCCAATATGATGGACTTGACTAAGAGAGTTCTACACGATCGTTGTCATCATCATCATTGTCGTCATTTGAATCTTATCCCGACTATTTTGGTTCGGCTGCGGGAATTCTGTTCTGCCATTCCGCTTTATCAAGGACCATAACCTCAGTTGAACTATAAGTCACTATATCTCCTCACTGCTTCCATCTATGTCCTTTTATGCCTTCCCTTTGCTCTACTCCTTACTCTATTACAACCTTCCACTAGAACCAAATCGCCAAGAGTTCTACATGACCGAGTTGTATTGTATTGCCTACATGGCCAAGTTTTTTTAGATTTATGGTTTTCTGTTTTTTGTTTGGCTTTGCTTTGTGGATCAATCTGTTTTTCTAGGTTGCTATGCCTCATTGTAACCTCCTAAAAGAGGATTTTGATTCCACTTTTCTGGTTTGTTTGACCCTTGAGCATCCTCTTCTATGGATCGCCAAGGTCTCTTGTACTGATTCTTTTTTTATTAAAGTTGACATTTTCAAAAAAAAAAAAAAACTCACATTTAAGCTCCAAATCTCATTCTTTACCGAGTTGTACTTCCTTTTACAAAATTTGAGCTATTTCTTTAGTGCATTTAAGATGTTCCATCAGTCATGATTTCTTACTTTTAGGTTCATGCAGATATTGGAATTCAAGGCTTTCAACAGAGAGGCAAAGGCTTGTTAGCAGCTTTGCTAGCGACGACATTGTTTGTAAGTTATTTTGTTCGTATTGGCTGTTTTAATTTTTATCACATGTTTCTGAGGTTCCTGTTGGAATGCTTGTTTTCTCGCCTATGTTACTTGAAGATGATGAGATTGCGAGTTGAGAAATTTCGTATCTTTCTTTAATCTCTCTTTACAATATGTGCGACTTTTTCTTTATAATATGTGCATTAATCAACTCTCAAACTTTTCCTTGGCTAATTGTTGGGATTTTAAAGTTCAATGTAATGAATTTAATGTTGTTAACTATGGAGTTTATATTCATATAAACATGACCTAGACATACTTGGAGGTCCATTCTAGCAAATTTGTGTGGTCATATGTTGTTTCTGGGGAAGTATTTACCTGAGGTTGTTTCACTCATATCTTGTTTCATGTCCAAGTTACCTAATGTTGGTCATTCTCACTAGTCAAGGTTTTGATGGCAAATTTAATGGTTTAAATTTGTGTTTTAGAATCATGACGCATTGGTGAGCCACTAGTAGTAGCTGATTCATTGGGATTTAATCTCCTTCGTATAGCCATAAAATATGTGTGTTGCCCTCTGTATTGAAATTTTAAGTACTACTTGATCGCTTTGTTTTGTGCCATTTAGAGAGCCAATTTTTTTAGGGTTTATTTGACATCATTGCATACCAGATAAATGGCAGCGGTTGGTTGGCCTTTGTTGGAGATTATTACAACTTTCACTACAATCACTTGTGCAGTTGGACAACAATTCTTTAAGCCATTATCTAGACTTCTTTTTTAGTGGTGTTTCCTTGCTTTATCCTGGAGACATCCATGTTATCTTATCGTGGGATCTAGGACAATTTCTATTCCAGGTTTTGCTCAAGTTTATTATGAAGCGACCTGGACCCTTGATCCATGTGTTTGATAATGGTCCTTGCCAAATGGTGACATTACTATTACCAAGGCTTCTAGCCAAGCAGCACATATGGTTTCCATTGGAACCTGTCTAGATATAGGCAAAGTGATAAGTTTTGGCAAAATTTTACATTGGCTGCCTACCTAACACAACCCAGCCCTTTTACCTGGGCGTGGTACAGGTTAAGGGAAAGTTTAAGGTCACCACTCTTCTTAGACTTGAGATATAAGCAAAGTAGTTGACTTAATATGTGATATATTTTCACTTAGGAGTTAGCTTTGTAAAAAGCTTGTAATACTGTGTTTGAAATTTGAAACATCAGTGGTTATTTATGGGCAGAATGAGTTGCAAAAGACGATTTAGATAGAGTTGGAATTGCTAGTACAAGATCAATATCATCATCATCATTTTAACCTTTTCCCAATTAATTGGGGTCGACTACATGAATCCTGGTTCTCCATTTTGTTCTATTAAAGGTCATCTCCTCAGTGAGGTCGTAAGTCCCCATATCTTTTCGAACTACTTCCAACCACGTCCTTTTGGGCCTCCCTTGCCCTTTTCAGTCCTTCCACTTGAACTAACTCGCACCTCCTAATAGGTGTTGTACTTGGTCAGCGCCAGACATGGCCAGCCCACCTAAGTCTACTCTCTCTCATTTTATCGCCTATTGGTGTCACGCCTAAATTCTCTCGAATTCTATCCCTTGTCTTGTCGCTCATTCATCTCAACATCCTCATGTCTGCTACACTTATTCTCTGAGTATATTGTTTTTTGTCCGTCCAACATTCTGACCCATAGAGCAAAGTTGGTCTTACCGTTGTCCAATAGAACTCGCCCTTTAACTCATTGGTATGCGACGATCACATAAAATTCCAGTTGTGCATCTCTACTTCGTGCACCCAGTTCTAATTCTGTGTGCGACATCTTCCTCAATCTCTCAATTTTTTGGATTATCGAACTAAGATATCAAAAGGTTTTGTACTTCATGGTCGTCAATTTTGACTACTTTCTCATCTCTAGTCCCATTATTACTAAACTTGCACTCCATATACTCTGTTTAGTCCGACTAATTTTAAAACCTCTGGATTCTAGAGCATCCCTCCAAAGTTCTAACTTTGTGTTGACACCGTTTCGAGTCTCATCAATCAAAACTATATCATCTGCGAACAACATGTACCACGGTATAAAACTTACACTGTTAAGTTTTATAACTTAATCTTTTTTCGTCAATGGCCTTCTGAGCCTCATCATTTCACCACCAAGTTTCCTTATCGATGCTTCTTTTCCCTCTAGAGTCTCTTAAAACCCTTTTTGCCACTTTCTTGATACATCCAACTATCTCATTCCATATTACATTGACATCATGTTCAGAGTTCTATTTTCCTTTTTCAATTAATATATCCCTAAATAAGTCTATTTTCTCATTTTTAAAATTCCACCCCTTGTCCTCCACGTCTTTATGCAGATGTCTATGATGACGAGCCTATGTTGGGTAGTCAAACTCTCTACTGGGATAACTTTGCAGCGTTTACATAATGGTTGATCTACCTTCTTAATTAGAAAGAGGTCTATCTGGCTTTTATGTGTTCCACTTTTATAGGTTATTGAATGTTCATTTCGCTTTTTAAAGTAAGTGTTTGCTATTGCTAGGTCATAGGCTATAACAAAATCTAGAATAGTCTCACCCATCTCATTTCTTTCCCCAATCCTATATCCCCCATGTGCCCCTTCATATCCTCTACTATCCTTCTCTACATGACCATTTAGGTCCCCTCCTAATAAGGTTCTTTCTCCATTTGATATGTTTTGGACTATTCCATCTATATCCTCCTAAAATTGTCTCTTACTTCTATCATCTAATCCTACTTGGTGCATAACCGTTAATTACGTTAATTATCTCTTCTCCTAATACGAGCTTAATTAATAAGAGCCTATTGCCTATTCTTTTAATATTAACTACTTTATCTTTTAAATATTTATCTACTATTATACCTATGCCATTTTTATTATTCTCCTTTCATGTATACCACAGTTTATACCCATCTATTTTTTTAGCTTTTTCTCCTTTCCATTTGGTTTCCTATAGACAAGCTATGTTTATTTTCCTTTGTCTCATTGTATCCAATAACTCCATGCTCTTACTTATAAGCGTTCATACGTTCTATGTGGCTAAACAAATCCTATTCTCCTGGACTAGCTTCTTTATTCGCGCTCGTTCAGGATGTCGCGGGAACCTTTGCCTATTTTTCACTACAACCGTACGCGGCTACTGCGCGTCGCTTCTGGGGAATGCCCTAGCTAATCCTTGCTCATTTCTCACTGTACCTGAGGTCCAGTACAACGCATCGTTTTTGAGGAACGCCCTAGCTACCCCTTGCTCATTTCTCACTGTATCTGGGTTCTGGTACAACGCGTCGCTTATGGGGATCGCCCTAGCATAAGCAAATACTATAAGTTGACCATGATGAGTTTTGGCCAAATTTTACGTTGGCTGCCTACCCAGTGATTAAAAAAGCGCGCCGCCCAGAGCCTAGGCGGTCCAAGCCAAGGCTAGGCGGTCTAGGCCAGGGCTAGGCGGGCGGTCCCTGGGTGGCTGCTTAAGCGGTACGGCACCCACTTAGGCAGGCGGCCTGCCCAGGGGCGGAAATGGATTTTGTTGAGGGTTGTTTTGGGGGGAAAAAGAATTATTTTTTAAAGATGGGTTTTAGGTTCATTTAAAACCTAAACCCACAAGAACCCATTTTAGAGAGAGAGAAACCTAAAAAAAAAACTAGATTATGTGATTTTCATTGGAACGAAGTGTTTTTCAATGTTATGGGAAATGGATCCAAACATCACCCATTAAGATTAGATTTAGTTTCGAAATTTTTTTAGTCCTATTAGAGGGTGTTTTTTAATATTTTAGCATCAGAAAACATCTCAGAGGTGGAAGTTTGGAGTTGGAGCAGTCAAAGTAAGTGCAAAACTATATTTTTTATATTGCTTGTAACATTTTGAGATGTCTTCTTTAGGATCTAGTCAAAGTGGTGAATCGGGTTGGAAATATGGATATAACTCGAATCCGAATGACAAAAATTGCATAAGATGCAATTATTGTAAAAATGATACAAAAGGGACATAAACCGATTTAAGAAACATCTTGTCGGTATAAAGGGGAATGTTGCCCCTTGTAAAAATGTTCCTGAAGCTATTTGAGAGGGGATTAACCAATATATGAGGTCAGTAAAACACAAACAGGAACAAAATCCTTTTAGTTTGGATAGGTCTATTTCTGGTTTTACTAGAAGAAGTGACCCAGGTTGGAAGTATGATTATAATCCGAAACCAAATGATAAAAATTGTATAAGGTGTAATTTTGGTGAAAAGATACCTATAGGGGTATTAACCGATTCGAGAAACACCTTACCGGTATTAAAGGGAATGTTGCTTCTTGTAAAAAAAGTTCCTAAAGCTATTTGGGATGAGATTAGACAATATTTAAATTTAGTAGAACCAGAAAAGGATGAAAATGAGCCTTATCCTATGGAGATATCTCTTGCAGATTCTTCTAGAAGTGGTGATCCGGGTTGGAAGTATAGTCATTACCTGAATCTGAATGACAAAAATCGTATTAAATATAATTATTGTGGAAATGATACTAATGGGGGTATTTACCGGTTCAAAAAATACCTTGTCGGTATTAAGGGGAATGTTGCTTCGTGTAACAATGTTCCTGAGGCTACCAGGGAGGAGATTATACAATATTTGAGTTCAGGGAAGCACAAAAAGATAGAAAACGGTAGAGAAGCCAAGACTCCTAGGGCCTCATCTGCATAGAGTAAGGAGGTAGAAGAAGAGGAGGAAGAGGCAGATTCAGAAGAAACAGAGGAGGACGATCGTTATGTTGAAGAGGGAGATGATTGATGATGGTGGTCTCAAATCTGATGCATATGATGAGGTTTACCCTACTCTTTCTGATGATGATGATGATGACTGAAGAATGAAGAGTGGAAGACGCTTGAATCTTGGTGTTGACTGTTGACTAGTCCTAGACTGTATATTATCTGAATTTTTGTATATTTTCTTTTTCCTATTTTTAGTTTCTAGTTTCTACTATCTAACTCTTGTATGTATGCTTGTATGGTTTTAGCATTGTATGAAAATATGGATTATGGACTATCAAAATTCTCCTCATTCATGGAAATATAGATTATGGATTATGTGTTATATAGTTATACTGTTAGATTTGGTATATAGTTATGAATAAAAGTTCTAACATTTTTCTTTCTACTGGGTCGCCCAGGTTCTGGGTGCTCACCTAGGTTTTGGGTATCCGCCTAGGCATTGGGCTGCCTGGACCCCCATGGCCGCCTGGGTGCCGCCTAACACTTTTTGAAATATTGTGCCTACCTAACACAATGATGCCCCTTTACTCCGGCATGGGATGGGTTAAGGGAAAGTTTAAGGTCATCACCCATCTTAGGCCAAAGCTTTATATCAATTTAATTTCCATATATTGGAGAGCAAAGGACTGTTTGAAAGAGTTAAAGACAAACATATCATTGTCACGAATAAGCTCTTAGACTTGTTTTTTTTTTTTTTTAAGAAAAAATTCATACAAGTTTCCGACTTTGCTCTCTTCATATTACAAAAATATCACAATTTAAGATTAATAGGAAGGGGGTGGAATCCCCACCAAAGTGCCAAGGCTGACATTGCCAAAAAATTAATGCACAAAGCAAGATATGGAGAACAACAATTGGAAGCTTCATTTCTTCAAATCAGCATCATAAATCATGGACACATTCTAATCTTTCACCAGGAAAGGCACAATTAATCTTTAACTCAACCAATACTACACACTAACCAGCATATGATTTATTCCCTAACGCTTTTTTCTTAAGTAATGATTCGATTCCCTATCATTATTGAAAGATAATACAACTAGCTACCTTGACGTGTCTTCTTGCCCCGAAAGATCTGGTCCACTAAGTGCTATGTTCAACAATACAATACTTCAGTTTGCACAAACAGGAATCTGATATTTGCTTGTAGAGCATCTACAAAGTCTTTAAGGCAGCACCCGTGTAATATTTAGAACTTAGAAAATAGGAAGAGGGCAGTTCTAGGGAAGACAGAGGCATGGTAGATGAGTCTTTTTTATGGTTCAAGATGATTTGCACTATTTACAAATGAGCTAGGTTTCACTGAATCACGAAGTAGGTTAGCGTGAAAGATCAGTATATAGGATGGAAAGAAAAGAAGAAAAGGGGAGAATACAAGAAAGAAGAAAAGGGAGAGGGAGGTGGTGTGAGAGAAAATGAGATAAAACGTATGGTTTGGTCTATTGAGTTAGACTAATCACACCATGGAAAACTTACAAAGTATACCTTATTTAAATGAAGAAACCCACATTGTGTCCTTATCAAATAATGTATCTACTCATGTTCCTAGCTTGGCATTGCAGTTTTGCACTCCTTAAGCTGGAGTGTAGATATCAATCATAGTGATGTAGGATATTTGAAAAAAACTGTAAAACCAGCTAGCTTCAAGCGAACACAAGCACTCAATTGAAGAAACTTGAGGTTTATCCACCACTAGACAGTGGTCAGGTCTGGTTCTCGTCGTTTCGGGGACCTTGACCTAGAACCCCCCTGGAAAACAGCGTGCCCGTGTGTGTGTTGCGTTTGTGGCGCATGGGCGATGTGCGGATAGGTACCAACAATATGAGAGTGATTTTGGTGGCGAGGGAGTCAGGCACCTACCTTGCTCGGTGGAGTTCGTGGGCACGTCCGGGGCTAGCCCTCTTTGATCACTATAGAAAGCCCCCCGCCTTCTCAGCATGGTTTGGATTTCGCTCCTTTTTTGTTCATGCACCTTCTTTCTATGTACCTGGACTTTGAGAGTCCCTGGTTCGTCCCTTTTGATCGTTTGGGTAATAGGCTTAGCCAGGCTAAGCTCGGGCTTTAGGTGGGGGTAGAAGAGGATAGATGAGGGAAAGAGGTAGAGAGTAAGAAGGAGAGGACAAAGAGAAGACTACCCAATGATCTTGCAGCCTTCTGGCGTCGCCTCCCCTAGGAGGTTATTCCGGTTATCTCAAGATAGGTACCAGACCTAAGTCTGATACCCCAGAGGCATCGCAAAAAGGAACGGACTTCTTGGGCACTCAAGAGCCCGAAGGTCGACCTAGTGCACGGGCCTCCTCATGGAGTGGAGAGGGGAGAAATGAGAAATGAAGAAAAGGGGAAAAGAGAACCACTCTACAATCCTGCAGCCTTCCAGCGTCACCTCCCCTAGGAGGTTATTCTGGTTATCTCAGGAAAGGTACTGGGCCTAAGCCTAATACCCTGGAGGCACAATGAAGTGGAACAAACTTCTTTGGCACTCGAGAGCCCCAAGGTTGACCTAGTGCACGGTTTTCCTTAAAGAGTGGTAGCGAGAATAGAAGAAGAAGCAGAGAAGAGAGAGTCAGAAGAGAGGAGAGAAAAAAAGAGAGTGAAAGAGAGGTAAGAGGGAGGTGAAAGAGATGAGAGAGAGGTGGGAGAGAGAATGAGAGATTAAGAGAGGGAGGTGAGAGAGTGAGAGAGAGGTGGGCGGCCTAGCTGCCTACCTCGTGAGGAGAGAGAGAGGGATAGAGCTGGGTGGTTGAGCTTTAAGAGAAAGAGAGAGAGATAGAGAGGGAGAGGTGGGTGGCCCAGCCGCTTGCCTCTCAAGGGGAGGAGAGAGAGAGAGAAAGAGAAAGGGAGAGAGGGGAGGTGGGTGGCCCAGCCGCTTGCCTCTTGAGTTGAGAGAGAGAGAGAAAGAGAGAGAGAGGGGGGGGGGAGGTGGGCAGCCCAACCTCCTGCTTCTTAGGCAAAGGGAGAGAGAAAGAGAGAGGTAGGGCCGCTTCCTCAAGGAGAGAGAGAGGGGAAGAAGAAGAAAGAAGAAAGAAGAAGAAAGAAGAAAGAGGAAGAATAAAGAAGAAGAAGAAGAAAAAGAAGTAGAAGAAGAAGAAAGGGAGAAGAAGATAGAGAATGTGACAAGTACCTAGCAAGTGGACTGGTGGCTTGAACCCGGTGGCTAGGTGTACTCCTAAATGGTCCTTTGGGTACTCCTTGACAATGGCTAACATCTTGGGGTAGAGGGTTAAGGTGTAGGTCTCGGTGCATGTGAACCTGAGTGGGCTAGGATGTATACTGTATACGTTAAGGGGTGTATGGTTTGAGATAAATGGAGACTATGGTTTATGGTGGAGGTTGATGATCTAAGAAGTATGGTAGGGTTAGGTGAGGACTATGGTCAAGTTTGTAGAGATGGGTGGTCTAGGGTGTATGGGTTAGGGTCTATGGAGTATGGAAGTGAGAAGTTTGAAAGTGTGGGGTATGGGATGTTGGTAGTCCAAGGGTATCTCTCTCAAAGTAAAAAATATTCTCTCTCCTCTCTCTTGAAATGAAAAGGAAGGCAAAAACAGAAGCTCAAAGAGAAAAAAGCTTGATCTTAATCTCAACTTTGCCAACCTTCTTACCAAATGAAGTAAAAATGCTTATATAAAGTCATCCACAAATATGGGTGGATGCTCAAAAGACCTTATTGATGAAAAATACAATTAAAATGAACTAAAAGTGAATTTCGTTTTTATGCAAAAATGTCCATTTTGCCCCTCCACACTTTTGTGGAAATGACAAGACCATCCCCAAAAAGGGGCCTCTTGCCTTTGTCATGGTTCGGGCATATTTTCGCTGCATTCCGACAACATTCTGAGCGATCTAACACCGTAGAAGTGTAAATCATTGCGAGACGATCGTTTTTGATATAATATTTGAAGCTTGAAGCGAACTTTTGACCTTGGTTCAAAAATTCGATCAAAACCCCTAAACTTGAAAATTTTGACCTTTGATCTTGCTTGTTTTGTCATGTTTTTGGTCATCTTTCTTATCACAAATTGAAGCGGAAGTCGTTGTGATCGTTTTGCAACGAAAACCCCTTGATTTGGATTCCATTTGATCAGTTTTCTAATTTTGAAGGTTGTCAGAAAATGGTTTTCCGGCAACCGAAAAACGTGCCTTCCTGACTTCAATCTTGAGAAAACTTTGCCTCAAATTGAATCCCTTTTGAGTCAAGGTTGCAACGGACCCGCTCTTATGGTTTTCCGATGTCGGGGCTGCGAGGGACAATCATGTAGTAAAGGGATATTGTGCTTCAAAAATTCTGTATTTCTTGCTTGCCAGTTAAACTTCTCTCTAAAATTTCTTCCCTTCCAGGCGACCTCTCGGGCCATGCCATATGTCGAAACATGCATCTTGATGAGATGAACAAGATACTGAAATTTGGGCTCAATTGACTTTAAGTTGAAGAAGAGATGACTTTCACAAGAAATCTTGTTCTTAGAAAATACAGTTTCCATAAATGGAAGCTGGTTCCTTGAGGCCCCTCAAGCATAGTGTACGACCTGCTCATTTTAAGAAAGTTGGCCCCCGATGTGTCCGAAAGAGCCGAAACTTGGTATTGTGGGGTTTTTGGGCCTTCTAAGTCTATCTGTGGTGGTCTGATGACCATATGAGACCTTTACAATATACTCTAGTTATGAGGTACTTTGTGCATGTTAGAGAGCAGCATTGGAAATGAAATTTCGTTTTGTGTTTTGTTTTGTCTTTGTCTAATTGAGACGAAACTTGTTAGGCATGTTTGGGACATCAAATGCCACCCTCAGATGCTTTTTGAGGCAAGAATAACATCGTTTCAAATTCTTCCAAAATTATGTTTATTTGTGAGCGATCTTCCGTAGTCCATGGGCATGACTAGCACCCACAGGATTGGGTTGCAACCGCCTCCTCTATTATTTGCATTGGGGAATTAATGCGTAAAAAATACACACTAACAGATTGTACTAGGGTTCGCCATCTTAGAGCTCTATTTATCTGTAATAAAAATCACGTGAATGAGCCATAAAAGCTCGATCGACCTCCATTTATTTTTTAATTTAGGTACGAACTCCAAAATAGCCATAGCTACTTACATAATTGACTAAATAGTCCCAACTTGAACACAAACTTTGTAAAAACATTTTTCCCTTGATAAACAAAATATAAAAAACCCTAGAATTCCTAAAAAACTTTAAAATCCAGAAAATAAATCCTAAAATTAATATTGAACCCACATTCTTTGAAATAAACAACAGGTTAAAAAAAAGAAATGACCTGCATCAATCTCCTATGGTTGGAGAAAACTCGTCCTCGAGTTTTGAAATAAGATGATCTGCACTAAAACTATTGTCTTCTTCAAATTGAACATTGTGCCTTGAATCCTAGGATCTGTGGGTTGTTGGCTCAATAAAGTTAGAGCCATTGTGCATCACAACATAGTCTTTGCAATCAATATACTCATAAACTCTTTTGAGAATTTGTCGAGGAAAGGGTCTTTGTATGTCGATGGAGCAGTTATGACATGCAGCTTGTTTCAACCCAAGAACAAACTCAGAGAGCATCTTCATAACGCGCTCTAGATTTGATGACCAAATCGGCAACCTCACCTATTGGTTCTCTTTGGAGTCCTTCATTTTATTGTTCTCTGCAGATGTCACCCACCAAATCATTATCACCAATAGGACCCTCGTTAAAGATGGGATCACTAGCAAAAATAGGATCACTAGCTTCATCAAAAATTTTCTCAAGATTGCCTCACCCAAACCATCACGACGATTTTCATGGGTTTGGGGAATAAATTCCCTTTTATTTTCAGGAACTTCTTGGTACTAAAGTAGCCTCTTTGGTTAACTAATAAAAAATTCTTCGGGATGAGGCTTATCGTCAAAAATCGAGAAGATCAACCTTCATATCAAAAACTCAGAGTGATGTCCTCCACTTTCTAGGCCTTTCTTCACTTTCCCCTTCACTTGACTTCCTACATGGAGCATGGTGGTGAAAAGGGTTGTATTCAACATGTTCTTGGGCGGAAAGGTCATTTCGTTGCTAGTGACTGATGTTCGTGATATGCTACATAAGCAGTTGAACTTGCCTTCTAAGGTCTTCCATTGCCTCATCTCTAGGATCACATGGTAAATCTATGAGAATTCCCTCCCTTGGCCCCTTCCTTCTACCATGGATTCACCAAAATACAAACCCGAGGCAGAGAATCAACAAAACCTAGGTGAAATCAACAAGATCTAGGCTCAATTTGGCAAAATTTGGGCTGAGATCAGCAAACCTTGGCCCAAAATCAGTAAAACCTAACTTGGTTGTAGTTCCTTGGGCTTGTTGTCGAAGAAATATGAGCTCTGATACCAAATTAATATAACAAAATTGATATACTATAAAATCATCGAGCTCAAGCAAACACAATCACTCAATTGGAGAAACTTGAGGTTTCTCCACCACAAAACCCCATCTAGGGCTTATTAACTCATTCAAAAAAAAAAAAAAACTGGCTAGGGCCCAACAAGCTTAAAAGCTATATTTCGTCTCTCTAAAAATCACGTGAATGAGTCAATAGGGCCCCACACACCTGTACTTATAATTTAATTGTGGTACAAAATGCGAATTAGCCTTAGATAATTGCAAAAGTGACTAAATAGTCCCAACTTAAACACAAAATTCATAATGGCATTTTTACCCTTGATAAAACGAAATATATAAAAAGTGGAATCCTTAGAAAACTTAAAAACCCTAGAATTAAAAGTAAAAGATGCATCTTTTGAAATTAAACAAAAATTAAAAATGAAAATAATTTTGTTCTGCATCACATACCTAGTTTGATAACTATATAGTCTACATCTTGTTGCCCATCATATGCAACTGCTTTTGTGAGGATATCTGCTAGATGGTCTCTTGATTTTTCCGTCAAAATATTCCTGTTGCTATTTTTTCCCTTATGAAATGACAGTTCACTCTGATATGCTTTATTCTCCCATGATATACAGGGTCAACAAAATGTGGATCGCTGCTTCATTATCAAAATAAAGGGTCATTCATAACTGAACTTTATTTCCCAGATCGGCCAGTATAGTTGTAAGCTACATAATTGCACAAGTTCCAAGTGGCATGGCCCTATATCGTGCTTCAACACTTGATCTGGACTACGTTCTATTTTTTACTCTTCCATGAAACTAAACTGCCAAAATCACCACCTAAAAAGGCATAATAACTTGTAGTTGACCTTCTATCAGTCTGAGTATCAGCTCAATCTGCATGAGTGTATATCAGGACACTCGTTATGACCATGAATCAATTAATAACAATTTGGAGATGGCTTGTGATGCTTTAGGAAATGATAGACATCATTTAGGTGAGGATTTCGTGGGGCATGCATAAATTGACGTAACTTACACTAACCGCAAAAGATGTATCTGGTCGTGTGATTGCAAGCTACATAAGCTTGCCCATATGATACGGCTTGACTTCTTTTGAACCCTTTTCAGCAAAGGCTTCAATGGATTTCTTAGACCATGCTCTCAATAGTTTTTTAAGTCCATATCTGTCTTGGAAAATTCGACTGCCAAGCCGTCTAGGCGGGTCGCCAAAGCAGTCTAGGTAGCCCCCCACACCAAAGGGGCTTAGGAGGCCTGCCTGAAAAATATAGTGAAGAAGATAACAGAGGCACACACTGTTCTCCCATGAAAACACATACTGGGGTAATGCCCTAATTCTTGTATTATAATACATATAATAGGAAAAGTATACAAAGAGAACATTCACTTTTAATAGAAGGAGGTCACAATCACTATTTTCTGTCATATTCTAAATCTAATAGCTGTGTCACTGACTAAAATTTCAAAAAAAAAAATTACAGACTTTTGTGCCATACCCCAAGCCATACAAATTGACATCTAATGGCAAGTTACAACTGTGACCTCCTTGTAACAAAGATAAATGGTCTCATAGTATACAATCTTTATATAATATTATATCTTGAGTAAGGACAAGTTTGCCCTTATACATAACAACAAATGGCTTTGTAATATATAAACCACTTAAAACACATAGATCATTCTAACAATCCCCCTCAACTTGTACATCATGTTTGACATGTACAACTTGTTTTTTAAGTACTTGTGTCCACCTTTTCCAAGCCGTTTGGTGAATATATCAACTATTTGATTTTCTGTCCCAATAAAGCAAGCACCTATCTCTTGAGCTTCAATTTTCTCACAAACAATATGGTAATATACCTGAAATTGCTGGAAGTGCTAGGATACTCATATAATCACTGTAAGCTGTTGAGTTGCATATTTTGTTCTGAAAAAAGAAATAATATTTAGTAGCCATGAAATCTCTGAAACTATACCTGCTAGTGCTCAATACTCAGCTTTAGTACTAGACTTTGCAACAATTTTCTGTTTCTTACTTCTCCATAAAATTAGATATTTACCAAGAAAATATAATACACCCTAGCTGATCTTCTAGATTCTATATCTTCAGCACAGTCTGCATCAATGTACCCATCTATAGAATAATGTTCAATTTATTAGTGTTGTTTATGTAATAGAGCAGCTCATGATGCACTGCTCCTTTTATATATATGGTATTCTCTTCAATGCTTCCATGTGAGTGTCAACGAGAGCATGCATAAATTGACACACTTGGTTAACAACATATGATATTTCAGGTCTGGTGAGAGTGAGCTACTATAATGCCCCTGTTAAACTTCTATATCTCACTGGATTATATAAAGGCTGTCCTTTAGATATCCTTAATCCTTTATTAAGAGCAGTTGGTGTACAATACAGCCTGCAATTAGTTATATTTTCCTTTTCAAGAAGGTTTAGAGCGTACCTTTGCTGAGACAACCAAATTTGATTCTCATTTAGATTTGTTCCAATTCCCAAGAAATATCTCAACTAACCCAAGTCTTTCGTCATAAATCTATCGTGCAAAAATTTCTTGATGCTATCAATTATGTCTATAGAACTCCTAGTAATTGTAATGTCATCAACATAAAGCTGAATGACAATGACATCTTCCTTGTTGTGACAAATGAATAATGAATGATCTGATGCTGTCTTGATAGAACCCCTTTCTTTTAACGCATTATGAAACAATTGAAACCACATTCTTGGACATTTTTAAACCATATATAGATCTTTTCGGTCGAGTTAACCAGGCACCTACAAGATGAGGTACCGTGGTGTATGTTGTTTGTGGATGACAGTTTTGATCAATGAGACTAGAGGCAGCATCAATGCAAAGTCAGAACGATGGAGGGATGCTCTAGAATTTAAAGATTTTAAATTAGCAAGACTAAATTAGAATATGTGAAATGCAAGTTTAGAAATAATGGGAGTAGAAACGAAATAATGGGAGTAGAAACGAGGAAGCTGTTGGGTTTTGTGGCTTTTAAAGGCCTAGAGAGCATGTAAAAATGATAGTTTATAGTGGAATATGCACTTTAGTGGGAGAGTATGTGTTGACTGACCATGGGTGGGGCGGTTTATGTTATGGCCCTGGTTATGTCCAAGACCCTTACCCCTAGGCATGTGGCACTATCGAGTAGGGTTTACCATGGGTCATCCCTTATTGAGGTCGGAGAAATGCCTAGGGATGATGTTTATAGGCCAGGAGAACTGTGTGGTTTCCTGTGTGTGGTTGTAGGCCTATGAGAGCAAAGGCAAAAGCTTCAACAACATTATGTATGGCATGTACACATGATAAACGCATTATTGGGAAACAACCCTCTAGAGGGACACGATACATGTGCATAGAGAGTACTCCCTTTACACTGTAGTGACAAGTGTTGGACTTGCTCTTAAAGGAGGGGGCTGAAATCTACATTCCATGATTATGGTTCTACTGTTTCTTGTCCAACTTTAACAAGTCAATCATGAGCCAATGCATCAAGATTATGGTTCATGGGTCTCTGTTGGGTTGGACAAGCAAACAGTAGTGGATCATGGTTCTTGGGTCAATTAGAGTGCCTATGTTGTCGTTAATTTTGACCAATTGGTACCAATCCACTTCTAAAATATTCTATTTTCGTATTACAAATGGTTTTATGATTTTTTACAATTTTTCAGAATTTTGAAAATTTATTTCTGCTGTAAAATCCTTCTAAACGACATTCTCATAAATTTTTGAATTTTGGAATGGCGCATGTGGGGCCCAGGATCGAGCCCCACATGTGTCGCCCATGAGTGGGACGTGGGCCATTGTCGGGACCACTTAATCTCTCTTGGGTGGCACACCCTCTTTCTTTTATTTATGTGACATTTCATTTTTGTTAAAGGTTATTTTATGGGAATTTTTTAAATATTAAGATATTGTTTTAATTAAGAGTTTGGTTTGATCAAAACTCTAATTATTTTGACTTCCTATAAATGTTAGAAAGATATTAGGAAGTTTTGGATTTGTTATATTTTTAATTTAAATAGAAATTGGACTTGGATCAAATTATAAGGGGATAAAGTTCCTAATAATCTTTTCAAAATCATGATAACTGATTTGTGGGATAAATGACTCAGATTTGTTCTATCACGCCCCACATATTTTCTAACTTCCTAGTGGACAAGCTGTGTCATTGGATAGGCAATACCTACGGAAAGAATTATAATCTAAATAGGAGAAGAGATTCATTTTATTTAAACACCATTGAGCCCCACTCTCTCAAGACATATTTCTTCCTCCTCCATGCACCAAGTCTCTTTCTCTATCATTAAAAATTCATTTTTTCTCTCTCCCCCTTTTAAAAAGGGTCATGCCACCCAAAATTTTTTAAGACAAGGGTGGCACATTGAAACTCTAATTAGGGTTTTGCTGTTTGGAGAAGGAAAAGGGGTATGAGCCATAAAAGGATTCTATGCCTTCAAGCCCAGCTCTAATTTGTTCCTAAGGATTCCTACAAACCCTTGTTAGGTTTTCATGCTATCTAAAATCCTAGAGTAAGAGATATTGCTTATTAAAGCTTCCCTTCACTGAAATTCCAGCAAGATCAAAAGGGACAAAAGTGTGCCACCGATCAGGGTATCAGGTGTGCAGTGAGAAGGTATCTTCAGGCATCTTCTAGTAGTCTTCTCAGTAGATTTAATTATTTTTTAGTCTTATTTCAATTTTTTTTTTTTTGAGAATTTTCAAGAACATATATTGTACTCAGAATTGTAGTGGGAGATTATTTATTGCTCTTGAATGGTTTTTATTTTCTTTGGCAGTAAAAGTAAAGATCCTAGTTTGTATTTAGGGTTTTAAATTTAATTTACAACAGTGTATAATGGCCCATGTAAGTGGAATTCGGGTATATCAAATAAAAGAAAAGAAAATTTTTGAATTTAATACCTTGAATTCCAAATAGCCACTCATTTCAGAAGTAATTCGAATTAATAGTTAAGGAATACCTAAAAGAGATTGTTTTCAATATCTAGGGTCGCTAATCCAGGAGAATGAAGAGATTGAGGAAGATGACGCATATAGAATTAGAGCTAGATGGACAAAGTGGAGACCTGCGTCTGGAGTTTTATGTGATCGTCGCCTACCATCGAGATCGAAGGGGAAGTTCTATAAGACAGATGTAAGACCAACAATGCTTTATGCAACAATGCTTTATGGAACATAATATTGGGCGGTCAAGAAAACAACATATGCATAGGATGAGCATAGCTGAGATGAGGATGTTGAGATGGACAAATGACAAGACAAGAAATGATAGAATTTCGAATGAATACATACAAAGTAACTTAGGTGTAGCTTCATTAGGCGATGAGATGAGGTAACGTAGACTTAGATGGGTTGGCCATCTGTAGCATAGACCTAAGACAACACCATTAGGAGATGTGATTTGATTCAAGTGGAAAACTCTAAAAAGGCAATGGGAAGGCCCAAAAGGACATGGATAGAAGTAGTGAAAAGAGATACAATAACTTTTGGTCTTATTGAGGGTATGATCCTTGATAGAGAAGAATGGAGGAACAAGATTCATGTAGCCGACCCCAAATAATTGGGATAAGGCTTGGATAATGATGATGAGGATATAGATCTTTTTGACCTGCAAACATGAGTTCCTAGATTCGGTTCATGGAAACCTAGTGGTTGTTTAATGTAGACGTCTTGAACTAACTTTCCATGCAAAAAGGCATTCTTGACATCCAACTAAAAAATAGACCAATCATAGGTTGAAGCAAGAGAAATAACCACCCGAACTGTCATTATCTTAACAACATAGGACTAAATATTTCCTCATAATCAAGTCCATGTTGATTAAACCTTTTGTAACGAGTCTTGCTTTAAACCTTCCCACACTGCCATTTTACTTGTGCTTTACTTTATAAACCCTCTTGCAGCCCACTATATTTTATTTGTAGGTCTATCTCCCAAGTCTTGTTTATGTTAATAGCCTTGATCTCTTCTGCCATAGCCTCGTCTACTACTGATCTTTTCTTGCCTCAAAATAAGTTCTAGGCTCTTTGATGTAGAGAATTTTACACATAAAAACTTGAAAATTATGAATGAAGGTGTCATAACTTAACCATAAATCAATTGGATGCTTTGTTCTGATAGATCTGCATGGGTTTTGAGTGCTCTTTGGAGCTTCAACTTGCCTATCTTCTTGCTGTCGTTCACGCCTTCTTCATTTATATACTAAAATATCCTTGGCTGATTTATGAACGTTGTCAATTTTATGAGTCTTCGTTTGGACTATGAGGATCTTCATTTGGACTATGTTTTTACTTCCCTTCACGCCTTCTTTTTTGATATACTATAATGTCCTTGGCTGATTTATGAGGTTCTTCAATTTTACCATTCTTTATTTGGATCCGGATCCATATATTCCTCGCGCTCTTCCCCAAGTGTTGGAGGAGTTTCATCAATTATCTCCCCCCTCAAAACTATGCTGCTCACCACTTCTATCTACATCTTTATTAACAAAACATAGTGTCTCATCTACAAGTTGATTCATGTGTCGGCTACGAATTTCATGGTGCAATGGCACTTCCCTATTCCTTGATTCATCTGCATCCATAAAATGAGGAGGCATACACACCCTCCTTTCATCAAAGGTTACGTGTCTCGAGATACAACTCTTCTCAATCACTATATCATTTGTATCCCTGTATTCAGCTACATACCCTTCTGCCTTTGGGGATAACCTTTTTTTCTAGCTCTCATCAACATGAGCATAGGCGTAACGTTCTAACGAGCTTAATGTGGAATAATTAGGGTCCTTCCCAAGTAGAACTTGGTAAGCTGATTTTCCATGTAGATCATCTGTAGGCAATCTATTGATGAGATGAATTGTTGCACGAAATGCTTTTGTCCCTAAAAGTTTAGCAATATCATTCATAAACATCATGAACAATACAACATCATTGACCTATGTTTTCTCTCTGCTACTCTATTTCGCTCATGTGTGTGTACATGGTATTTGTTTTTTTAGTCCATTATTCTCTAGATATGTTCTAATTTTGTGGGATGAAAGTTCTCCCCTCCATCACCACGTAAGTAGATAGGTGATTGGAAGTGTTTTCCAATAAAGATTTTTGAATTTTATTAGAATTTGATACACTTCAAATTTGTTCTTAACAAAGAATATCCAGATAACATAAAATAACAGCCAGACGAAGAAGAATATGGAGCGGGACAGCAAACATCGTAATGAATTAATTGAAAGGGAGCAGAAGTTATTTTATTATGAAGCATAATAGAAGTTTTACATGCTTACGCAACTGACATCCATGGCATACAAACGAAGATAGAATATCAAGATTAGAGGGAATTAAGCTCTCTTTACATAACAAAGACACAAAACTACAATGACCTAAATGATGATGCCAAACGTTGGCATTTTTATTGACACTAAGAGAAGAAAAGAACAATGAGCGTTTCTTTTTAACTTGAACCTCGAAAATATATAGCTGTCCTCGACGCACACATTATCCCAGATTGTTGTTCCTTCAGAAAAACAAAATCACTTGTGGGGGGAGGAAGCTTTATACTCATGAAATATAATTTTCCCCGACAAACTGAGAAACTGAAAGAAGATTTTGTCACATTTTATGAGCAAAGAAACATTGGATACCTGTGACACTTCTTGTACGAGTGAGACATTAAGGGAGGTTCCATCAACAATTACAGTAGAGCCATTGCCTTAGTAAGGAATTAAGGATGAGAACATACCACTATCACTTGAAATATGATTTACAGTACCACTATCCACAACCCAACCTGTATTTGTAGGTGACGTGATAGCTAAGTTCCCTAAAAAATGATTTAGGGAAGGAACTTGACTTTCATCTGGTTGGGTTTTATAATGATAAAAGCACTTGGTTGTATGATTCTTCCTTCCACATATCTGACAAACAAGACCACCATATGAAGTGACAGATGATCCTATTGAAGGAGTAAGTAGCAAGCCTGGATAAGATAGAAATTAGTTCTTCCACCTCGCCGCTCCATGTCCTCTTCCTTTTTATCCTCTACCTCTTCTACCATGATTTGAACTTAAGCCTGTATTAACAGTTGAATTACTATTTGACAATGAAACAAGATTAGAATCTGTAGTAGAAGACTTGTCCAAGTGAGTGTGTTGAATAATGCTACGTGTTGTGACAATAATGGCCACAATTCTCTAAACGAGGGAAATAGAGTCTTCATCATCGCAAAGGAAACAAATACTCTATAATCACCCTCGAAACCTCTCAAAACATAATGGACCTTGTACCTTTCACTTAGAGGATATCTTGTTATAGAATTCTGAGGCCGATGAGTTATTTTGTTTACAAGCATGAAGCTCACTTCGAATATGTAGTATTGAGGTTCTGCTTCATGTGAAAGTAAGTCATGAAGGGCCTCTCATAATGCTGTGGCAGTTGGTAAATTAATTACTTGAGGAATACTTTCCTCTGAAAGAGTGGTCCAACTGTTGAGGTTCTGGTCCTTAGATACCCAATCGTCATAAGCAGGGTTGGATTGAGAAACTCTCTTAGTTGTTCCATCTTCACTAATATCTTCCATTATAGTGTTGAATTTGTTGGCTCTGCCTTTTGTGATAATCTGTATTTGTGTGAGATAGACACGTTTACATTGAGGTAATATGGTGATTTTCTCGTTGTTTATGTAGTTGGAAGCAATGGAATAATTTTAGGCTGTAAGGTCTTCTTAGTCCCAAGTTCTCGTTCTCATACCCTAGAGTTTTAAAAATGAACGGAGAGCTTGATCGATCTTCTAAAAGACCCTGTGTCATGTCTTAGAAGCGTTCCCTATGCTGTTTTCCTTGTCTATTTTATTTTAGAGAATTAGGCTTTTATTTTTTTACTACCAAGCAGTACATGTTATGTGAATGATCATGTGCCAATGCTTCAATTTTTTTACCATATAAATCACAAGAGAACTGGAGAATAGTTCACTGCCTGCTGATGTATGCGGTTGTGCCTCAAACTAATTATTTAGTTTGCTATGTGCACTACATGGTGCACCACTCTATTATGTTTCGTTGGTTGACCTTTTGGTGTACGAGTAAACTTCTATTAGGGTTTCATTGGACTGATTTGGATGAGGGTGTCATGCATGGAGCTGTCATGATTTGGATGAGGGTGTGTCATGCATGGATGACGGTGTCATGCATGGAGGTGGAATTTGATTTGCTGCCTATTAGTTTTGTCTTAGACTTGATATTTTTGTTTTATTCTCTCTAGAGTTACAAACTTAGCCCCCAGTTTGGATGGTTTTGGGGCTGCTGTTTTGCAGGAGTTTGTCATATGAAATGGGAGACATTGTGGGCCATTTTGGAGGGACTCTTGTTCTTTTATCATGGGAACAAGGGGGTTCAGCTATGGTCTACTAAAGACTCTTGATGGTCATTCAGGTATAAAAAATGATTAGTCTGGATGGTGCCTGTTGAAAGTTGTGTTTAGGGTGTCGGCTGGAAGAATGCACATGTTATTGTCGTTATTGTACCATTTTATGTAATGATTCGTCAAGGGCCTTTGACTTTTACAAGTCTTTGAGGCACTTTCTTCCTTGGAATCTATCTATGTGTTTGGGGTGGGTGGCGATATGTATAATTGACCTATAGTAGCTTACTACCCTTTTGGTTGCGACTTATTTCATTAACATGTTCTGGTGTACGTTTTGGTTTCTGATGAATTTAGTGGATTGGTTCTTGTATTTCGAGAAACCAGCTTTTCTTGTAATGGTATTTGGCACTCCAGAGATTCCTTCATATGCTCTATTCGTCAAGTGGTTTGAGCAAGGGATCCTGTTCTGGCATTTCTATTTAGGATCATGGCAGAATTCTCAAGTCATTGTGGAAGCTTGGCCTCAAGAGGTTACCAAGGTATACCTACATGGTATGAGGAATGGTTCATAGTTCTCATTTGTGGATAACACGGCAATGTTTTCTTATGAGAACAGCATGTTGATCCAGTTTGGCTTTTAGGTTATTTTTATGCTTCTAGAATTCTACGGTTTTAAGGGTAACTAGAAGCCAAAAATTGACTTTCACTGGGAAGACCCTGCCTTCCTTGGTTTGCTCCTATGCATGGTTTGCACTGGAAAGAATTGATTATAGATAGGTGGGAGTCAAATACTTTATTTATGAGCGAGGAATTTATTTTGATTGAAGCAAATTTAGACATGTTTATCATTGTAATCTATCACCATCACTATCACCACCATTATCATCATTTTATTGGAGCCCATTTTGTGAATGATTGCTAGCACGTTTTGTGAAAATTTCATATATTTCCATGGTATTTATTGGTTGAGATTCTTATGGTCCTAAGGAGGCAAACCTACCTTAAATACTCATTCTGTGTTTGCTGGGATTTGGGGATTTTTAAGGGCAAGCATTCTAGAGCAAAACAGTAGGTGATTGAGTTAGAGACATGGTTATTTCATGGATACTAATCAGAAAGGAAATCTAAGGCTTTCCGGCATTGGATTTGGTTAGAGGATGTAAGGTAGTGGTGAATTGTTGGGTGCTGGAGCTTTTGATTCATGTCTCATGGAAGAAGCCTTTAGTTCGGGTTCTCAAGCATAATTGTGATGGAAGGAAGCTTTGGGCTACCCTGGCCCCTGGAGTTTATAAGGAGAGATTAGAGACATTAGGGAGAGACTTAGGTTGCCTTTGCAGGGCCAATGGGCACTGGAGATGCTAATAGAGCTAAGACCTTAGCACTTCTCATGGGGTTCGTTATATTTTCCAGTCCTTTGGTCCTTTTCTGGTTGAAGGTTACTCCTTAAATGTGATTCACTGTGTGTGAAGGGATGGTGGAAACCCCCCCACCCCATGGAGACTAGCTGACACTTTGGAGGAGGTATATGATAACGTGCCAAAGTCAGCAAGTTATCTACCAGCATGTTCAAAATTAGCTAATGACATTGCTGACTTATTAGCTCACACAGGCAGTCGTAGAATGGAATTTTTCTTGTTGCACTCCCCCCCCCGCTGATGTTTTGCTCTCTCTTCCTTATGCTTACTGATTATGGCTCAGTTTGTGTTCTAAATTTGAAACAACTTGATGTAACAGTTTCACCTCTAAAAGATTAAAAAGAAAAAGAAAAGAAAATTGACTTTATGCTTTCCTTGGTGAACGGTGATTTCTGCAAATTTTCGAATTGAGATGAGTTGGTTGATGGAGAAGAAAATGGCTACTTGGATTTTATTGTAGTTAATTTGAATTGGGGTTTGTCATCTAAGGTTTACAGCTTTACATAGGTGGATGTTGTGGATGCTGATGTAAATTTATTAAGTACTTATGTCCTGGAAACTACCATGCTTTCTAAAATTTCACTTGTCAGTAACAGTTGTACAAGAAAATGAATAGTGATAGTGCTTCTGCTAATTTATTTTTCTGACACGATCTGATTCTCATTTAGAACCTTGGTAAATTGCATTTTGGAGGATTTTCAATTTTCCCTTTAGAGGCAAACCTAGAAAAGAACTCATTTACATTGTTATTATTCACTAGATATACCTATTGTGTAAAGTCTTGCTTTCTTTATGCTATAATGATATGACTTTTATGGTGATCTTTTGGCTTGCTTGAGTCTGCGGCTGAGATTTTATTGCCTTTCATCTAGTGACTGGTGTGCTATTACTTCTCATTCAGAAAATGTACTCTAAAGCAGTTATTGATAAGATTTGCTACTGAATGAGACACCATTTTGAATATCAATACTAGTGGTCTGTATTTATCTTTTGATCTTCATCTAGTATATAATGTCTGCACTTTGGCTCTTAACGTTTGAATGTGTACTGTTTGTACTTGAATCTCCTTGTTCCCATTGGACAGGTGATGTTTTCTCTGGAGTAGGTCCAATAGCCATAGCTGCAGCAAGAGTTGTAAAGCGTGTATATGCTAATGACTTGAATCCTTCTGCAGTGGACTATCTTAAGGGGAATACTATTCTTAACAAACTTGAGAGAAAAGTTGAGGTATGTGTTCAATGTGATTCCATGCACCATTTCACATTCAATGTTTTGGACCAGTAATCTTGTTGCGCTATAGTTTTCAAGCTTGTAGAGCTTGTTATCATTCATATAGAGGCATCCTGTTCTCTAAAAATGTTTGACTTTCAACAGCATTCTTTTGGTCTGACTTTCTAGAACATTTCATCAATTTATTCAGTGTTGGTTATTTTACTAGATGTAATAAATAAAAATATGAGATGTGAAGGGTACTTCTGGACCGCTATAGTTCATTTCTTCTTTGTGTAACTGAACTATGGTAATAGAAAAATCATATCCAGAGATGCTTATAAGAGCTCTGTTCACATGGCTTACTGACGTTTAGTCATACAGACAAGTGTTAAAGCAATTTTGAAGGTGAGAGTTTTTTTAAGCCTTATCTTGTTATGTGAATGACATGTGGGAATGTTACAGCACTGAAAATTTTTAAATTCATCTGTTTTTTTTTTTTTTGTGGGGGGAAGGGGGGCGGTAATTTAGTGGGGGAAGGAGTCCCCAACTCATACTAGGAACAGAATTCAAGACATCACGTTGTGGTACCATACCACTCTGACCACCTAGCCTTGAGCCCATTCTTGAATTCATTTGTTTATAGTATCCACATATCCATTCATCTAATGTAAATGGCAATAGATCCCTTTCTGAAATTGATGCAGCTGTGTATGGCAAACTTCCCAAAAAAAAAAAGAGGAAAGAAAAATAATTCAAATTAAAGGAGCTGTAAAACCTAACTTCAATTAATGTTATTTTTTATTATCACGATTATGTCTAAATTTTGTAATATAAGCTCCTAAAGAGTTTAAAGGATATCACGAATAAGCATGTAGACCCCCTTTTCTCTTTTGAGCTTTCTAGCATTTTGAGTTGCTTTTGATTGTTTGAGTCATCTGAGTTGCAAGGCATGTCAACACTGCCTAGCCAAGCACATTTTGGGCCATGCATAGGCATAGCATGTCATATGCATGATTCATCTTGGGCCAGACTTTGATTAACTGAGACTCAGAACTTTGACACAAGCATTGCTAGCTGTCACAAGTGCTGTAGTTTTACATCTGTGGTTTTCACTGAATTTTGTTGGGACTGTTACTTTGGGTATTTATCTTTAGATGGCATTGTCATTTTTAAAATGTTCTTAGATGGAATTGCGTCATTGCTTAGGATTTCCTTTGTAATAACAGGACCACATTGGTCCTGTTTTTATCTAATAGATGTTTAATGTTTCTTGAGGATGCATTAAGGATTTCATCCATGACACGTCTAGGTTTGCAACATGGATGGACGGAGGTTCATCAATGCCATGTTGTCAAGTAGAAGGCTGGAACCCATCACCCAAGTGGTTATGAATTTGCCCAAAGATGCTGTGGAGTATCTAGGTTTGTTTAATCTGATCTTTTGCTTGCTTCTTAGGCTGTACTATATAAGGACCTTGTTCTTTTGGTGGGCAAACTTTATTCATATCTGCTAATTGAATCTTGCACCTTGTAAGTGATGAAAGCTAGTAGTTATATGCTGATAATCTTAGCTTTTAAGTTTATGCCTAACCCATGGATAATCCCAAGCTGCACTTTTTTGTGTATTGTTTCTCATACTAGTAAAATGAAAACATGCTCCTGTCTAATTTCTTTAAATGTGCCTGTGTTTTTAGAGCACAAAAGTGATAATTCCTTTGTTCCTGAGACCCAGTTTATGTTTATGCTAGATGCATTTCGAGGATTGTTCCGAAACAAACCTAATTCTAAGGATTATCCCTTGCCAAGGATTCATGTTTACGGATTCTCCAAAGCTCAAGATCCTGAGTTTGACTTTCATCAGGTATATATGTTCTTAAAGTTAGTATTTTTGTTATTTATTTACCTATCGGTATGCTGGGATTCATACATTTGATATTAATTTCAAGTTTCTTTGGTCTTGCACTAATATGGGAGACCTGATCCTTGAATTCTAGTAAGGATCCTTGAATTCTAGTAAGGTATTTTCATGAGTAAATTCCTCAATTGTTTTAAACAGTGATGCTCTATTTTTCTCATTTGCATTAGTAAAATAATTTGTTCATAAACTATACAATGAATAAATCGCTATATTCTTATGCAGAAAATAAGAATTGCACTTAGTGAGGTGGGAGTAGAAGTGGAAATGCATCGTGTCCGCCTTGTTGCACCTGGGAAGTGGATGCTGTGCGGATCATTTGTCCTCCCAAAGAGCGTTGCCTTCTCGGAATCAAGTGTTGGATTGTATTAGTTTTATTTAAAGGAAAAAGCTTATATGCGAGAAACCCGAATGGTAACTCCCCATCACCACCATCCAACTTGTTGGAGATTGGGAAAGGACGGTGGTGATGGGGAGTTGCCGTGCGGACTGCCCGCACGCTAACCGCATTCTTATTTAAATTAGTTGTATATCAATTTTGCTAATGGTTGTTGTTAGTACAATGGTCCTAAAAAAAAAACATCTCGATCTCTAATTAGGTTTGGGTTTATGTGGATGGGAAAGTTTATGATCCATATGATCACATAGAGAATGGTTGTCTAAGCAATAGATGAGTGGTGATGGATAGAGTGTGGGACCTGCTACGCTACCTAGAATATGCTATGTTCCCGTAGGTCTCACATTGTCACCATCGCCACCCGTTTCATTTTACGGTTTAACCCTAGCCTTTGGTTTTCTAAATGCATTTGTTCTTTTCATTTGTAGCCATAGTTGAAATGCAAGAAAATGACCAAAGAAAAATGAAATAAATGATAAAACACAGCCTTTCTTAGTCGAAGCCAGGCCAGTGGACCTGGCACGCGGAGTCGGAGTCTGAATGTACTATAATGATGAATGTCAATCCCTGCTTCTGAGATACAAAAAACTCGTCCAGTTTAGAGGCATGAGATGGAGTCAAGATACCAATATATCTATGTTATTTACGTTACATAGATAACATAATTGGGGTCGGTTAACTTGAATTATGGTCTTTCATTCTGTTATATTAAAGGCTATATTCTACATACAAGTCTTTATATTTTTTCACATCATTTTCAACTGCATCTTTTTGGGCCTATTTTTTGTTTTTTAAAGGTTTTTCCACTTGAATTAATTCGCATCACTTATCAGGTAGTGTATTTAGTCGGTGCCACACATGGTTAGCCCATTTAACTATACTCTCTTTCATTTTGTCGTCTTCACGTCTAAATTCTTTCAATTAGATTCATTTTGAATTCTATCATTTCTTGTACGAGTGTTAAAAAAAATAAAAGTAAATAAAATAATATATATATATATAGATGGCAATGATTTCATGCACCTGTTGTATAATAATATGATGCAACAATCTTAAAAAACCATCTTATGGCTAATTGTTTGATCCAAACTTTGAAATATACACTTTTTTCATTCTAATGAATAATCACAAAAAAAAAAAATTGAAATCACAATTTAGAAAGTATTTTTTTAGCACGATTAACATATACCGTTCATTTTGGTGGGATGCTTAGATTTAAGATTTATAAAGATTTTTTTCATTTCCAATTTATTTGGATGGTTTTATTATCATTAGATGAACAATATTAAAAAAGAAAAAAACGATTTTGAGTTTATAAAGGCTAAGATCTTGAAATTCACAAAATGAATGGTTTAGATTCGTTTTTGGAGATGATTCATTTTGACCATATCAAGGGTTCAATTTTTTTTTTTTTGCATTGATTATTGAGATGAAGAGAGTATGTGTGTAAAATTTTGGGTCATACAAATATCACAAACATGGTTTTATAGAAGTATCATTGCATTATACTATGATAACCGTTGCATTGCATTGTTGCATTGCATTAGATCATTGTTCATATATATATATATATTAAAATTAAAAAATGATTTGATAGGGCTGCATCCCTATCAAAATAAGTAAAGCCACACCTTATAACTCATCGAAAATTGCGGTTCAAATATTGGAAAATCTTTACATCGATCATCTTGGCTTGAATATTATGGTTGTGAAAAAAATTAGGATTTCAAGTTTTAAAAGTAGTGTATATTGTAACAACTTATCTCCGTTATTTTGCTCTAAAAATAAATGTTCATAAATTCCCAAGATTTGTATCATTTTTTTAGTTTCAAATTTCATTGCCGGTATTGGAAATTGATTTTAGAGCTATCATGAAAATTTTCATTGCAAAAAGTGCTTTTGAAACAAAGATTTTAGGTGGGGTTTTATTTTGTTTTCATAACGCCTAGCCCTTATAGAAACTTCATCCATTAAAATTTGTATAGTTTATATCTGCATTTATGTACACTATAATTGATGTCATACAACAATAATAAAGCATCTAAAAATAAAAAATAACGAATTTGAAAATACAAAAAAAACTTATTCTGTAAATTTGAATTGTACTTATCAAAATTTCTTATAGATCAATCCAAATTGTATCATAACAATATGAAAAAAAAACAACAAACTATTACCTGGTTGTTAACTCAATGTAGTAACTTTATTGTGTGGCTATTGAAAAGGCCCTTAATTTGATTCGTCTAAAATCACATGGTCATCCTAGCACCTTCAATAGGTCTTTCCTTTTCTATGATTGGTTCATGAGACACCATATTTTTAATGTCAGTTTATGTAGGTCCATCTATATTATCTTCATTGATGCTTACATCTCAATATCTACATGGAAAGGATTTATAATCATCTTGCCTCTGAGCAATCTTAGATTGCTATGAATATATACAAGGTTTTTTTGCTCATGGTTGCAAACGATTGAACTTTACTTAATGGATAAAAGAGAATGTGCTCAAATTTCTCTCACCGCAAGAAAGAGTTGATTGTTGTAGTAACCTGCATAGAAATTTGTTTCCACGGGTAAAAGGCATACATAAAATTTACAAATTTGAAGATATGATTATTGAACAACTTTAATTTTTAAAGCTATTTATCGGCAAGCTTTGTAAGCAATGGGTATTGTGATCCATAATTGCTCTGTCAGATCAAGGGTAGGGTCGATATCTTTGTCTTTAAATCTTATGGAATGTTTAATCTTGCAACAAATGACCCACATTCTTTTATTAATTGTTTGCGATCTTAATCTACGAGGAAAAGGTGCTCAACAATTAATGCGACCATATGAAATTCCTTTGTCTTGAGTAATTAAATATTGAGGATATATATTGATTGATAGTTATCAAATATTCAAGATATATATTGACTTTATTGAGTGCCCTATTTTGTGGGATTACAATTGTAATGAGATTTGTTTCCTGCGCATGAGATATTGGTTTACTCTCCGTAGATGTAGGTACCATTGTCGAACCATGTATATGTTGTGTTGATTAATTTCTCTTCTCTATGTCTGTTATTGCAACTTCAACATGGTATTAGAGCTCACTTGAGCTCACTGCCTTGCCTTGGCACCGATTACTTGAGCTCACTGCCTGCGACTCCTGTTGGTGTCTTCGGTTGATTATGATAAAGGCATCTCAATTTCTTTAGTCGCCTTTGTTTTTTTTGCT
The DNA here is from genome assembly GCF_054954075.1 of Amborella trichopoda. Lineage (NCBI taxonomy): Eukaryota > Viridiplantae > Streptophyta > Magnoliopsida > Amborellales > Amborellaceae > Amborella > Amborella trichopoda. The sequence continues at coordinate 47,489,317 of NC_142337.1, read as the reverse complement.
ACTGATTAGGTCAGCTTTTTTTTTCTTATGGTTCTTCTTTTTTCTTTATAATGGCAGATTAAAAAACTAACTTCAGTATGAAACTTACTATTATTCATTTGAATGAATTTAATTAACTTGCTTGGTCGAAAGTTGTTTCTTGTTCTCTTTTGCAGAAATCTAAGCTTGGGTGCATTAATTGGAAGAAAAAGACTCCAAGCAAGGATGATCCCTCATTTAGCAATGTTTGTGTTATTATTCAAAGCAAGGAAACTAGGAAGAAAATCATGAATCTTGGTTTTGAAACATCTGAAGAAAGTATTGAAAAATCTCCCTTGGTTGCTAATAATGAGAAATATGAAACAAAAAGGCTTTAAAATAGTGGTAGAGGTAGTGACCCCGATAGATCTATCGCTCAAAACGTAATCACTCAAACCAATCACTGCAACTGTGATCATAATCGACAACCAAGTAACAACAATGGTTCTTCCTCCACATAAAATCCTTCTTCTCCATTCTTGGGGACAAGTCACCCTCTTGCTTCTATGTCTTCATGTGACATTTTTTCTTGGATAATAGACTCAGGGGCTATAGATCATATGACTGACAATTTACAATATCTATCAAACCTAAAAAATAATAAAAGTGTGAACCCTGCGTCTATTGCCAATGGTTGATTTCTATCCAAGACCAATTTCTTCTCAAAATCCCAAAACTCTGAAGTTCTTTTTATGCCATCATTTCTTCGAACTTGATGTCTGTTAGTAAAATTACTCAGAGCATGAATTACAATGCTATTTTTTCTCTAAACTCTATGATTTTTCAAGATCGGGCCACGGGGAAGAATGGTGAAGGAAGATTGTCTCATGGGCTACATTTATTCAATTAGGATACTAAGGTCTTGGTTGCCAGTCAAGATAATTCTGATATTAACAAATTGTGGCATTGAAGATTTGGACACCCCTCAGATAAAGTTTTAAAATTTTTAATGCCCTCTTTATCTTTAAACTCTCATTCTTGTGAAGTTTGTAAATTACCAAATAGACAAAACTTCCTTTTCAGTCTTCTGTGCATGTTCAAAGGAACCATTTTATTTGATACATTCTAATGTGTGGGGACCAGCCCCAGTTAATTCTTATACCAACTTTAAATATTTTGTTACTTTTATTGATGATTGGTCTTGTGCTACTTGGGTATAATTATTGAAATAAAAAATAGAACTTTTCCATGTGTTCAAATAATTTTCCAAATTGAATTTCACTCAATACAATGGCAAGATTAGAATTCTGTGGACTAATAATGGCACAGAGTATGTGAACAAAGTTTTTTCTGAGCATTTATTGAATCTTGGTATTATACGGAAAACATCATGTGTTGGAACATCTCAACAAAATGGAGTTGCTAAAATGAAAAATAGACACATTTTGGAAACTACAAGGTCTTTGATGTTTCAGATGCATGTTCTAAAAATTTATTGGTTAGAAGTAGTTTTAACTACTTGCTATTTGATTAACAGACTTCCAAGTAAAATTCTTAAAAATAAATCTCCCCTTGAAAGTTTGAAAAATAGAAAAATTGATTTGTTCTATTTGCGAGATTTAGATGTATGTCTTATATTTATGTGGCTAGGCACAACCAAGATAAGCTTGATAAGCATTCCAGTAGATGTATCATTTTCGGATACTTCTCTATTAAAAAAGGATACAAATGTTATAATCCCACAATAAAAAAAATGCATGTTTTCAGAGATGTTCAATTTGTTGAAACATAATTCTATTTTCATGACACATTGGAGAGTGGTTTGGAAAATAAGACTCAGGTGGAATGTTCAAGAGGTCGTTTGCCCTTGCCTAATATTAGTAATAGTGATGTATCCAACACAGCCGAAACAAGTCATGATGATCAAACCGAAGTTGAAGATACCTCTAAAACTCACCATACTGGTTTAGAAGAAAAAGACTCCGCCATGGCCATGGCCCCACCTGATCCCCCTTTGCGTAGGTCTTCTTGTATCTCTCAATATTCCTCTAAACTTCAAGATTTTTATACTTATCATGCAGTTTTTTATCCTGTTCAAAGTCATATATCAGATGAAAATATCTCTCCTGACTCGTTTGTTTTTTTGAGTTTTATTTGAGCCAACCAATTTTCACAATATTATTTTTCAACTTATGTAAAGGAAGGTTATGAAAGAGGAATTTCAAGCACCTGACAAGAACCATTCTTAAGACATTGTCAAGCTACCTAAACGGAAGAAAGTTGTTGGATGTAAATGTGTTTACAAAATTAAATACCCTAGTGATGGGTTTGTTGAGAGACATAAGGTCAGGTTGGTGGCCAAAGGATGTACCCAAACTTATGGATTCGGTTATAAATAAACTTTTGCACCAATTGCCAAGATGAATATTGTTCGTGTTCTTTCGTCTATTACAGTTAATTGTGGGTGGTTTCTACATCAGATGAATATTAAAAATACTTTCTTACATAGTGGCCTTGAAGAAGAAATCTATATAAGTCTTTCTCCAAGCCATTCTAATGAAAAGGAGGAAGGCCTTGTATGCAAATTAAAGAAAACTTTGTATGGAATTAAACAATCACCTTACGCATGGTATGCCAAACTCAGCACATCCTTGATGAGTGTTTGGTTTCTTAGAAGTTTAGATGATTCTTCGATGTTCACAAAAAGGGAAACTTCAGGTACAACAGTTGTATTCATTTATGTTGACAATATTATCATTATAGGTACTGATAAAGAAAATATTATGAAAATTAAAAATTATCTTCACAAGAAATTTGACATAAAAGATATTGGTCAACTATAATATTTTCTCAGTATTGAAGTAGCACATTAAAAAAAGTGATTTTTCATTTCTCAAAGGAAATATGCATTAGATCAATTGAAAGAAACTGAGAGTTAAATCCGTTCACACTCTTGTTGATATTAATTGTAAATTTAATTCAACAAATGGTAAACCTGTTGAAGATGTGGGCCGATTAATTTATTTGATTGTGACACGACAAGATATAATGTATGCGGTTTGTCTTGTGAGCCAATTTATGTATGCCTCTAGATTATGCCATATGGAGATTGTCGATGGGATTCTCAGATATCTTAAGTCATCACCTGGCTGAGGTGTTTGGTTGGAACCGAATAGTCACACTACTATTATTGGTTAATCTAATGTTGATTGGACAGGTAGTCCAATTCACAAGAGGTCTACTACTGGCTATTGTACACTAGTAGGAGAAAACTTGGTTACTTGGAAAAGCAAGAAATTAGTACAGAGGCCAAATATGGAGCTATGACTTTAACTACAAGTGAATTGATATAGCTAAAATACCTACTTTGAGATATAGGGTTCCCAACGATCAATCAAATGGAGATGTTTTATGATAATCAAGCAGCTATGCATATAACCTCCAATCTAGTTTTTCATGAAAGAACCAAGCACAGAAGTTGATTGTCATTTTGTGAGAGAAAATGTTCACTACAAAATTATTAGTACTCCTTATGTTCAAAGTGAAAACCAACTTACAGACATGGTTACCAAAGCTATTGCAAAGACAAAGTACCAAGTTGGGCTGCATTGATATCTACACACCAACTTCAGAGGGAGTGTTGACCATTATCAAATATTGAATATATATATTGAGTTATCAAATATTGAAGATATATTGATTGACAGGTATCAAATATTCAGGATATATATTGATTTTATTGAGCACCCTGTTTTTTGGGATTACAATGGTAATGGCATTTGTTTCCTAAACGGCAAGAGTTGTAACTCTATAAATATCCGGTAAACCAGAGTAATCTTTACAAATGAGATATTGGTTTACCCCTGTTTTTTGGGATTACAATGGTAATGAGATTTGTTTCCTAGACGACAAGAGTTGTAACTCTATAAATCTGCGGTAAACTAGAGTAATCCTTATGAATGAGATATTGGTTTACCCCATGGATGTAGTTGCCGAACTACGTATATGTTGGGTTGATTTATTTCTCTTCCCTTCTCTATTTCTGATTTTGCAACTTCAACACATATCATCTATGGGATTCGTCCATGATAAGAAACAATTAATCTTTTGCCACCATAATTCATCAAGAAGAAAAGTTTGAATGTATCTTGAATCTATAATGTTCTCTGTTTTACAAAGGGCCCAATCATCATCAATTACCATGTGCACTAGAGCAGATAAGACCTCCCTTATTCTTTTTATCATAACAATATTTGAAGCAAATCGAGTCTCCGCCACACTAAGTAGCCTGAGTGGTCAATACTTGCTAAAAATGGACAATCCATGTGTATGATTGACCACACTTCACCATTACCTTCTTTACCATCTTCCTTTGGGTAGCAAATATTTTCAACGCCAGATTTAAAGTATGAACAGCAGAAGGGGTCCAAAAAATATTATGATGAATACCTGCAACCTGAAGTCCTACAGCCTTACAATATCACATTTTAGGGCCCCACGTCGTGAATGGTATTAAAATTAGTTTTTCCATACAATCAGCATTTTTGTACTCATCTGATGCATGTACTGGTTTCAAAAATGCAGGCCCAAATGTGGAAGATGCCATAAAATATAGTATAGGCCTATGACCAATGTCAGTCCATCCATCACTAACACCCCATCCCAACTGTACTTTAATGGAACCAAACTTTTTCCACATTATTTTTCTCTTCCTCTAACAATGTTGTCCTTAACCTATTTGCAGTTGGAGGTACATATCCTTCTAAATTATTGTAACCAGCAAATAAGATGAAAACACATGCAATGATCGAGTTTATCACCTACCAAAATATTGAATGACATATCACCCTTTCTCAACCTAATTCCAGAACTATCGACACTTGGTAATGGAACTTGCGGCTTTCGACTTCTTTGCATCATATGAAATTCTTTTTCCATGTTATCATCAACGCCTGGACATTTTTTAATTCCAAAAGATGAGCTTTGAACTTAGTATATGATCCTTTCTATTGGCCCATATAATGGGGACACTTGAATTCCCAATTTCCTCTCCCCGTAATCTTTGCTTGCTTCTCAACAATTTTTCATAAAGGGAAATATTGGTCTTCATTACTGCCGCCAGTTGACTGTTTTTCCTTTTCACCGATATTAATATGAAGAGCTGGAAGAGTCATAGAAGCCATGACAAAGCAGGATATATCCTAAAATATTTAATAACCTCGTGATGTTATACGACTATAAGTTTATGATAACTAACTCGAGTTTATTGAATAGATACGTAAAGGAAGATTTACCTAAGAAAAACAGTTATAGAACGATTAACCGATATCCAATATATTATATGCAAGGAAAATGATGGAGATTAATATTTGGTTGCAACAAAATATTTTAATTTGATTTTTATTAATTTTATTTTTGAGATGACTTGTTATTTTTTTATTAGGGTTGATTTGATAAATATTATAAATTTTAGGATTTAATGTTCCAATTTTGTGTTTTTATAGGAAGCTCGTCTTTTATTTTTAGGAAATATTTTTTTTTTTTTTTAATGTTAGGAAAGTCTATCTTTTAATTAAGGATATGGAATGGGTCATTGGAAATAGAGGAAAAACGTTAACTTTTAGGAGGAACAACTTTGGATATTTACATGTAAAAGTTCACGTCAAACAACTTTGGATATTTACATGTCAAATGGAATAGGTAATAGGAAATAGAGGAGAAGACGTGAACTTTTAGGTAGAACAACTTTTGGGTGTTTACGTGTAGGAAGAGCTTATCTTTTTAAGCTTAGGAGATCTATATTTTGATAAGAGTTATCTTTTCAGGAAAGGGTGGTTTTGGATAGATTAGCCTTTTAAATAATGGGCTTAATGTTAAGATCAAGGTGAAAAGAAAGTGACGCGAATAGGTCATTTCTGTTTAGGAGGGACACATCGGTTTTAGTGTTTTTTTTTTTTTTTTTTTTTCGTGATTTTTAAAAAGATTGGTTTTTTTATGATAAACCTTGACGTTTTTTGTTAGGAAGGATGATCGTATACGAAATCCTTTTATAAAAAGGAAGCACGCTACTGTAAATGGGAAATTGACTTTATTTGAATGAAATAGTAAGTTCCTTCATAGAGAGAGAGTGTGTATGAGAGCCATTTGTGGTGTTTTTTCTTCACTTTTGTTTATGGGCACGTGCCGGTATACTTGAATCCAAACATTTGTTCTTTTTGCTTATAATTTTCTTCTCAATTTTTATTTATCTGTAAAATACGGTTATTTTGCCTGGAGTTATTCGTCGTTAAATTTTATATTACTTCAAGGATATCATAGCACATTCTATTCTTGTAGATCGTAGTGTTTATCGATATGCATCATGGCTCGTGGATAAGATCAATGGTTGGGTATCGGGACTCAACCCATCCAACGAGGACGAAACCTCCTAGCTCTTCGAGAGATACAAAACAAAATTTTGAGAACGCAAGTAAAGGGGTTGACTCTGCGCTTGGAACAAAAACTAGTCCCGACACACTCTGATAATAGTAGTGAGTTAGGTACTATTTTCGAGAAACCCATTCCATACGTATGCTCTGTATTGAGAGCCTCATAGTAGGGAAAGTGATCTTGTTCATCATGGTTAGGAGTGTGATCTAGTGAAGTTTGATGAAGAACCAATATGTTTCTATTTTTAATCAGACTTATCATTCAAAAGTGATCTTATTTTTTATGAAGATCCTATATTTGATGAAGAGCATGATCAAAGGAGAGAAGTTATCATTGAGGAAACATTGATATCTAATTTTTTTATCAACGGAGAGATGAAGAAGCAAGAAATCGAGCCTATGAAAATATTTGAGGAAGAGAAAGAGGATGACCTAAGAGAAAGAGGATGACCTCAAAGGAGAATCAGAAGGTGAAATTGGTTTAACCATTGAATCTAATGCTCAACTAAAAGGAGCATAGGTGGTGTGCTATAAGGAAAAATTTGAGAAATTTCAGCAAGTTTATGTGGCTGAAAAATCGACATACAACGAATTTTTTCTTAAAGTTTTTTCATTTTCAATGTACAATTATTATTTTTTGATCTGTGCAATAACCCACATGTCTCAAAATCATATTTGCAATATTTAGATTGAAGAATGATGCGAAGAAAATTTAATCTTAACGCATTTTAAAACTCGAGGATGAGTTTTCTCCAACCAGGGGAGAATGATGCATATCAATATCTGGTTGCTGCAAAATTTTAATTTTACTAATTTTATTTTTAAAGATGTGGATAGACTTGTTATTTTTTTATTGGGGTTAATTTGAGGAATATTATGAATTTTAGGATTTAAGGTTGCAACTTTTTTTTAATAGGATGTTAGTTTTTTATTTTTAGGATATTGTTTTTTGTTCTAGAAAATATCTTTTTTCTTATCGTAGGAAAGTCTATCTTTTAAATATAAATATGGATGTCAAATGGATAATAGGAAATAGGAGAGAAGATGTTAACTTTTAGGAGAAACAACTTTGGGTATTTAAGGAGTTTTATCTTTTTGAGCTTAGGAGATCTAGCTGAGGAGATATATATTTTGGTAAGAGTTATCTTTTTAGGAGGGGGTGATTTTAGATAGATTTGCCTCCTAAATAATGAGCTTAATGTTAAGATCAATGTGAATAGGTCATTTCCTTTTAGGAGGGATAAATAGGTTTTAGTTTATCTTTTTGGTTATTTTTATAACGGTTGGTTTTTTAAAATAAGCTTTGACGTTTTTTTTTTTAAGAAGGATGATCCTTTGGTGAAGTACGAAAGCCTTTAATAAGAAGGAAGCATACTATTGTAAATGAGAAATTGATTTTGATTCAATGAAAAAGAAAGTTCTTTTGTAGAGAGAGAGCCCTTTGTGGGTATTTTTCTTCTTCTTTGCTTGTGGGTTCGTGCCGGAATATTCAGATCCGCACTTTTGTTCATTCTACTTGCGATTTCCTTCTCGATTTCTATTTATCTCTCTAAGACGCGATTAGCTTGCCGAGTATTATTCATTGGTAAATTTTATATTGCGTAGGAAAACTCATGAAATAAAACAAAACAAACAAACAAAAAATAAAAGGAAAGAAAAAATTCCTTCTATGACAAATCGGCCATTTCTAAAATATTTTGAAGGTCACAATAAACACGCTCTTTTTTCTTTTCTCAAAATACTTGGACTATTACATAAAAAATTCTATTGTATATAATTTTCATAAAAACAACATAAACAAAATTAAACTTTGTGATACCTAATAACATTTAAGACCAGTTTGGATGTCAAATAAAAAGAATTTGTTATTCATAAAAATTGCAAATTTTTCAAATGCCAATTGAAAAAAATACAAAGCCTTTTTTTTTTATTCTTATAAAAGTCGTTTGGGTTACACAAGTATTTTATTTTAGGCCCCACTATGGATTTGTATTACTTTGTCATAAATCCCTAGCTTCACCAAATGGTCTCTCCCTCCTCCCATCGTACCTCTCCTGATCTCTTTTCTCCCTCTGCATATTTTGGTTCAATGTATTAAGCTTTTCTTCGCTCCTAATGTCGAGTTTCCTTTGATTCTGATGAACCGTAGGGTTTTTTGTGAGAACTTGTTCGTCTCTGTAAATTTGGGGTTTGTGTTATTTTTTATGAACATTGGGGCTCTCTGCAAAGTACTTTATTATTTTTTTTTTTTGCTGAAAAACTAAGGTTTCTGCTTTCATGGCTTTTGTGAGGAAATGTGTGGACTCTGATTATTAATCGAAGGAGATATGGAGGTTGAATCAGAAGAACCGTTGAACAGGCATTTCAAAAGATGGAGACCCTGAATCAATCATAGACTCAAGTCTATACAGATGCTTGGTGCCACTAAACCATTAGCAACACTAAAGGAGCTTTTTAGAGAGATAGAGACAACGAGAAAGTTGGGTAGCAGGGTGCTATATAGAGTTGGGTTTTCGTTTGCAATGAGAGAGAGCAAGAGAGTTGGATCATGGTAAATAGCTAGAAAGCTGGGTGTGGGGTTTGCACTGGGTGAGAGAAGGCGACACTTTCATCCAAAAAAATTCAAGTCTAACTTAAATGTTTTTGAACAATAACTTTGGCCTTGATACAATAGTATTTTTTCTTTCAATCTAAAAATCTAGCAAAATTGTATGGTTATCCAAAGGGTTCAAATTCGCTTTCACAAGATTTTTGGATTGCAATCCAAAAATATTCCAATTTTGGATACATCCAAACTGGCACTTAAGTATTGTAATAAATAAAATGGGTGTTTTTTTTATTATGTTGTGCTATTTTGGATACGGGGAAATCAAATGTCAACCCTCTCAACCATTCATTAATATGGCTAGTGAGAGAAATCCTAACTAAGAGAATAAATCCATTTAACTTCAGGTACAATTATTTTTTATTTCAAGACCATTAAGGATGTCAAAGAAAAAAATATTCACATTGAAAAAAAATGCAATTTTTTTCCTCCTTAATTGAGAAACATTATTTTTTTATTTTATTATGTTGGTAGACTGTTTGGATATCTATTAAAATATAAGAAAAAAATTTTATTTGCCAGATATGTCTGTTTGGATGCGTTGCAATAAATTCTAAATGCGTATTTTTTTTTATTTTTCTCATTACATAAAAACGTTTTGACCAATGATCTCGATAGAGCAGTCGAATATAGCAGAAAAATAACTCGAAATATGAAAATTTAATGAAATCGGCTCAAACCCAATATACACAATTTCATAATTTAATTATATTGATTCCTCTCTCTCTAGATCTGTAGATTATTCCTATAGATATAAGAGACAAACAGAATGGGAAGAACTCCAGAAAACCTAAAAAAGCTCTAAAAAAGCAGGTGCACGGAGAAGTTCAATATTATTATTATTATTAGAGAGAGTGTAACTTGATGGATGGGCAAAAAGGTGAGACATCCTTTACAAACTTTCCTCTGTAAATGTTTTGAGGTTGTAAAACATCTCCCTCTGTATACTCAGAAAACCACTCCATTAAATTTACATGGAGAAATTCTATTTTATAAAGAAAAACTCCACTCTCAAGACCTGAAGAATCATAGTTCCTAGAGATATCGAGTAAAACCCTAAATTTTTAGAGAGAGAAACATGGAAAGGTTCTTTTTTTAGAGAGAGAAAGTCGAACTTACTAAAAAATGGGATCTGCATAGTTGAAGATGAGAGAAGGAAAGAAAACCACTCCATTAACTTTAGATAGAGAAACTCTATGTTACAGAGAAAAATTCCACTCTCAAGTTCTGAAAAATCATAGTTACTAGAGATATCGAGTAAAATCCTAAATTTTTAGAGAGAGAAAGATGGAAATGGTCATTTTTAGAGAGAGAAAAAGTCGAATGAGACCTGCATAAGAGTGGGAGAGAGGCTTTTGTAAGTGCGACTCAGAGCGGAAAGGTTTGGGGGAAAGGCGCAAAGAGGAAAGCGAAAAAAATCTGCATAGTTGAAAATGAGAGAAGGAAAGAGGAAAAAAATCTGCATAGTTGAAGATGAGAGAAGGAAAGAGCTCCAAGATCAGAGAGGCTTTTGTAAGTGAGATTTAGAGGGCGAAAAAATTTGAGTCTAACCTGTTTTGTTGGGGAATAAAATCTAATGGGTTATCAAAATGCTTCTTATATGCTATCTCAATCTTTTTTTTCTTGTCATTGGAAAATATTGCAATTTTGGATGCATCCAAACTGACCATAAACCTTTTATTTGTAAAAACTAAATGGAAAAAATGTCTCCATATACCCTATTTTGGTGTACCATTTCGAATAGACCCGAGGTTTTAAAAACTTTCTGACGGTATAGGTTTTCTAAAAAATATATCTTCTAACTCTCTAGACCTAATTATCCTTTTTGACTACTTGTTTTTTGCCCAAACAAAAATTAAAAAGATACCTCGATATGTCTACTCAACATTTCTCTCTATAAGTCTTTATTTCTCTCTCTATGTAGGAGAGAGTGTATACAGAGAGAGGCATTATGGAGAGAGAGAGAAATAACTATGGATAGTGAGAGGTTTTATAGACAGATTGCGGTGTTGTTTTAGTTTTTGTTTGGGTAAAAAAGTGAATAATCAAAAGGGGTAAATTAGGATCAGGGGTTATAAGATATATCTTTTAGAAAACTATATGCCACCAAAAAGTTTTTAAAACCCTAGGTCTATAAAGAAATAGTACACCAAAATATAGCAAAACTATATGCCACCAGAAAGTTTTTAAAACCGGTCTTTAAAGAAATAGTACACCAAAATATGGCATACGATAATATTTTTCAAAAGTAAACAGATTTAATAGAACTTAAAACAAAACATAACAAGTTACAATGTTAATAGATAAATAAATAAGCCTCCCCCTTACAATTTTGTATAGAATGAGTAAGATAAGGTCAAGTATTTCAATGTATAAGACAAACGTATAAGAAGAAAAATAATGATATCAAAATTTGAGATAAAGACAAGCAATGGATAAAACAAAATTTTATAAAATTTAAATAATATTAAATACAAGACGGCAAGTTCTACAATATTACAAAGTACTAAAAAATCATTTATACAAACAAAAAATTCTAGGAGTGCTATAAAATTTAGTGTTAAAAGTTGAGACATGGACAAGTTTTATACTTTTTAAAAAAAAAGTACTAAAATCATTAATTTCTATCAAGTAAAAGTACAATACTTTCTATGGAAAAGGTCCAAGCTCTCAAAATTAGTAATAAGAAATTGCTACAAAAAGAAAAGGTACAACATAATCCATGTTTTTAATAGCAAAGAAAAATTAAGAAAAACTAAAAAACTTACATAGCACAAGGTAAATGAGAAAGGAAGGGAGGACAGTTACGAAACTGAGATAAATATCCGATAGTCAATAGCTTAGAGAGGGAGAACGCATTGGTCGATTTGATTTGGAGAGAGAGAAGAGAGTGGTCTACGATTTGGAGAGAAAGAAACAAGTTGGGAATGGAAAAACCTCATAAAGTATTTTTTATTTATAAAAACATTGACTAATGGAAGCCCTAATTAACAAGTAGAGATATTTGTTATTTTTCATTTTAAAGTACTTATCTTATTCTAAAATATTGTTTACTTTTAAAATAAAATACTCTTCATTGAAGAATAGAGTGTTATATTTTTTTATTATTACGCAAATAGTGTATTGGTAAAAGCTTATAGGTCTCTTCAAGAGATTTTATTTGTCAAAAAAATAAATAAAAAAGAAAAGTCTCGGAGACACGGTAGTGGAGACTTAATAGAGATTTTGTATACATGTCCAAAAGTATCGATACACATGTCGATATCCATCAGGTGTTGACACACGGTCTAACCCCAAACACACGTGTCTATGTTTAGCCATTTGAACATAGGAATAGGTTCGATTGAAGTTTTCTATGAGCTTTAATAGCTAGTGACCATTAGTTGCAAGGAAACGTTTAAGGCATTTGTTACTTAAATTTTAAGTTCGATGGCTAGGGTTAGGGTGTCTAGGGCTCGGAAGATAAATCATGAATTTGGTTAAAATCTAAGAAACCTCTCCCTATTTCTCCCCATTTGTTATCCTGAAATGGCCCTATTTATAGTGGAAAAATGCGATGCCATCCAGACAAAATTATCAGAACCATGTATGTTATGTTTGGCCTCAACGGGCTGGTTACACACGATTTTTTTCTCTCTCTAAAACTCTCTCCATTTCCTTTCTCTCTCTATAATGGCACGGTGGCCTTTATCTCTACAACACTTGTTTCATTACAACTTACATTCAGCACGTATCATAAAATATTGCATGTCACTTAAATCTCAAATGAATCAAGAATACACACTTCTATGTTCTATTGTTTAAAAGAATGGGATTCTCCAAGGATTTTTATTTCATGTTTACAGTCATTCTGAATATGGCTTATAATTTGCCTCCTTTTGAAATTTACCAGCATGGCCAACGAAATCCCCCATTATTTTGGTTTTTTTTTAGTTCGATAGGAACTGAACTTGAAATATAGTGCTGCCAAACGTCAGCGGCTAATTACTCGAACCCGACCCCAGTTCTACATGAGAAACGTTTATATGGAGCCGAGGCTCTAAACAATCAAATTTCATCCTACCTCAAAAAGTCAAATATCTTCAAAGTGATCATCTCCACATCAATATGCATGGATATGAGGAAAACAAATGGATTTCAAGTTTTAAAAATAGTATATTTTGTAATATATTTTTAGACTACCAATTTTCAAGATTTTCAAGTTTTCATAGATATATCGACCCACAATATTTTTAAAGCTTTGAACTTTATAAATAAATATGAAAATATATTTTAAGGCTATCACAAAGATTTCTAGTAGCGTAACCACATTTCTCGACAGTAGGCTCTAATTTGATTGTTTAGAGCCTTGGCTCTATAGAAACCGCACTCTTTCTAAACGTTCCTCTATTTACATTTATTGAACAAATGGTTATATTTTAGTTCCCTATAAAACCTTTTTATATATACTTATTTTAAAGTTCCAATAATTTGGTAAAAGACCCAGTTTCTATGCGGCCAAGACTCCATATATAAAAATAGGAGTATGTTAATAAATCTATTTTTGAGATGGATTTTAGGGTGCAGATTTTAAAGTTTCAAGGATTTGGTTAAAGACCCAATTTTTATGCGGCGAAGCCCACATATATAGAAATGTGGGGCCTTTTAATAAATATATTTTTGAGATAGATTTTCAGACTTAATTTTTAAGGACACGTAATCTCTGACATGGAGATCGTGAACATAAAGATTAAGTTTTAGAAACTCGAAATAATAATTCTAATAAGAAAATATTTAGACCGTAATGTTTAGATGATGGAACACCTATTTTCATCCATCTTTACATCTTTAAGATGGATGCGCACTAGTAGAAATGCGGTCTAACGAATATGAAACAATTTTCCTACGTGGTTCGCAATAGGGATTGAGGAGGGAAAAGTCATAACCTTTTTATGAAAAATGAATATTGTAAAACTTTGGTATATTTTTACGAAGAAGCTTTCGTTAACAATTTTTTTTTCTTTTTTTTTATTTATGTATTTATGGGTCGTTTAACGGGAACATACTGACCCATACTCGTTTTTGAAATAGTAAACGGTTTACGAAAGTGTTAGACCAGAATGAAAGCCTAGACTTAGTTGGTTCTTTTGGCTTAGCTTTCCTTGATAAAGATACCCTATATCTAGTTACTATCAAGGGAAATTTCGGGAATTTCTCGTGGAAAAGAGATCAGAAAATCATATCTACAATATTATAGCACATTTTGCGAATTATTTATGTTATACTCCTATCTCTAACTCTAAGCTAGTTGCATGGGGCGATTCTATTTTCTGGTCCTACAAAGCGCAGAGAGAGAGAGAGAGCCAAAAGAGTCCATGGAAAATTTAATGGAAATGTAGCATATTCACAATTGATAGCTCTTTTTTCAGCGAATCAGAAGGTGGTCATCTCATTGGATCAGCAATTTCTTTTTCCTTAACATTCAGATGTCTCATTGGAACTAAATAAAAACGAAAGATAAAAGTACCTTTCAAACCAGCAGATTTGTAAGATGGGTTGCAGAGTGAGAGAGAGTACCAACAAACCAGCAGATTTGAAGGATTGGTTGCATATAAAGAGAGAGAGAGAGAGAGAGAGAGAGAGAGTTCAAAAATTCTCTCATACATTCTGTCAAAGAGAGGTCTAGAGAGAGAGAGTCAAGTGGATAGCTTGAGAGACAAGTCGAGGAAGGAGGAAGAGGGTTCAGGGTAAGGCGGTTCATATGAGCTGCTGCCATCTCCTCCTCTTAATGGAGCATCACCACCCAAAAAGTCATACTCCATTAACTCTCTTCCCCTGCTCCTTTGCAACGTAACAGTCTCCCCTCCCTATAATAACCACAAATTTCAATATCACAAATTTCAATCTCTCTCTCTCTCTCTCTCTCTTCTCTCTCTCTACAATTTGGCAGCTTTTTCAGTCGCATTCTTTTTGCATGTATTTCCTTATTTATGTATAAAGCAGTCCTCTTGTATTCGACTTGTCGACCAGCCGCAAGCTTTGTGAAAATGAAACCACAGAGATACGGTATCATGCACAAATACGGTCGGTACTCCACCAAACAATCGGCTGCTTAGCGGTTGAGTATATAAAATTATAAATACAGATATAGGGTACTACAGCAATAAAAACTTGTTTGCACTACCATATGATGGAAAAGTCTATATTGGGTTGCAACATTGTCCTATTGAAAGTAAGGTACATCTCTAAAAGCAACTATAAAAGAGTGTTTGAAAAACCTTCCAATTGATCATCTCGTCTTCCAAATGTAGAGATGTAACAAAAAAAAAAAAAAAAAAATTTTGAAGTCCTAAATCTAATACATTTTATAAAAGAATAAGTTTATATAAGGTTCTAAATGTAGAGATGTAAAAAAAAAAAAAAAGATTTTCAAGTCCTAAATCTAACATATTTTATAAAGAAAAAAGTTTATATAAGGTTGCAAAAGTTTATATAAGGTTACAACCTTAAAGTGTAGAACTACAGATGCACCTTAAAAATCCATCGAAAAGGCCTGTATTAATGTTGAAAAACCTTGTGCTTGATCATCGAGATGTATGACTATGAAAAATAAAAATATTTTGAATCTCAAAAATAGTGCATCTTACTATTTCAAGATTTTCATATGTTTCTAGATCTACACCATCCATTTTCAAGATTTTCATATGTTCTAGATCTACTTGATTTTAACCATTTTAAAAATTTAAAATTTTATAATTAGATATAAAACTAAAATTTGAGATAATCCTAATAATATTTTATATCACATTTATATATTATGATAAAATTTGAAGGTGCACTTTAGTTGGATTGTTTAAGGTTCCAACCTTATGGAAACCTAGCACCTCCATTATATAGTATAAAGTGGGCATCTAATACAAACCGCACCCAAATGGTAAACTGGTGATTAAGGACTCGGTACACTGCATTTTCGATTTGTAAAAGGACTACCATCTAATCTAAGGGCTGGCTAGGGTTCATTTGAGCCCTCCCTCACAACTTTCATTTTTTTAAAGTCATTTACATACAAAAGCAGTGCATTTATATTCTTTCTTTTTTTAAATTTAGTTTGGTGGTGCTGAATCTCCTGATACCGATCCCGGAGTGTAAAGTCATGAATTTATTTATAGCATGGGACAAGGAAATGTTTACAAAGACAGTGCGTTCCCCAATCTGTATTCACATAAACAGAAACCTGAATTTAATATGTTGGGGATTCTGATTTTCGAAGTACAGTGAACTGGGTGAAATATTTTTATTTATTCATTGAGACAGTAGTGATACTAAGTATGTGTCAGTTTTGGTCAGAGAAAGTAAGAAGCAATAAGAAGGTGCAAACAAGTTTTAAAGAAAAACATTTAAAAGGAAAGGAGGACACTGTCCTTCAAATATGAAGACTAATAATGCCAATGCAGCGAACAATCTGAGCCGTCCAAAAGAGTCATCATGCGGCTCGTGTGAGCATATCGGCGCATTTGGTGTTTGAAAATCTACAGTATTTGAAGAATAAATCGAAAAAACACGACGTAATGTGTTTGGGAAACAAATAATGCGTTGTGCTTCGGGTTTGATGTGTTCCTTTCAGGCGTTTGGAGAGAGAACGAGGAAGAGAGAGAGAGTCACAAAAAAGTAATGGGACAAGGTAGTTACCTCATGAATGGCCATTCCAGTGTGGACATGCATTATATCTCTTGCGGCCTCACCCTCAACGTTTTTGGCGTTCCAGAGAGCCAGCCCAAGAAAATCGCATCCTTCTTTTGACGCCGCACCCATATTTATCCCATAAAACTCCCGCTTCCTCTGCAATCGTGGCAATTCATTCACTCACTATATATATGCCCATGAAAATGTACCTAAAATCTCTCTCTGAAACATATTATTTCTCTCTCTCTCTCTCTCTCTCTAAACGTTTGCAAAGGTGAATGTATGAACGCTGAGAACATGTTTCAAAGAAAAAAAAGATACATAAATAAACGCATGGAAATGAGAATCCATGGCCAGGAAACCATACATACACGATTTTTATTCAAAGTAAACATACAGACAAAGAAAGAACACCAAGAAAATCATTTCAAGAGAAGCACAAAGACAAAAGATTTAGCTTCAAAGTCCCCCCAGTCTACTTTTAAGCAGTGTCCATATACTCAAGTGTTTGCACAAAAAGAAGAAAACACACATGCAAAGAAAGAAGAATGATAAACCTAGAGAGAGAGAGAGAGAGAGAGAGAGAGAGAGAGAGAGAGTACCTTGAGGCAGTATTCACACTGATCAGACCAGCACACAGGACTTTGGTTTGAAGAGAGCTCTTTCAACCTGATACTCTCGCTCCTAAACGGAGTGGGGTTATGGAACCTCATATCGTTAACGGGGACCCTCTCACTCCCAAACGGCTCCGTCACCCCGGGCCTCATGCCGTTTCGCAGCCTGTACCTCTGAACTACGTCGGTTAACGCCATGTGACGCTCCGTCAAGCCACCGCAACTCATGGGAGCCAGCCTATTTGGGAAATTAACGGCGTTATGACGCTCAATGAAAGAAACGTTACCAGGAAAAGCGGGGAACGGCGAGGCTTGCTCGGAGTCCGCTTGCTTTCTCCTTTGCTCCTGAAGCCTGAGCCGCTCGAGCTGAGCCACGCCTAACCCCCGCTGAGGCACCTTCTTCTGGGAAGAACCAGAGGCGTTGATCTTGGACTTTCTCCCTCTAGATCTGCCTTGGTCGGGCTGGTTCTCTTGATCTTGGTCGTTGGTTTGGTCATCAGGTGGTGGAGAACCGGAGGGGGACCACAGGAGAAGAGTAGTGGCCATTAATTCGCAGACAAGAATACAGTGAATGGGTTTTGAATGTCTTCAATGGCGAACTGAGAGGGTTTTAGGGAGATTTCAAGAAGCACTCCTTTTCTGTCTGTCTGCTTGGGCCAAAGAGCAACCAGAAATGTTGCTCTGGTTCCAGAGAGATGGATTTATATATAACCCACACACTCTCTCTTTCTATCTAGAAATGCTTTGAAGAAGACGCACTCCTCGCACGTGCCATGCACCACCTCTCGAAGTCACTGGTGCCCGGCGTCTTCTTTTTCGTTTCTAAATTGCTGGCAAAGTTAGCCCTAGAATTCACGTAAATGACGTGAAGATCCTAACCTCTCAATCATTTTTAATCGCTCTGCGGCCCCTGATTTCTTGTTAATCCTTAGGTATTTTAAGAGATTTTCTTGTCTGAGTTGGATTTAAGAAAATTGTATTTAGGTGAGATTAGTACATTAAACAAATGAGGGTCTTGAGAAAATCTTTCAACTTTGTGAACAAAAGGGATTTTGTATAAAAAGAATATTTATTCTACGAGGGGGAGGTTATAATTATCTTTAGCTATTCGATGTTGATCTCTTTGTATTAAGAATAAATAATTTTATATACACGATCTCTATGAGTTCACATACTAACATGTAAAAATACGGATTAATAATTTATTTTTCAAATACATTTGATGCTAGTTTTTTGGAAACGTATAATATTTTAACATGGAGATTATTAATTTATAAAAGTAATTAAATTTTAAAAACTAAAACTTATATTTTTTAAAAAAAACCTTTGAACGATAAATTTTACTTTTCTTTTGTAAGACTATTATTTACTGGACAGTTAGATCTTCTGAGCCCACATAATAGCAGGTCCGGACTTGGACGCGGCAAACAATTTTTCTAATTTTATTGTGTAATTTGCGACGGCAAACTAGTGAGCCTTTTAGGAAGTGGAGCCAAGGGCATTTAAGGGGATCGTATCGTCATTGAAAGAAAAGAGTGGGGGTTCTTGGGTCCTGTGGCTATATCCAAACCGCATTCAGGTCCAAATATTCGCGAGATTTAAAGGCTGCATCACCCAACCATGACCCTCTCTTCTCCATTGCGGTCCCCGCCCGCTTCTGAATCGTGTTGCGAAGACGTACGGGCCCCTCACCCCTTTGTTCAGTCGCCGGTTTATCTCTCCCTCGTTGCCATGTTACACAAATGCCCCTCTTGTAAATGTCATATTCCACGGGAATTCCAGGTATGATTTTTTGGAGAGAGAACCACATTCCCACTATTAGAAAATCCCCTCTAATGTTTCAAAACGGGGGCCGGTGAAGTGGATGATCCATCCTGTAAATCATGGTCAGATTGCGGGATCGTCGGTTTAGATCTCGTCTAAATCATAAGTAATTCGAAAATATAAATAAGTAAAAAATACATTTAATGTTGAATGTATTATGGTATTTAAGGGGTGTGGTTTGTATGAGGGTGCAACTTTAAATAATCAAATCAAAGTGTACTTTCTTAATTTTAGTATAAAAAATTCTTACGATGATGTAAGAATTTATTTTTTATATTTTATTTTCAAATTTTAAATTTTAAAAACGATTTAAATCAAGCTGACTTATAAACATATAAAAATCATCAAAATTGACGGTCCAATAAGTTATATAATTTTTAAGATTTGAAATCTCTTTTTTCCTCAATATCTATCCATCTTGATATCAATTTGATACGTTTACAAATTCATAACAATCTTTTTTTAAGGATGTTAGAAACAACACTTTATATGCGACCAAGCCAACATATGTAGAAACGCAAGACTCTTACTAAATCTAATTTTGAGATGGATTTTTAGATTTTATATTTAAAGATACGTAGTCTCTAATATGGAGATCATGAATATGAAAATAAATAAATAATTTTAAAAATTAAAAATAATAATTCTAATAAAAAAATATTTGGACAGCTAATTTCTATTGTTTTCCGATGGAGCACCTGGATGCTTCAAACCTTTTGAACCGCAAATAATGTAGTCATGAGGTGCAGCCCACGAAACAAATTTCCTTATCCATATCCTCCTCCATTTGTCCGTACTTTACATTAGTAGAATAATGCCCCGATAATAATGCACAATTCCAATTATAACCCCACTGGTCCCAATTTCGCAATCCATTTACTCTCGAAAATGTGGAGGCGAAAGGACCCGAGAGAAGCGGAGAACGGTAAATCGCCACGTGTCCATCGAACGGGTTTTCGGGTGGCTGGTGAACCGGGAAAGAAGGAGTGGTCTAATACGAGGAAGTTAAAAAGGACGAGGGCATTACTTGTTGTACGGAACATGGCGGCTACAGAAAGCGACGTGGCAGTGCCAATATCCAGGTAGCACGTGGGACTGGTCTTGTGCCGTACGCCCCAGCCATGTAACGTGAAGCCACTTCTTTCGCACATCGTTGGCACGTGCCAAGGTGTAACTCGGGCTCGGATGGGGCCGCTCCGCTCGCTACAAATATCTGGGAGCAAAAGTACGTGCAACTCCGTTTGCTCACGTTGCATGGAAGCCATAATTACTCGGGGCCGTCCAATTTTAAATCTGACGTCTTTTGCGAGTTTTTAATCCAGAAATATTCGGACACTATATCGATCATGACAAAATTAATTTCAGAAAATAAATAAAACTCTATAAAGATGAGAAGATAAATGATCCTATAAGACCCTTCCCAACATATGTGTGTAGGTCCCGAAAATATCATCATTAAATTTGGCACGAATCTAAAAAAAAGTCAAGTCTCACGTTCATATGAGTACTTTTCTAGAGATCCATACTAACTTTAATGATGATCCTTTGATGTTCTATACACATAAATGGAAGAAGATCATATAAGAACATTACTCGAAAGGATAATTCAAAAAAGAGGAACAATTTAATATGCTACCTACCTCTTCTGCTTTAATTTCAAAATGCCCAAAAGAATTAAGATGGTCTTGGGTGGAAATGGTTACAAATGAGTAAATCGGTTGAATAATTCATTTCTCATAGGTATTTAATAAATTTCTAAAACAATTATATTTTGAGTTATATGATAGATTTATCGGGACCACATAATAAAACAACAACATCAATGCCAAATATAAAAATTGTATTAGCAAATAACAAGAACGGTACACCAACATATGGAAATCCTGTTATTAAAAAAAAGAAAAGAAACAGAGACCCTTAGTATAGCAATGTCATTAACTAAAAACTCCAAATATAAAAAATGTAAGTCAATGGTCCATCCAAAATGTTGCCTTTTATACACAAAAGGAAATAGCAAAAAGGATAAAAAGGTTAAACTAATCAAACTTTTGTATATAGAAAAAAAGAAAAAAAAAGCAACAAAATGCTTAATAAAATCCAGATATTCAAATCTCACCTTGAATTCTTAGCTGTGTAAATTTTTAGTTGCCACTAAATCTCTCTCTTGATCTTTACAATGATGCTTGTGGTTAGAGAGAAAGAAGAGTTTTTAGTTGGGTTAATCTTCATTTTAACTCTACCTCTTATTTTAAGATAATACAGTTTTTATGATAGATTATCTTTTTCAGAAATATATTACTTGTATTTTTTAAATACATTTCTTTTAGAGGAACATGGTGTTGAGATTTTTTTGTTAAGCCAAGATTCTTTATTTTGTCGCAAGATCAATGAAAGTGAAATTCAAAGACAATCAATAAAGAGAATGGAAGCTTTAATAAAGTTATAAGGATGAAGTTTTACAAAAAAAATAAAAATAAATAAATAAAGGGATAAAATGCGATTTCTATTTGGTTCCATTAACGGGCATTTTAGTCATTTTAGGATAATTTGATGAATTCGTTCAATTTCTGTGTGTGGATAATTTTGGTTTAATTTTGGGTAAATTGATAAAAGGCAAAGGGACCCAGGCTAATGGTCTAGCAGAGTTGGGGAAATTATTAATAGACAAATAGGTGGGCCCCACTCAAAACCTGAATACCTAAAAAGCCCACCACTTTCAGTCCTAGAACTGGAAAAGTTTGAAAGAAATCGATTGCATATTTGGCTATTTGTGTATTAGGGTAATTATGATCATTATTAAATTTGAGGGAGGGGAAGGATTTTGTGGCCATATATATATGTATATCAAGGGGAGGATCCCAACAAGAAGATCTCAGAGGAATTCAATGTTTGGAGTCGTCTTTTTCAGATTAAGGGCCTTTTGGGTCATGGTGCAGGTAAAAGTTAGAGCCTTTTCTAGGGTATATATGGTAAAATTAGACCATTGCTTTCGAGAATTGTACTCTCGTGGGCACAGTACAGTGCATTTCCCTTTCTAGTAGAGGGTATTTCTGTCAGTTTTTAAATACCAGGGGTACCACCATTTTCGCAGCTTTGGACTTCCCACGATGAGTAATCCAAGGATACTCATGAAGGAGAATGCATGCTTTGTTAAGGGTGGCTGATTTTTTTTTTTTTCGGGGCTATTTATCGGGGAAGACAAGGCCTTATCTATTTTTTTCGACAGATAAGGAAGTAAGTTTTTTTTTTCAAAGTGTCACAAAAAGGCCGTAGGATTGAAAATCACAACGTTAATAATTAAGCATGGAGTTGCTACCACCGTAACGCAGCTGCTTTCCTCGAAGTGTAGCGTTTAGGTCCGCCTTGGAATGCATGTCTTATGTCTTAAAACCGATGAAAATCAAGGCACATGCATGAGTTGGTCTAACTGTTTTTTTTTTTTTTTTTGATAGTTTTCCTCCTAATCTCAAAGACCGAGTTGTTCTCATTAAGTGTATTATATATACTGAGCCGCATAGAATTAGAGCTGGGTGTGCAAGACAAAGACGTGCAAGAGTTTTATGTGACTGCAAGCTGAAGATGAAGTTTTATAGGACAATTATTTAACCGCTTTTGCTTTATGAGATAGAGTGTTGGGCGGTCAAAAAATAATATATCTTTAAGATGAGTATAGCTGAGATAAGGATGTTGAGATTGATGAGTGGCAAGACAAGAAGTGATAGACGAAATGAATACATTCGGAATAACTTAGGTGTGACTCCAGTAGGTGATAAAATGAGAGAAAGTAAAGTTAGGTGTGCTGGCTATGTGCAACACAGACATAGTACAACACCTGTTAGGAGGTGCGAGTTGGTTCAAGTGGAAGACTAAAAAATAACAAGGGGTAGGCCCCAAAGAACATGATTGGAAGTCGTGATAATAGATATGGTAACTTATGACCTCACCCATAATACGACCCTTGATAGAGCAGAACCACAGACCATGATTTGCATAACTAGCCTTGAATGGTTGAAAAAACACTTTGATGATAATGATGATAATATATATATATAGAAAAATGATCATGTGAGCCAATGGGCTCACAAGTAAAAATGAGCTCAACGGCCCAGATTGAATCTAGGCCGATCTGACGATCATGGATGTTCGATAATATTTGAAATTTAATATTTTTTCTACAAATACAAATCACTTGAAATTTTACTTGTATGTTTATAAAAAATAGATGAATCTTTAAACAATATCAAAAAATATTTTACATGAAAAAATTAAAAACTTTTAGGGGTATTTTGGTCAATTTATTTTTACGGATTATTTGTTTCATATTTTTATTAGATGCGGCATGATGAGACAACACACGCCTAGAATTTCCAATTATGTGAATTTATAGAAAAAATATTAAAATTCAAATACTACTGGGAATCCTTGATCATCGATTGACTCAGATTCAATATGGGCCGTTGGGCTTATTTTTACTTGTAAGCCCACTGGCTTACATAATCATTTACCATATATATATATATATGAAAGATAGTATAAAATGCCTATAGACGAAAATGAATAGTGATTTCACTTACCCTCATCACCATCCAAACTTCATCGCACGGTCACAGATATCTGTTAGTGTTTCAATTTTCATTTTTTTTTACTAATCGGAATGACCTGAAATGTAGAGCGTGTGTATATCTTAGTGAAGCATACCTAATAAAAATATAAAAAAAATAATTCACAAAATATAAATTGATCAAAATACCCTCGAAATAATTTGAATTTGTAGAAAAAAAATTAAAATTAAAATACTACTGGACAACTGTGACAATGAAGTTTGGATGGTGATGAAGGTAGGCGACGTCACTGCTCATTTTTACCTATAGGCATTAGGAAGAGAGAAGGTAAAGCATGTGCCTAGCATAGAAATCGGACTTTAAGGTAAATCATGCAGGCATCTTTTTAAAGGAAGCAAATCCCATCGGGTTTGGGATATAAAGATATGGTGTGAAGAGTAATAGACAGATAAAATCTTATTTGGAGAGATTTTGATGCGAGATTTGCTGAAAATTATATGTAAATATTTAATATTAAGAAAGAAAGAGAGAAAACAATCCCTTTATATTAAGAATTTAACAAGAGTTAATGATATCGCTTAAAAATTTTAATAGTAACTATTAAAATCAAATATGACAATCATTATTGTTGATCATAGTGATTAATATCGTCATTGATAGTGAGATATGATAATTAATCAATAATTTTAAAATATCTCTTAAAAATTATTTTGTACAATTGTATCATTATTTATGATGATTATTATCTATGGTAATGCTATATTAATTATGCTTATTAATATAACTATATTAATATTATCACTGATAATTGTAATAATGATTATATATTGATGACTATTATACAATAATATAATTATACTAATGGTATAACAATTAATACATATTATTTTAAGGACTCGGTTTCTATGCGGCCAAGCCTGCATATGTAGAAATGTGAGCCTCTTAATAAATCTATTTTTGAGATGGATTTTAAGACTTAATTTTTAAGGACATGTAATCTCTAACATAGAGATCATGAGTATGCAAAACTAAATAAATTTTAAAAACTAAAAATAATAATTCTTAATAATTTTAATATAATATTTTAGATGGAATACCTACTTGCATCCATCTTTAAGATGGATGCTTTATACTTTTTGGACCGCATATTTAGAAATGTGGTCCAGCCTGCAAGAAACAATTTTTTTTCTTTTAATGCCAAAATTTAAGCATATTTATTAATAACTAATAAGTATAATAAATTAGTATCATAAATTTAACTGTTTAAATTAATGACGTTAGCTTGGCTACAAAAAAAGGAAACCATCTTTATTTATTTTTGAAACTTTGAAAAATATATTTTATTTATAATTTACTCTTTTCAAAGGTTTGAAAAAATTACTTATATTCTATCATCCTTTTCCAATACTTTATCCTTCAATTCCTAATCACATCATTAGAGTATACAACCGTTATTAAAATCTTTTATATTTTTCATTCTTGAAGTTTTCTAGTGCGCTTTTAAATTATTCATTGCTCATATTTTAATGAGATTTTAATATATAAATATTCAAGTAATTTTTTCTGTGAAATTTTAAAGTTTTAAAATAGTTTAGGATCAATGTAAAAATTTCTTACTGTTATTCTATCTCTGATTCTGTGTATACTTGTGATGCATGTGACTGCACCATTGTAAATAAGCTATTAGAATGCGATTTAAAGCACGTCCAAGAAATTCTAGGAAGGTACCTAGAGTTTATCCAAGTTTAATAACGAATTTTTTCCAGGGCAAGGTGGTACGTGTGCCACAACATGACCTCTAGAGTTTCATATGTACACAAATATATGGGTGTTTTGGATAGTATAAAGGTTATATGTTTTGGAGCATATAAATGTCCTTCAGATCAATGTTGGGAAGATCGACTCATGCAGGTAGGCCAAAGCCGAGTACTCGGCCGAGTTGGGCTGAATTCTAGTGAAGCCAAAAAGTGTTAAAAAAAAAACCAAAAAACCCCCAAAAAATAGGAAAAATATGTTCAAAATAAAATTGAATAAAACACATCCAAGTTCGGTTAAAAAAGCAGTGAAAAAATAGATTTTGAAAAAATTAGTTTATGGAGGGGGTATTTAGAAATAATTAAAATAAGTATTTAGAACCAAAAACACTTTCCAAACTTTGTCAAAATTATAGAAAACATTAAAAAAAATACATTCCAAATAATTTTTTAATTTTTGAATATTTTATTATTTCTTTTTAAGATCCCGATTTGGGCCACCAAACTCGGGGATACTTGGCAAAGTCGGACTTAGCAAAGTCGGAGCTGGCTCGCCCGAGTAATCAAATACCGCTTAAGATTAGAGAGGCTCAGATTCTTGAGTAAAAAAGACCTAAATAATTACTAGGACTTGGGAAACATAGTTTTCTTGACAAGGTAATGGCGAGGTCAGAAACTGATCTTCTAAAATTTCTCTCTTTTAGTAAGACTGAATGAGCAAGGAGCCCATCAAAAGCCACCACCTTTTTTAGATAAACGCCATGGGGTGATTCAGACAAATATGGATAGAAAATCTCTTGAAACAATTTAATTTCCACAAATGCCAATATTTGGCTCAATATGTATTCACAATTGTGATACCTTATCTTCCAGGAACCCTTGACAAAAGCTATGTACAAAAGTGCCACTTATAAAAAGGTTAATTACCGGAATGTCAAGGTTCATGCCTCATGGTTTTTGTAAGGTCTTTAAGCGTATTCTCTGTCAAAATCAGTGTTCGCAAAATCGGTCGATCTAACCGGTAACCGCCCAGTTAGATCGGAACCTGCCAATGACCGCTTTTGATTTTGAGCGATTTTGGTGGTCAACCAATATTTTTAAACTTTAGATATAATATTACTTCAAACTTATATCAAGTATATTAGTTCATTGGGTAGCCTTAACGGTTCTATTGTACTTGAATCATGGTTCTTGCTGTGAGTGTTAAGTTATCGTTCATTTAACTTTAGATATACTGTGACTTCAAACTAAACGTTGAGTTATCGTTCATTTAACTTTAGATATAATATGACTTCAAACTAAACGTTAAGTTATTGTTCATTTAACTTTACATATAATATTACTTCAAACTTATAATAGTTTATTGGTTAGTGTTGATAGTTACATAAATAGTTTATTGGTTATTGTTGATAGTTACATTGTATATGGATCATGGTTTGAATTTTGCTCCCTCTTTTAGGTTATCATGTGTTTTTAAAAG
This sequence comes from Amborella trichopoda, assembly GCF_054954075.1. Classification (NCBI taxonomy): domain Eukaryota; kingdom Viridiplantae; phylum Streptophyta; class Magnoliopsida; order Amborellales; family Amborellaceae; genus Amborella; species Amborella trichopoda. Next base: position 47,462,430 of record NC_142337.1, on the reverse strand, counting down.
AAGTGCCTGTCTATTATATATAACTTACTTTTTTTTTCATTTTTTTTAAAAAAAAGAGTTGGTCAAATCTATTTCTCCTCTATTATTAGACCCACAAACCAATACCCCATTTACTATTTGGTTGATTAAAAGAAGGGCCTATATTATATGTACCTTAAATTTCTTTTCATATTTTTTTTTAAAAAGAGTTGGTCAAGTTGATTTTTTTAACACTATTTTAATATTCTTTACATTATGGTAAAGATTAAAAAATTTTTGGTCAATGATAATTTTATATTTTCCCATCTTTTTCAGAAAATTTTAAAAATACCCTTAGGCACAAATCAATTCGTTAAAATCCATTTTTTCTTTAATTTTCAATTTCATTTAAGTGTGTTTTGTTTAATCACATTCTTTATATGCTTTTCATATTTTAATAGAATTTTTTTTGTATCTTTTTTATTTTTTTAACACTTTACGGGACTTGGCCAGTTTACCTGTTAGGCTAGTTAAATCGCTTTCGAGCCCATGTCCGGTTAAACATTTCGGTTCGATTTTGCAAACAGTTGAAAATCATGCTCCAATATAACATGAGCCCATGGGTGTATATTGTATACTTACTCAAGAAAAGACATGTCTAGAAGTATTTTCAAAATAAAAAACTTAGGGAACTAGTCTTGAATCACCATTTTGAGTATTTTTATAAATAAATGAATAAAATGAATTTTTTATTCTAGAAATCCCAAATATAATATCTTTAGGATGAAGTGTATAGCACAGCGAGCATGCAATAAGGTGAAGTTTGTAGTCACATTATATAGCTTTGTGGAACTGTGAATAATAAAATCATGAGACCATTTAATTTGGGTATAAAGAAGTCACAATCGTTATTGACATTAGATGTGAAATCGGATAATTGTGAATATATTATTGACTGGCGTGATTTTAAAAGTGAGGTTTTTACCCATTCTAACTTGACACATAGATACCAACTTTATATACATCTATAGATATAGATATAAGTATGTAATTTATATGGAAGTAATGGCATTTCATATCAAGAAAATATTTTGATAAGGCCCCAAGCCTATCAAAATAAATAAAGTTTCAACTCAAAATTTATCGAAAAACTTTCAAATCGATCATCTCGACCTTCACCATTATAGTTGTGAAATTTACGATTTTAAACCCTAAAAATACTTATATAATGTAATGCATTATCCAGACTGTCCAATTCGCCCTAAAAGTTAGTGTTCACATATCCACAAGCTCTGTAAATTTTTTAACTCTAAATTTTATAACCGGTGTTGGAAAATGATTTTATGAGCCATATTAGAAATTCCTGATGCTCAAAGTGCCTTAAAGCTTTACTTTTTGTTTTCAAAAAACCATGAAGCAGTAAGTATTTTACGCCCGACAGCAAGAGAGAAGTGGTGGATGGTAATACCCGAGCCTTATTAGTAAACATCGGTATAGGATATTACTTACAAGCTTATGAAATCTTGCAATTACATTAATTGGTACCCGTTTTTCCATGTTTTTTATCTAATATATACGTTTAGTTGGGATCAGGTCCACTACATTATTGCCATCATCATTCCTGCCCTATCTCAACTATTTGGGATCGACTATATAAATCGTATTTTTCTATTTTTCTCCATAATGGTCATACCTTCAAAAAGACTAAAGGTTACCATATTTTTTCTCATTACTTCTATCCTTTTGGGCTTTCCTTTTATTCTTTTAGAGCCTTCCACTTGAACCAAATCACACTTCCTAACTAGTGTTGCATTAGGACTATGTTGTACAAGGCCAATCTACCTTAATTTACTTTCCCTCATCTTATCGCCTATTGAAGCCATACCTAAATTCTCTTGTAAGTATTCATTTTGAATTTTTTCTTTTAATGTCTTGTCACTTATCCATCTTAGCATCCTCATCTCAGCTACACTCATCTTACAGTTTGTTGCTTTTTGATCGCCTAACATTCTAGCCCAACACCATCTCTGCTATGTTCATTTTACAGTTTGTTGTTTCTTGACTGCCCAAAGTTCTAGCATGATACCATATCTGAAATTATCATGACAATATAAGATGTTGTCTCAAAAATTAATTTTTAATATTATTTAGGACATGATAAGAATAGAACTCAAAATGTCCGTACTCCACTGCCCTGATTATAGAAACCGGCTTAGTACAGTGATATGGCCTTCCTTGATATTCCTCAATAAAAATCGTACAGAATCATGATGGAAAGCATTCTCAAAATTAAATTATGAAAAATCTCAACTAAATGATAACCTTTTAATTAGAGAAAAGGTTTATATAAAGTTGCAACCTTAAAATGTAGAATTAAAAATGCACATCAAAAATCAATGATAAAAGGTTGTTTGGATGTTGGAAAACCCTCTAATTGATCATCTCGATATTGAGACGCATGAATGTGACAAGAAAAGGAGATTTCGAGTTGATGAAATAATGTATATTGCAACACATTAACTAGACTGTCCATTTTCAAGATTTTCATGTGTTTATAAATCTACTTGATTTGCACCATTCTTAGAGTTTAAAATTTTATAATTAAAAATGAAAATAGATTCTCAAGTCATCCTAAAGATTTTTATATAAAAATTATATTTATGATAAAATTTAGAGGTACGCCTCGATTGGATTGTTTAAGGTTACAACCTTATGCAAACCACACCCTTTAATTAGTGACGTATGAGTTTTGTGCAAGTAGTTTTGAGACCGGACATTTCCATTTTTTGGTAAAGTATTTGGAGAACTTTATTAAAATTTTGAATTTTGAAAGGTAATCATTCAATATTTAAGAAATAACTTGAAAATCCATAACCTTTTGGAAAAGAAATTTAGAGCATAATCAAATTTTCATTGAAACATCTAAATACGAAAGCACAATAACAATTTTATATTATTCCATAAGAAATAATACAATATTATTCCAATATATGTTCGATCAAATTGTGGTCAATACCCAACAAAATAGTCCCTGCCAATAATATCACGGTAAATTTCCTCGACAAGAAAATCACAATAACTATGATTGTCACCAAAACCCCAACCAGAAGGTTACCACAACAAGGGCCTTCCCTTTGAGGAAGTTCTTTGAAACAAGGTTCCGACAACAAGGGCTTTCCCTTGGAGGAAGTTCTTTGAAGCTTTGAACTCATTAAAACAGTACAATACAATTAATTAGCACACTCATGCCATTAAATAATAAAATTCAAAACTAATTAGTACTCTAAAGCACCCCTAAAGGATGACATAAATGTGAATCAAATAAATACCGCCACTAGAAGCTGTATGTTATTCATATTTTATGAGCTAACAGATATGGCACTTGAGGTTTGTAACAATATATCCATGTTACCATTATCATGCCAATGTTAAGAGTAAAAAGGACTACGAAAATTTGGAAAGATCTTCCATAAATTTTAAGCCAATAGGAATAAATCACAAAAAGAAAGCCTGTTATCCATGTTTTGCTTTTGGGAAATATCACGAGACCAGATCGTAAATTAAACATGTAGGACCCTCATCCCCATATTCAGGTGGCAACTATGATAGAGATTGTATCATTGGTAACAGTCAACATTGGCCACAAAACAAGTGGAAGTCACAGATAATTGTCACCGTTCGTCATGGACCTCCCAAGTGGAGATCGGGTTCCTGCAACAACCTCAATTCCTCTCATCATAGCTTATTTTTTGTTGATACCTATACAACAGTTGGCTTACAAACAAATCTCATAATACAAATATTATTAAGGCGAAAAAGATGCATAAAGTAAACACAAACAAACATCATCGATATCATAAACTAACTTGCATAAAATTAAGTAAAATATTTACCAAGGTACCAATATTCGGCAATGTTTATATACCATGTCATTAATGACACACTGTTAATGCTATAGGTAACATTAACAATCCGCCACTTCTCCACCAAAGTCCACCAAGCCCACTTGAGAGGGAAAAAAAGGTTCAAATCAGCCATCTGTTGCCTGACAGCTGAAAGCAATGTTACAGTAATACAAAGAGCAGTATGCTACTCTATCATAATACACTTTAACCTATGCAAAAGTATACTATAGACATGTATGTCTTAAGATACATGAACAGAGCATCGACCATACAGTTTCAAGACAGATGGTGGAGATGAACAGTAACATGGGCGGTTAATGCCCTGCCTGTGTATGGCACAGCAAATGCTACCATGTATACTATAAATTCCCTCAGAATTTTACAGAAGATCACTACATTATCCAAAGCTCAAAAGAAGCCCAGATTCATTTCACTAAAAGCTGAAAAAATTGACACATATTAATGTTACAAAGAAAAGAAAAAAAGGACCTTCCAAGTACTCATATAAAAATATAGACAGTGATGGGCATGCCAACACCCCCTTGAGGTTTCAAATATTTGAAGGGGGGAAAGCAACCCTACTCTTCTTTGGGCTACATGGAAAACCTAGACTCCTCTACTATTGGGCAGCCATTAAGGGCTCTGAGTGGTTGGAACCTTCGTTCCAAGAGTGATTTTCGTCAGTTTTGTTGCCAGGTCTTTCCATGCTGCATTCTTTGGGGTTTTGCAGCTCAAAAAAAGGTTTGTTACTACCTTCTCTTTGACTCCCTCCAATGCATATGGTGTCGCTGCGGCCATGCCATACACCATCTCGAACATTGTTCATCTCTAATGTCCGAGACTCCTGCAAATCCAAAGCCATAAACAATAAGTACACATTAACCGTTTCTAACTCCATCCAGTGGGGAGCCTATGTGACAGAAAAAGCCATACTAGTAGGGAACCTAGCAACAAAAGATAATTTTGTGATGGGTAATCTCTGAGGCAGGAAAAAATATAATAAACCTCTCAGAGAGAAAATAGGGAATGGATTGCGAGAAAATTGACTTCTCTCTATCTGCCTAGGAGTGTGTATCCATGTCTCTATGTGTGTGTGCGTGCGTGTGAGAAAAAGTGAGGGATGGATATATATATATATATATAGAGAGAGAGAGAGAGAGCCATTTTTTGGCCTGCTAGTACATGACGTCAATGGTGCAACCCTACTCAGGCTTTTCTTTAATACCCATCTTAAACCATTTTTCCCTTTGGTAGAACTGTGTAAAGTTTCATGGAGCTTTGTTTGGGTTTCATGGTGCAACCCCACTTGCTATTTTGACTCGAGATCACCAATTTTCTTGGAGCAGATGCATAAAGCAAGCAATAAAAAAGTTTTAATTAGATTTTTAATATTTTAGAAAGAGTGTTCAGTTAATTAATCTAACATAATGTGCAGCAAGGACAACAAAATGGTTCACACAATCCTCCATGGCACCATCAGTACCCTACAAACCAGTATTAACTTGACACTTGAGATTTTCTTTGGTGCCGTGTGTAGACACTTTGACCATGTCCACAGTCTGACAAGTTTTTGGACCCTTGCCCATACATATCAAAGATGTCATTAGATTTTAATATGGTGTCGATGCTTTCCTCTAATGTCTATTATATAATAACTTATTATCTTATATCATAAAAGTATTGACAGTTTACCAGGTAGAATGGCATGTTGATTGCCATTCTATCTAAGATTTGATCGCTACTCATTGTTTTGTTTTTTTTTCAGGCCCAATATTCAAGGAATTCAAGCTTTTAAGCCACAAGGAGGTTTTCAAGGGTTTATCTCTTGTACACCATATGGGGGTTTTCAAGGACTCAAATCTTGTAGGCCATGCGGGATAAGAGCTTCTATAATATCAAAAACTATTCCCAATAGGATTTGAACCTTATACCATTTAGCTATGATGTACCAGTGTGTAGCACTATCACAGCTTCATAGGACTGTAATAGGATACTAAATAAACAAACACACACACACTTAAAAAAGTAGAATCAAGGTGCACATAAAAAATCCATCAGAAAAAGCTATTTTGGTGTTGGAAAACCCTCTAATTGATCATATCAACATTGAGATGTATGAATATTAATAAATAAAAAAAGAAGAAATTTTTAATCCAAAAAATAGTGCATCTTGCAACATATTATCTAGACCATCCATTTTCGTGATTTTCATATTTATAGAACTACTTAATTTGAAACATTTTTGGAGTTTAAAATTTTATAATTAGAAATTAAAATAGATTCTCTAGCTATCCTAAGAATTTTGTACACCAAAATTACATCTTAAAATAAAATTTATAGGTGGGCCTTAATTTGATTATTTAAGGTTGCAACCTTACACAGTCCACACCCATATATAAAATATATATGATATTGTATCATATATTTATGTTATCTTACACACTTGTACGAACATGTTGAGGAAGTACTGGGTTTTTCACCCCACGTACTAAACACTTGGATATATAGTAATGGATACATACAAACTACCAACACCGGTGTCGATATGCACCTTGTTTGGATGACTAATTTCTCCCATTTTATGGCAGGCTAGTAAATGGGGTCAATGGTGCGACCGCCCTAAGGCTCATCTTTCAAATTCATCTTAACTATTTTTTCCCTTTGGTAGAACTGGGTAAAGCTCCTCAGAGCCTTGTTTTGGTTTCATTGTGCGACCCCACTTTCCATCTTTATACAAGAGATCAATCAAGCAATATAAAATGTTAAGTTGGATTTTAATATTTTAAAAAGGGGTCCAGCTAGTTAACCTGGCATAATGTGCAGCAATGACAAAGAAGATGGTTCACACAATCCTCCATGGCACCATCAGTACCCTGCAAACATATAATTCATGTAAACAACATGGGAAACAAATTCAAGAAAAACATCACAAGAAAATAAAATATGACCAATATGAAAACAAAGAAAACAACCTTTTTCAAAAAAATGAAGAACTAAAATAAAAAATAAAAAAAAGGATCGGTGATTATAGTCTGACTAAGAGTATGGGCCTTGATAGAGCGTAATGGCAAAACAAGATTTGTGTAGGCCACCCCAGGTAGTTGGGATAAGGCTTGGATGATGATAATGATGATGATGATGAACTTAAAAACTAAATGCATACATAAGATGGCCAAATTTTATTTCGTGTCGCACGAATCTCAATATCAACATTTAAATGAGAAAAATAATAATATTAATAATAATTTGAGGGTATAGCTTTATAATTTAAAAAAGCCCATGTAGCTTAACTACTGAACTCATCATGCCAAATCTTATCAAAGCTGCCGAAAACAGCTTTGGAATCAATTACACCATGTTTTCAACAGGAAATTCATGACCACTACTAGTCCATGCATCACTGCCACAGATGCAACATAGGACATGAGAAAAACATTCAGACTGCAAACTAATTCACATGCGCATAAAAGCAGCTGTTCAGAATAAAAACAGAAGACAAGAATTCCTCTGCTTCCCTCAACATAACATTCTTAACTTAAACTAATGTCTGATAAAGTGCAAACTACCTTAAAAACTGTTCAAAATTGTCAAAACATCTATCTTCTTTTAGATCTTCTATGACAATCTTACAATGATTGGGAAAAGGCTAAACAAGCAATCCAGAAGAGAAAATGTTACAAGTTTCAACAATGTTCTTTACCTATGTTAGGTTTTGAAACCTAGAAGCAAGCTAACTCTTGCAACTGTGGTTGCAAAGTTCAAATTTGTTTGCTTTAATTTTCTGGTGAATATAAAACCTGCTCTAAATGTGAAATATCTGTGGTTTGCATAGGGAAGCACTGTAGGCTGACAAAGAATGAAATTCGTTGACAAGATGACCATATGGAGATCATTTAACTTTAATTACTTCACTTTTTTCGTATTGTGGAAAAGAAACCATCGAGAGTTATGGGTCTCAAATTCCAGTTCCGATACCCATCCTTCAATGCATTGTGAGAATGCAATCCCCAATTGAGATCTGTTGAATATTTCTAATGTACTTAAACTCAAAACTCCCACTAATAAAATTCCAAAGTCTAAGATTTTCATAATAATGGGATAGTTTAAAGAGATAATAACTTCCATTTCATAACAATCCAGACGCATCAGAAGTATGATTCTTGCATCAAATGACACATCCATGCAACGGCATCCACAGAAACTGCAGGCTATGATGCCAATGATATGGCTGTCGACAAGGGTAGACATGAGTTGGCGATTTTACATTTTAATGAAATATTAAGATGGAGATGCATCAAGATCTTAGTCCCTAGACCTTGGCATTCATCTCGTTCTCTTAGTCAATCGAACCCTCTGCAGCGGCGGAGAAAGGAAAGGCAGATGTCCTCCTCTGAGAGCCCCCATTGCAGATAGCAGCATGGGATACGGACTCCATTTGATTGGTCCAGGTTATGAAAATATCCAGGCATCATAAAATTGCCAGTTCTGTGATGCCATGGCACCTCGCTGAAGGGGGGTTATGTCTGCGGTATCATTCTAAGCATGTTTCCAAACCCACTTAGCCTACGAAAAAAGGGAAAAAAACAAGGGATATCACTAACAACTGACAATATATACCTCGATTAAAGTTTTAGAGATGAATAATAATATTTATTTACTAGCATGGTTTATCATTCAGTATTGAATAGAAATAATTTCACTTTTCACATTTCACATTCGATTCGTTGCTCTCTAATGAAATGAAACATTCAATAGAAAACATGTTCACATCAGAAATGCTAAAAGAACAAGGAACATATTCAAGTAATGAGAAGCTCAAAGGATTGATGAACTTACACTAATGTTGAAACGCTTTCTGATCTGTATTCGGAAATATCCCAAGTATAACCCTACAGAAATGGTGAAAGCACCAGCCACGTATAGAAAACATATCTGACTTGTTACAGCATAGGCAATGAAGCAGACCAGAGCAATCATCACAATCAAAAGATGAATGCCTCCCTGAACAAGGAAAAGAATAACTACTTGACTAAGTGGAAACAACATTGTAGCAATGAAAAACTAGTATAGTATCACTCTCAATAGTAACTCAAATAAAATTATCGTATTTTGCAGAGATCTCCCCATCATAAATATCCAGAATAAGCTCTACCATGAGTAGGCATCAGTGACAAAATTGAACTAACTACAGGTAACATGGAAAATCATTAGGCCACTGAAATTTTGAATTCCATAAACCTTCTAAGAAAAAGTCTCACCAGATCTGCACAAACTAGTAATTTAACCACTCATAAAAAACCTAAGAAATTTTCATGAAATATCATGCATCTCATTAAATGAACCATAGTTTCAAGGAAAATTCAAGTCTAGTGCGGTACTCTTTCAAACCACTAAGCAATTGAAGTTCTCCTCAATGCTCTAAGAAACCTCATATCTGAAGCTATGACCATTATCATCATTCAAAGCTCACCATGAAGCAGTTAGAATGAAACCCCAAGATAAATACGCATTAAATGGAAGTTGTTCAAGATTAAATAAAGAAAACTAAATCCATGGTTTGCCCGTTACAATTGAGAAAGAAAGGAGAGTTCCACGTCAATCTGACTTAAAATTGCTATTATCCACCTATGAAGCTTGCAAACTCCAAAATCACACATGCAAACTAGTTCATCCATGAAGACAGGAGCCACATTAAGAAACCATGATAGTATGCTTGTACACAGTATGATCGTACACTCAGCGTAGGATTATTTGCTTGAACCAGTGGCTTAAAAAACATATCGGTGACCCGGATCGGGCACCTCAAAAACCCACCCGGAACCATGAATTGGCAATCCGGATCGGGAATCGGCCGAATCGGTCGGATTAAGCCTTAAAAAAAATCCGAAAAAATTATTAAAATTCATTATAAATGTTGCTTTTTTGGAATCCAATAAGAAATAAGGGTACTACATTATCATTTCATATTTTTTTATCAATTTATGAATATTTAGATGTTCTTTTCCTGTTTGAACTTATGTTTACATAAAAGAAAAATCATAGAATCATCATTGATAAAATATATAATCATACATGGACAACAATAAAGAATGGATTAAATTGATGAAAAACTGACCACTAAAATCTCGAATTATTGTATTATCTTTTATTTTATTTTTTCCTTTTATTTTTTTGATGACATTATTTTCTTCCTTTTATTTTTTTTAGAACATAAATTATTTTTTGACAAAAAATGCTTGTTGTATTATCTCTTATTTCAATTTTTTCCTTTTATTTTTTTGATGATTTTATTATTTTCCTTTTATTTTTTTGATGAAATTATTATTTTCCTTTTATTTTTTTTGGAAGATAAAAATAAAACGTTTTTTTTTTACATTTTTTATGACATTATTTTCTTTCTCTTTATTTTTTTTTTATGACATTATTTTCTTCATTTATTATTTTTGTTCCTTTTTTTTTTTTGATGATATTATTTTTTGCCTTATATTTTTTTGAGAAGATAAAAATAGAACATTTTTTTTTCTTTTTTTTATGACATTATTTTCTTCCACTTTATTTTTTTTTATGACATTATTTTCTTCCTGGATATTATTTTTTATGATATTATTTAAGACAAAAATAAAACACATTTTTTTTGTGACATTATTTGATAAAAAAAAAACTATTTTTTATGACATTTGACAAAAAGAAAAAAGGTAACGCCATGGAGGTTCAAACCTGAGACCTACCGTATTGAAATCCCCGCTGCACCACATTTAGCATATTACATTATAATAAATCAATATATTGACTTAACATCTTAACGTTGGGCATCGAGAATTGTCCCACATCGAAGAAAGGTGGGACAAACCTTGGGTATATAAACAATTGAGCCATTAGCTCTTTTAAACGATATGTTGGGATGGGAACCACATGCGATGCACATAAGATTTTTGCACACACGCGACGCACGCGAGATGTATTCACACATGCAGAGCATGGTGACGTCAGCCACAACAGATCTAGTTTCGTCATACTGGCGAGAACTGCCGGTTTATGATGTCATGAGGGCGGTTCACTGCTCAAAACCGGTGATTCTACTCTAGAACTGGGCGATTCTCAACACAAAAATCAGCACAAGATCACCGATTCCCGTGCCGACTCGGGCGAGTCCATTGCGACTCGCCGATTTTAAACCGCTGGCTTGAACAGAAAGCTAAGTTTGTTATTGTTTTCAATTACAAGAGACATAAGAACCATTGTCATCAAACTGCGTAATAAGGGTAAAAAAGATGTCAAGTCACCCCTTTTCGATAACTTAAAAGACTACATGTCCCAAAATAAATAGATGACTAAAATATAAAAGAAAGGAACAATTTAGTACAACACCCAATAAAGGGAAAAATGAACAATAGGGATTGAACTTAGGACTTGATCGCATTACCTGTAGAAAACATGATCCGAAACCAGCTCTCGCCATATTCTTCCCAAATGTAGAGCATGGACAACTGCATACAACAATATCCATCAAGCCAAGTACTTTCAATCAATAGATTTTAAATTGACTTCCTGGTTGAACTACTGCAAATTAGCAAAGCTCTTCTTAAGAGTTCAAGTATACTGAAAACATGAAGGAACAAAAAAAAGCATCTTATAACCGCTCCAGTGCCTCTCACTATGAATGCCATATATTTTTTAGTGATATTAAGAAGACATTATATTTTAACCCAGAAAAAGAATAAGAACACTATCAAACAACATAGCATTTCGCACACAGGAAATATAAGGCAAAAAAATCAACAAAATCTTCTCAAAAAAATATAAGGCAAAAAATAATATCATCAAAAAAAAAAAAGGATGTGACAGTCAAGGGTCGGGCCATAAAAATCAACAAGGATGTGTCCGTTATTATGCTCTATCAAGGGTCGGGCCATACCCTCAATGAGGCCATAACTCCCCATATTTTTTTCCATGCTTCCAACCATATCCTTTTGGGCCTACCCCTTGCTCCTTTTTAAGCCTTCCACTTGAACTAACTCACACCTCCTAATAGGTGTTGTATTGAGTCTGGGTGGCATATGACCGGCCTTCCAAAGTCTATTTTTTATCTTGTCGCTTATTGGAGCCACACCTAAGTTCTCCCAAACGTATTCATTGCGAATTCTATCCCTTCTTACCACTCATCCATCTCAACATCATTATCTCAGCTACACTCATTCTATGGGTATATTGGTAATTAGACTACTCAATCTTGAATGGTAAGTTTACTCAATTTATAAAACTAAGTACACAAATCTACCAACATAATCTATTCTTTTTTTTTTGGCTGTAAATTATTCTCATTTTGATCCTAACAGAAGCACTAAAGAAAGAAAACTCATTTTGATTTTGAATACATAATATCCATCACCCAAACAATCACTCCGACAATAAGAGGAAAAGAGAAGGCCATTAATTTGATCTGAAATTCACATAACTCTTCTCCATCCAAAGGAAACCAAAAGAGAAAAAAAAATGGAAACAAGAATACGGGCATTGCAGTACCTTTGAACCACATAGAAGAAGACCAAAAAGATTGAACCCACCATATCCCTCAATCATGAAATAAAAATAAAAATAAAACACAAAAACATTAAGAGGACAAGATAGCAACCTTGACCATTAAACACCCTCCCCAATAAAAAATCTCCAAAAATTAGATACAAAATACAGAAACCAAATTTTTGAACAGAAATAGATTAATACACACGCATTTCTAGGTCAAAAAAAGAAGAAAAGAAACAGTAGAATCATCCTATGCAAAAGAGGCATATAATGTAACAAGAAGTTTTAGAGAGAGAGAGAGAGAGACCATAACAACACCTTTTCTCATATCCACAAAGATATGTTAACCCAAAATCCCAAACCATATACAAAACCATCAGATAAAACCAGAACGAAAAGAACCCAAATCAAAAGGGAAAAAAAAATCGGAATAAAAAATTAAAATCACGAATAAAGAACAAAAGAAAGAAAAGGAACTGACCACCCAGTTTCAATGGCGATCCGACGATCCTCAAAGCAGTCAAAGACCTGTCCCTCCCACATTCGCTGCAACCCTACTCCTCCTCCTCCCGCTCCCTTCAAATCCCTCCCTTTCTCCGAGTACAAACCCTGGCTCTGCAAAGCCACTGTAGCACAAAGCATATCGAAATCCAAAACGGCCATTCCTTCCAAAAACTTATCATCCTCTTCCTCCTCCTCTCTTTCTTTTTCCTTCACTTCTTCTTTTCCGCCATTAAAGCTCGCTTCTTTTTCCCAGTGCTCATTTATGGTCTCCATTGCCTCAATAAAACTACAACTAATAAAAAAAAGTAAAAGAAAAAATAACCCACAAAGAAAGAGGCCTCCCAAAACTCTCTGCAAATAAAGAGAACGCTTGTGATTCTAACGAAAGGTGAAAAACCAATCTTATTTCAGAACACAGTAATCCTCTTCTCTTCTCTCTGCTTTTATTTTCTTCTTTTCTATGTGATTCTCACCTCTGTGTTTTTCTCTGTTTAATCTTTAGGCGCGAGGAACGAAGAATTAGGATTTTTTAAGAATGGATTTTTGTTATCCGTTGTGTATTTGAGAGAGAGAAGATTACATATAAAAATAGAGAGAGATAGAGAGAGAGAGAGAGAGGAGTTATTGTTTCAATTTGGAAAGGAAATCCGAAACTGCCGCACATTGAAAACGTAAGTAACCCTTAGCTTTTCTTCAAATGACAAGAATGTATATATTCTTTTTTTTTTTTTGTAAACCTGGCATATCATTTTCTTGTTTGTGGGTGGCCATTCTAACTTTTGAAACTTAATTTTTTTGTACACATACTATTTATGGAGTTCATACATTACAAAATTGATTTAGAGTTGTTTGATTGGATCTCATCTAAATTTGAAAAAAAATTGAGATCCATTTAATAATCAATGATTTTTTTCAAAAATAAACTTAGATTTTGAGTTTTTTTAAGACGGATTTGGCAGCCTAAAAAAATTGTAACTAAATTTTTGAGTTTTTTTTTTAACTTAGATTTGGCTGCTTTGAGAGGTTATTTTTTGCCAAAAGGATTTGCTACCCCCAACGGGTGTGTACTATCCATCTACACTCTTAAGCAAAACATATTCTAAGGTTACTTTTTAGAACTAAACTTTTGTGTATGTAATCTCTACAACCTATAAACTAATCTCAATAAAAAAAAAAGATCGAAAAATTGAAATAGGCTCTCTATTACTAGAAAAAATAATGCCTCAATATTGAATAGAGACCGTCTAATTTTTGAAAGGCTAGATCGAAGTGTCATGAAACTCAAAATTCAATTTTTTTTTCTTTGGAAAATAATTATCTTGTAATTATCATGTGGTTCCCAAAATTTAGACAAAAAAACTTCATAAATTAGTGTTTTGAGCAAGGTAGTAGATCCACAGTGTGCTCCCGTATGAGCATAGCATGCGTGCTCTATTTTTTTTTGAGGCCCATAGAGCGAATTTATAATTTCATTTTGAAGTTTGTTACTAGGCACAAGAAATACATTCCAAATTTTAGCTCCTAAAGATACTCTTGTTTTAAAATAGGAGCACATGTATTATGAGCATATTGTGCATCTACTCCCTCGCTCAAAAACCTATTTAAGAGGAATTTTTTAGTCTAAAATTTTGAGAATCATATTAGGATTACCAGATGATTTTGATTTTTTTGATACTTAGATCCATCCCTTCAAAAAATCAGAAGTTCTATATTCAATCTTGAGGCATTAGTTTGTTCCAGTATATAAATAGTTTATTTCGTAAACTTTTTTTTGCTGAGATCATTACATGGGGTCGTAGAGATTGCATCCCCAAAATTTGGGAATAATAGATTGTATACTCCACTTGTGCAGGTAATCTTTTAGCTCAAAATGGACCTTGCAAGCTTGGAATCTTTTGATAAAAAGAGATTGTGCATCTTTGTACCACAATTAGAGAAAGGTTGTGGTTTTCATAAGGATATAACATTAAACAATCAAAATAAGACGCACCTCCTAATTTTGTCAATTTTGTATCGGAATATTTTAGGATAGCACAAGAATCTAATTTCATCTTTAATTATAAAACTTTAAAATCTAAAAAATGGTTCATATCAACTAGATTTATCAACTTACAAAATTTTTTAAAATGGACAGTCAAGATAATATGTTGTAAAATATACTACTTTGACTTGAAAAAAAAAATTCCCATATCCACACATCTCATTGTCAAGATTTGATAGTTTTCCAACATCACAATAGCCTCCTTTAAGGTGCGAACCACACATGATATAAAGGGTGCAGTTTATATAGAGCCTAGGATCTAAACAATCAAATAGAGCCTATCTTCAAACAATGTCGATAAATGTGGTTTCACCATTGAAAATCTTTGTGATAGCCTTAAAATATATTTTCATATCTATTTATAAAGTTTAAAGCTTAAAAAATAGTGTAGATCAACATATCTATAAAAACTTGAAAATCTTGAAAGTTGACGGTCCAAAATGCATTACAAAATACACTATTCCCAAAACTTATAATCTATTTTTTTCTCATATCCATACATCTTGATGTCGAGATGATCAATTTGAAGATATTTGGATATCAAAACAACTTTTGCTGGTAGTAAAAGTTTTGAGGTAAGCTCAACTCTATATAAACTTTTCCCTTATATAAACTTTCTTCGTTAAAGATTAACTTTTAAATTTATTTCACAATTACTCGAAGCTCTTAATTTTGATGGCTTGGAATACATTACAAAGTTCCAGATTTGTTTCTTTGGTTTTTGAAGTTTGAGTCAATCCAATGATATTCTTACAACCACCAGCTTTGAAATCTAATGGACAATAATGATTGTGACCTCCTTATATAAAAAATAAATGGCATAGCCTTTGATGAAGCGAGATGGACAGGTTGTGTTGTTTATTTTATGAGAAAGTATATAATGAGACCATTTATCTTTGGTATAAGATAGTCACAATTAATCTTGACCAATTAGATATGGAATTAAATGGTTGCATATATTCTATTGATCAGGTTCAAACCTGAAAATAAATTATGTCGAACTTTGTGACACTCCCATACTATCAAATTTCACATCGGAATGGTTAGAAGTAATGGTGAGGTTCTTGTATCAAAGGCAAGTAATCTCAATGTATACAAATATTTCTTATTTGATTTTTCTTCCTTTGAAGCGTACGGTGTTTCCACGCATCAGTAAATAGTAAGCATTCCAACATCATTTCGAGAACTATTTCTTGCTCGATTTGTACTTCTTTGTCCAAAGGCTTTTCATCTATAGTGTAAACCAAATCAATAGATTTCTTTTCATCAGCGTAAAGAAAATTATAGAATTACTTGGGGAAAAAAAAAAAAATTATAGGTTTTTGCCATTCATGTGCCGATCCAAAGCCATACAATAGTAAATAGTACATAAATAGGATTGGTTTGTTAATCATTTCTATGCTTGATACATTATGTGGTTAATATTAGGAAAGGGTTTGAGGTCGTGGTGATAGCACACCTCATACCTTAATTGGAGATTGTGGCTTTCATTTTCATTGGCAACTTCAAAACCACTAACTAAATTAAAAAACTGGTAGGGGCATGTCGTCTCTACTGAACTACATAAAAAAATAAAGAAAAAAGATGTCGGTTTTAAGTGGTTATGCTATTATCATACTTGTTCTACCAAAAGATAGAGTGGCCGCAGCCCAGGCCTAGGCCAGTACTTGTCCCGAGCATAGCGGGGCTAAAAACAAATGAAGGAAAAAAACGAAGAAAAAAGAGGGTCATGCCGGGCAAAATTGGGCCCCTAGCCTAGCCTTCCTGTCACATTTGTGGGCCAGCCCTGCTTTTTTTAGGGCCGGGAGTTTTTTAGGTATAATTTTAACATGACCTAAACTTTGTCTAATACACTATTGAGAGAATCCATTTCTTACTTAGGTCAAGCAAGGTAAAGATTAGATTCAGATTAATTATTGCACACAACAAAAACCAAGTTTAATACTTTAGCATTTTTATGAAGAAAGCCAGAGTTAATGTCTATAAATGACCCCTAGTCTGTGTCATTGACCTTGATTCGCTCTTTACGAGACTCTCCGATTACTTTACATCCTTTATGAGACTCTCAGGTGGATCCACTCCTTCCATTATGCTCCTGTGGACACCCAAATCAAGTTATTATGTTTACTGAAGATGTCAATTCTTGTACCTCTGGTGCATAGAGAATACAAAACCCCTTTTTACTCATCTTGAGAATTAATTAACAAAAATAGCCTCTATCATCATTTTCATCATGGCATCCGGAGAATTGTGAACACGTTCTGGATGAACTTTTATACTTGCCCGAGGAACAAATCAGGAATATAAGCCCTTTTCTTCAAGTCACTCCGACGAAAGCATTGCATTTTCTAGAACATCATGCTGCGCAAGGCATAATGTAGCCCACCTTCAAGAAGGGATGAACACTCCAAAGCCCACTCAAGGATGTGATGATCGTTTGAAGTCATGTGTAACTTCAATCGTTAGACAAGCCGAACACTCACACACAATCTACCCCAACTACTCGACAGGATTGCAACTATTAAACAGAAGCATCAGATGGCTATGAATAGATCACAAGCGAACCAGCAAAAAAGTCATGCACTACATGCAGACAAGGTTTGACAGAGAACAATAGTGAGAGATTATAGAAGATCCTTTGATATACAAAGGAAGAATATTGCGGTGAGTTCATTTGTGATTAACGAAATATATGTTTTTTACTTTTCCATTGTATAAGACGGTTTTAGAATCGCTTGACCCGATATAGTAATAAAAAAAAACTGTGGATGGATATACCCCATCGGTATGTTGCTTGAAGTTCTCTTCAATTATTTTGTAGATACATTTTATATTCAGCTTAAGATCACCTCAAAACAAATGGTCATCGCGGCCAGATGGGTTGCCAAAACCAACCAATAACCTAAATAAAGCACTCCATCGGTAAACCGTATGATTATATTCCTAATTTGGTAGAGAAAATTTAAGTTGGATGATGTAGTTGGATAGGGGCAAATCGGCCAAATTTATCCTACCAAGGGTTGTATGGGAATTTTGGATTTGTTTGCCCTCTATTTTTGGAAAAAATTTGATCTTTCTCGTATTTCGGTTTGTTTATGAGTGAGTGGGTGAAGCAGCATAAAGAGGTGTGAACTGGAATCCCATGTGCTTGTGGGTCCATCTTGGCGTCACCATCCATTGGTAGCCACGTGGCATATCTCGGATCATTATCTTGTCCAGGCTTGCTAGTGTCCATCTCAATCCCACCTGTTTAATATGCACTAAAATAAAAGAAGAAATGGTTAGATCACTTAAAATAGGGTGCGGTTTTTATAATGTTGCTAACTTTAAACAATCCAATTAAAACGGACCTCTAAGTATTTTTAGGGTAAAAAAATATTAGGATTATATGAAAAACTAATTTTATATCTAATTATAAAATTTTAAACTCTAAAAATAATCAAAATCAAGTAGATCTCTAAACATACGAAAGTCTTGAAAATGGAAAGTCTAGATAATGTATTGTAATATGTACTATTTATGAGACTGAAAGTTTTTTTTTTTTTTTTTTTATATTCATCCATCATCATATTAAGATGATCAGTTAAAAGATTTTTCAACATTAAAACAACCTTTTCCCATGAATTTTTTATGTGCTTATGTTATTATACATTTTAAAGTTGGAACCTTATATAAACTTTATCCCTCTTTTAGGGTAAAATGTTTGGTGCGTGGGGGTCAACACACATGTACATGTGTCCTCCCATCACTATATGTTTTTAAGATGGATTTTGGATTCAGCACCATAAAATCTAAGGAGTGTTTGGATGGACGCCTTGGATATTTGTCAATCTCATACAATGGTGCTCCAACATGTTTATAGGGGAGCAAATGATTTGCCTTATGCGTTAGCTAAATTAGGAGTTCAATCCTTGGAGCGGCTTGTTTTTATTTCTATTCCTTTTAATCTGATATATATGGTGTGACATTTGATAGGTTGGGTGTGTCGCAAACTTTGAAAATTTATTTTCAAGTTTGAGCTTGGTCAATGGAATAAATGCAGTCATCTAATCTAATTTCACATCCAAGGGTTAAGATCAATGATCACTTTGCACCAATGGTTTAAAAAACGGATCGGTGACCCGGATCGGGCTTCCAAAAAACCGATTCGGATCGGCGAATCGGCGATCCGGATCGGGAATCGGGTGAATCGGTCAGAATAAAGCTTAAAAAAAATTCGAAAAAAATATTAAAATTCATTATAAATATTGTTTTTTAGGAATTCAATAAAAAATGAGGGTACTCCATTAAGAATTTTCATGTTTTTGAATGAATATGCGAATATTGATATGTTCTTTCCCTGCATGAACCGCCATTCAACATTTAATTTACAGTATTTCGTGCTCATCCCTACACTGTTGTTGTTGGGACTCGATATGTCAATAATATGGCTGGGATAGGGTGGCCTCAGAATCATCATCTCTCTCATTTTCTTTTTGAATAATATGGATTAAAAAAAAAAAAAAACAAATTTTCAAAAAAATCGATCATAGATTAAAAAAAAAATCACAAATTTTCAAAAAATTCTATCATGGATTACAAAAAAAATTCGATCATGGATTAAAAAAAAAAAATCACAAATTTTCAAAAAATTCAATCATGGATTACATAAAATTCGATCATGGATTACATAAAATTCGATCATGGATTACAAAAAAAAACTATCATGGGTTACAAAAAAAGCAAAAATAAAAAAAAAACAAAAAATTCAATCGTGGATTACAAAAAAAGAAAAAAAACAGTTCGATCATGGATTACAAAAAATTCAATCATGGATCACAAAAAACTCTATCATGGGTTACAAAAAAAGCAAAAAACAAAAAATTCAATCATGGATTACAAAAAAAAAAACAAACATTTCGATCATGGATTACAAAAAAAAAACAAACATTTCGATCATGTATTACAAAACATTTGATCATGGATTACAAAAAATTCTATCATGGGTTACAAAAAAAAAAACAAAAAACAAAAAAATCGATCATGGATTACAAGAAAAGAAAACAAACATTTCGATCATGGATTACAAAAAATTCTATTACGGATTACAAAAAACCAAAAAATTCGATTATGGATTACAAAAAAACAAAAACAATTCGATCATGGATTACAAAAAAATCGATCAAGTATTACAAAAAAATCTATCATGGATTACAAAAAAAAAAAAAAAAAAAAAAAAAAAAAAAAAAAAAAAAAAAAAAATCCGTACGGACTCGCCGATTCACTGTTCGGACTCGCCGATTCCGTACAGTGAATCGGCGATTCACTGTACAGAATCGTTCGGTTCTCTCTAGAACCGGACGATTTCCGATTTTTTAGGCGATCCGATCCCCTTTTCACGATTTCCGAGTGGAACCGGACGAGTCCGATTCGACTCGGCGTTTTTTAAAACACTGCTTTGCACTAAAGATAAAAAGTCTCATTGTATTTTATTTTTTAAAAAAAACAAGAAGGATCTCAATGTATATACTTTTCTGTTAATTTTTTCAGGGGCACATTAGTCATTTCCATGTAAGTGATTTGGCGAAAGGTCGTCCGTTCACATGGTCAGAGAGCCAATGTGAGATTAAAGAACAGTTATTGCATTGAGAGAGAATTTAGGTCCACCAAAATGGACTTGTTTTCTAAACATGGGTGACTATGTTAAATTAAATTATTTAGGGGCAGCTGCATTTACGTGGACGATGGCGGCACGGAAGAGTAAATGACATTAATTTAAATTTAAAAAAGTGGTGGTCGGAGGCTAATCCCATGAAACAAGAAAACATGTGGCTTTTTAGAGAGAGAAAGACAAGCACTCCAACACGCTAGAGAGAAGTATCATCCTTAGTCACCTAACCCTAAACACAGGTATTATCATGTTAATTTGCGAAAGCAAGATCGTCCTCCAATTTTCAACGCAAATCGTCCTCTTTCTTATAGGAGTGGATGTTATTTTACGAAATCTCTTCCCCTCTCTCTCTCTCTCTTTAGAGGAGCACATAAATTTATGGGGAAATATTTTTATGATTCCATTTTCAACTTTCATTTCTTTTTAAACTCAAAATTTTAAAACCTATCTTCTAACACCCAAATAATTTTATTTATTTTTATTCCAACTTTTAACCCAAACAAATTAAGAAATACTCTCTTTTCTAACTCTCTCTCTCTTTCCTCACTTTGAACAATGCGCCTGGTGACCTTGGGGCTAGAGCTGTGTCCTCTGATGTGAGAGAGAGTGCCATGTAGGAGTGAGAAATGAGCTTTCTCTCTTATGACAAGTACTATTGGTTTCGAAGAGTATGTCTCTCTCTGTGAAATGAGTGCTCAAGCGCTACGAAGGCTTGACGACTGTGCGCTCAAAGGCCATTAAAGGCAAGGGAGCTTGGTATTGAGTTCATCTCGAGCCCATCTTGGTTCAAAACCAAAACACTGGTGCATCCAAAGCTGTAAAGCTTCGATGCTCTCTCTGCAACTCCCTCTTCTCTGCTTCCAACCCTTCGAGAACAGCTTCCGAGCACCTAAAGTGAGAAACTTGCCCCAATTTCACAACAAATCTCCCAAAACCTCTCTCTAGCTTCCCTACCATTCGACCCATCTCACCATCTTCTCTCTCTGCCCCAATTGCTACCTCTTCTCACCACTCTAGAAAGAGAAACCCGTTCACCAGTTAACCTCCCTAATGGAACCAGTCTTTTTAGAAAGGCAGCTTTCACTATTGGCTCTGTTCCTTCAAATTTTACGGAGGAAACACTTTGGGACAATGTAAATGCAATTTGCAATGGAGTTGCTCATAGATGTGTTGGTGTCGTCGCCGATAGGTTCAAAGCCAAGGCTTTGAGGAATTTGGAGTCTGAAAACCATTGGATGGTGAACCTTTCTTACCAATTACAAGGGTTCAATAACTTGATCAAGGATTTAAGTAAACAACTACCTTTGTTTCGAAAAGTAGCTGAGAATTGCTTAAAAATCACAAATTTTTTTAACTCGAGAGCTCAATTGAGAGCTGGGTTTGAGAAGTTGCAATTGCAGGACCTCTGATTTGCCCCACTTTAGAGGACATCATAGCCGCTGCTCGAGCTCTACAACTTGCTGTAATGGATGACTGCTTTAAGCTTCTTTGCTCACAGGATCCTCTTGCTAGAGAAGTTGCATATATAATTGGAGACAGGTTTTGGAACGAATTAGAGGCAGTTCTTTCTCTCACTAAGTTGGTCAAGACAATGGCTCCAGAGATCGAAACCGGTGGCATTTTTTGGAGCCCATCATGGCCTCTTGTAGTTTTCCGGCCAGCAAGTGACCGGGCTAGTGTAGTTTCCCAGCAAGTTCGTGAGGGAGATAGAGAGAGAGAGAGAGAGGGGTTTGGGAGGTTGATCGGGGGAGAGAGAAAGGAATCATGTGAGGAGAGAGGGGTTTAAAAAATAATGTCTTTTTTAAATTTTTTGGGTCAAAAAAATAAATAAAAAATGAATAAAATATGTTCGGGGAGTTAGGAGATATTATAGAGTGAACTTCTATGTAGTAATAGGTTTTACAACTTTAGGTCGATGGAGAAATGAAAGTTGAAAACGAGTTCTATAGAGATATTTTCTCTAAATTTATTTATCAAACGAAGAATTACAATGGATTACCTAGGTAAATAATTAAAACCTGATAGCTGCAAAAAACCAATCCCAGATTTTGCTAAATTGTCCAACGTACTATTAGCCTCCCTATAAACATGGTCAAAGCTATCTATTGGACAGGCATAAATCCATAACTTCCATCCACAATGCCCTCTAATTCCATAGAGGTCTGTCAATTTTATTACACAAGTTTAGAACATTTACAGAGTCCTCTTTTGCCACCGAACAAATATCATCACACCTCTCTCTCAAGAGCTTAAGACCTTGTAGTATAGCTATTCTAGTATATTATCTTTTTAAATTGGGTTTTTATTGTTGGGCTCACCCAATTAGAGCCATCTCACATGAATGTAGATGTGCGCAGTGGAACCAAGAAATATAAGCCAAAACCAATATGTGTATATGAGTGGAAAAACATGCAAAAAAGCAAATAAAAAATAAACCTAACTGGCACCGGATTTACGTGGTTCATCTTTTCAAGCTACGTCCACAGGAGAAATAGACGAATCCACTATTAAACTTCATAAGTTACAATAATATTCCAAGAAAACATGCTTTCTTGGAATTACCGATTTCATCTAGAGACTTCTCTCTCTAGGATTTCCCTCTCTGATATCAAATTATTCTTTTCTTTCTAGAGGTTTTTTCTTTCTAAAAGAAAAAGTTCCATCTTTCTCTCTTTTTTCTTCCATTCTCCATCTTTTCTCTCTCAACAAAGAAAAGACTTGAGAAGATAATCACGGGCTCTCTTTCATCTTCTTCCCTCTAAGAAGAATAATAACTCTCTCCTCTTCTTCTCTCTTCAAATAAAGATAACTCTCTCTCTTCTTCTTCTCTCCAAGAGAATGATAACTTTCTCTCTCTTGTCATTCTTCTTATCTACAAAAGAATGATTCATGTATCTCTAATACACCAAGAAGAGTCCGCTTACATATTGGCCTAAGAGAGGTGTACTCCCAAAATGACTCAAAAGAGGGGGCTTTTGGTTAAACCAACCAAGAGCAACAATAGCCTCTCATGTATTTCATTTTATGTGTATGGTCCAAAAAATAAACTACTAATTTAGAAGTATATCTATAACCTCCTAAGAGGAGGTGCATCTCTATCTCCCTTTCTGGAAAGAGATAAGAGAATATTTTCCCATGTCAAAATACATGTGAGATCATATTTTTGTGGTATGGTAACTTAGTCAACAAGTCACTCTTTTTTAGTTTCTCAAACTGCCCCTCTAACAAAAGTACAATTTTATTGTTGTCCCTTCTTCATGGGATAGGATGCCCAACAATCTCCCCCTCCAATCCTAGGAGGGAGGTCTCCCTTTGCAAATCAACCAAGTGCTCAAATGGCACATATGCCAACCATGCTTCTCCATAACTCTTGTTTATATTTGGCCAAAGTCTTCGTCATCATATCTGGCATTTTGCTATCAGTATAGATTTTCCCTAATTGCAACAAATTCTCACCCTTCTGCAACTTGGACTGCCATATAACAACTCTTCCTGCAAAAGTAATCAAGTATTCTGATATTGACTTATTGGAGTCTAGTCCTCCACCAATATCTTCATCTGTGTACCTATGTAACACAGGTTTCCTCACCTAAAGTACAAACACACTTTGAATGATCCTTTGAGATAATTGAATATCAAATTGGTTGTTGTTTAATACTCTTTTCCAAGATTAACAATACCCGAATTTGTTCACGGAGTCACTATCAGTCCATAGAGTCACTGACGGTTAAAGTGATTCATTATTGGTCAAAGTGGTGACTGTCCATTGGTCAATACTATCTTCTTTATAAATTGGTGATTCACTGTTGGTCAAGGTGATGACTAATGATTCATTGGTCAATGCCTTCTTTGCATAGTGGCGATTCATTGTTGATCAAGACAATGACTAATGCTATGTCTGTCAATATTTTTTTTGCATAGTGGGCACTCACTGACAGTCTCTAATTGAGCTCATCACGCTTTTGTTGCGTGCACTTCCTATAGCCGACCCATAGGGAACTTTTGTGTATCTTCCTTTTTCCTCTTGGTTAAAGGGATCTTTTGGCACTCAACCCATGCCTTCTTGCCTTTCGACAACTTTACTAGGTCACAGGCGTGATTCTTATGAATAGATCTATCTCATGTTAGATAGCTTTAACCCACATCCCTTTATGTTTGTCGACCTGACTTCCTGGTAGATTTTCACCCCTTGCGGGGTAACTGATAGAGGGTTTATGTCTCCTAAAAGACCTTCTCAGTTTAATTGTGGGTGACCCTTTTTGAACATGTTGTTTCCCTGTTCCTCATCACCAAGAACTGTTTGGACCCATCCTCTTGTTTCACTTCTACTTTGTCTTCATTTACCATGGTGGATAAACTATGCTTGGTTCTGAACCATTAAAGATTCGTGGATTTATTGTCTTCATCACATCTTCAATAGTAAAGTCTTCTTAAAAGACCACACCCATACCCCTGATCACCTTCCTGAACTTAGGATCCCACAGACTATAGCTGAACTTTTCATCTAAGTACCCTTAGAAGATGCATATGAGTGCTTTCTTATTCAACTTGGATCTTTGTTCCTTGACACGTGCACCAATGTCTCGAACACCATCAAGTGTGAATAAGAGATATCCTTTTCGGTCTAACTTCTCTCTAGGATTTGACCATCAATAGGAATACAACATGATCGATATTAAATAACATGTTGTGAGGACTGCTTCACCCCAATACAACTTGGAGATGGATCACATGCTCATAACTCTGATATACTTTAGTAGCTTGCATGTCTCCCTTTCCACCTTGCATGGAAATCCTGAAAGATCTCAAACACTTGATCTTTCAATTTCACCATACCATTCATGAAGTATCATCAATGAAGGTTACGAGGTATGATGCGCTACCAAACGACTCTGATGATCCCCAAGTCAATTCGAGTTGCATGATGCAATATTAATACACCGTTCACCACAGTTTCCGTCCACACCATCATCAATGGTCACTGTAGTGATTTGCTTGCCATCATCATGGCATTGACCTCATACTCGACAATCTTTCTTGATGTGTCATTCTTTACCACAATGAAAACATTTGATCATCTTTTTCATATTCGATTGGTTTTGGTCCCCATTCATGGACCTTCCTCGATTTGTGACATGGGCTTGTGAGTTTGTCAACACATGGTGGAACACATTTTCTTCCAACCATGGTCGGATAGTTTCGAGAGCCTTTCAGTCCAGTCTCTTCAACTCATCATCTGTCACTTATGTTCTACCCCTTCAATGGGTGGGTACAAGTCCCGATAGTATAGTAGATCTTCCATCTTTGGCATCTAGATGATCAAGTTATTCCCAATGAGTGATATCATTCTTCTCTCGGTACTGGAATCCATCTAGACACATACACTGTCTATCCCCTCGTTACAATTAGCTATCGGTCGTGCATTATGGTTTGCTATCGCCTGTGCATTACGGTTAGCTATCGCTCGTGCATTACGGTTAGCTATCGCCCACGCGTTACGGCTAGCTATCACCCATGAGTTGCAATCAACTATCGCCCGTGAGTTGTAGCCAACTATCGCTCGTGAGTTATAGTCAACTATCGCTCATGAGTTACAATAACCACAATCGCTCGTGAATTATAGTCAACTATCGCTAGTGAGTTGCAGTCTCCACCGTCCGTAAATCCTTTGCAGAAATTTTCACAAAATTTCGACATTCGACAGAGCTACCGCATGAGGGTTTGAATCCTAAAGGAAATCACGTATGCCCAATTAATCGAAGTCAAGTTGGGACAAAAGCCAAGAGTAGTGACTAGGATTAAAGAAGCAAGATTTGTTTTCTTCTTTACTCGTCCTACAACTGCTCGGTTCACTATACCCTAAAACGGTAATAGGGAGGACCAAGCGACGAGGGAAATGCGATCTGATACTACTTGTTGAGCTCACCCAGTTAGAACCCTCTCGTACAATGTAGATGTGCACAACGGAACCAGAAAATATGGAAAACAAAATATAAGCTAAAATCTGTGTGTGTATAAGTGGGAAAAATGTAATAAAATAAAGAGTATATCTTACGGACACCAGATTCACGTGGTTCACCTTTTAAGGTGACATCCACGGGAAAAAGAGGCAAATCCACTATTAAACTTCACATGGTACACAATAGTCTTTCGAGAAAACATGTGTTATTGCGATCACCAATTTCATCTAGAGACTTCTCTCTCTAAGATTTTCCTCTTTGATCTCAGATATTTCTTTGCTATCGGGAAGCTTTCTCTCTCTAAAATAAAATGTTCTATCTTTCTCTCTCTTTTTTTTCTCTTTTCTATCTTTTCTCTCTCAACAAAGAAAAGACTTGAGAAGATGATCATTGGCTCCCTTTCATCTTCTTCTATCTAAGAAAATAGTAACTCTCTCTCTTCTTCTTCTCTCTAAGAGAAGGATAACTTTCTCTCTATTTTTCTTCTCCCTCTCTGCAAAAGAAGGCTTCACGTATCTCTGATACACCAATAAGAGTCTGCCCAATTATTGGCCTAATGTTAAACCAACTAAGAGCAACAATAACCTCTCACGTATTTCCTTTTATGTGTATGATCCAAAGGATAACTATGAATTTAGAATTATATCCATATCCTCCTAAAAAGAGGGTCATCTCTATCTCCCTTTATAGAAAGAGATAAGAGAATATTTTCCCATACCAAAACATACGTGAGATCCTATTTTTGTGCTATCGTAACTTGGTCAACAGGTCACCCTCTTCCACTTTCCCAAACTGCCCCTCTAACAAATGAACAATTCCATTGGTGTCCCTCCCTCATGGGATGAGACGCCCAACACTTATGGGATTACTTTGGGTATTTCTTAGGCTGTATGGACTATAGTTATCATATGCTGGAGATTACCGTGCTAGTATGGTTTAGAGTGGTCTAACATTATGGATTCCTAGGTATTCCCTTTGCCAAAACTGGGGAGGCATCTACAGGTTGAAAACTAGGGTTTCTAGGCCTAAACTCAGATTGAATCGAAGGTTATATGATCATGCGTATTTGGTCCCAAAATTATATAGCAAATAGATAGTATTTTGTGATACAAGACCTAAAAATTCTAGAGCTCTCTCTCTCTCTCTCTCTCTCTCTCTCTCTCCCCGCATGAATTCTTGAATTCCACTATTTAGAACCGGTTAGAACTATTTGGAATGAGCACAAAGAGGGGGTATTTATATGAAGAGGTCTAAGACATGAGATTTTGAATGAATAGCTGAGATTTGAGAATGAAAACTCATATCTTATTGTCTCATGTGGTCCTTATTCAATGAGACCGCACCCAGTTATAAGTAGGCCACATGCAAACTATGATTTAGCCACATTTGGCAAAAGGTGGAAATGGTCCAAATGGCCCAGCCGACCTTAAAAAACTACGTCCTGGGCCAAAATATGTAGCTTGAGGGTCGGGCTAAGGCCTTGCAAACAAAGGCTAAGGGTAGGAACGGGTCGGTCCTGGGCTAAAGCCGGCTCCGATTCAGCTTGGCCCAACTCTTTTTTTTCTTTTTAATTTGTCTCGACCCTGCCTTGGCATTGATAGGGCTTAGGCTAAAGCTTCTTTAACTTAGTCAGGGCCGGCCCTGACTAAAGTCGAGCGTAGGGCTAGGCTAGTCCAAGGCTGGCAGACCAGGCCTGGTCCGTTGCCAGCACTACATATGACTATACTCGCATGAGGGCAACATTAGGCTACATGTGGTCAATATGTACCTGCAAGGGGAATTGTTGGCCGCAAGCAGTCTGACCTACAGGTCTTACACATGCAGATATTTTAAGGTACAACTTTCCAACCATAACTCTGGTTGAGGCAAAATGTGAACCGTCAAAAATATCTTTTGATTATCTAAAACAAATTAGGATAAAGTTTGAAAATATTAGGAATTATTAGGTTAAATTTGCTTTAAATTTGGGGAACAAGTGAGGTACATACTAGGATATCAAATATTGAATAGACAACTAAAACAAACTTTTAGGGGCGTAAGAATCTTCTAGAAGACTCTACACAATTTTGGAGAGCATTTTTTATATTTCCTCATAATCATCATTATATTTCGTTCTACTCCTCATCACCATCATGATTATTGGAGCCTTTTCCCAACTATTTGGGGTCAACTATACAAATTTTAGTCCACCACCTTGCTCTATCAAGGGTTATACCCTTAG
This sequence comes from Amborella trichopoda, assembly GCF_054954075.1. Classification (NCBI taxonomy): domain Eukaryota; kingdom Viridiplantae; phylum Streptophyta; class Magnoliopsida; order Amborellales; family Amborellaceae; genus Amborella; species Amborella trichopoda. The sequence continues at coordinate 47,433,668 of NC_142337.1, read as the reverse complement.
AGAGGCCATAAATCGCCAGGGCTTTTTTCCCTACTTCTAACTGTCTTTTCTGGCCTACACTTGTCCTTTTTAGCCTTCCACTTGAACCAACTTGCACCTCCTAATAGGTTCGATATTGGGTTTAGCTGCACATGACTAGCCCACTTAAGTTTATTTTATCTTATCTTACCACCAATTGGAACCATACCTAAGTCGTCCCGAATGTATTTGTTTCGAATTCTAACCCTTATTGTCTTCCCACTTACCATCTCAATGTCTTCATCTCAACTACACTCATCCTATGTATATGTCATTTCTTGACCACCCAACATTCCACCCCATAAAACTCATTTATCTCTCCACCAGGTATTTGCACACTGGTTATAGCTCCTTTGTACATATCTCTCACAAATCAATATGGTATCGAGAGACTCCTTTATTTTCGAGCACCCAACAAATTGAATCTTGAGGTACTTTATCATAAGCTTGTTTTATATCAATAAAAACCATATAGAGGTGCTTTTCCTTCTCCTTAAACTTCTTAATCAGTTGCCTAAATAGAAAAATAACTTCAATTGTTGACTTCCTTGGCATTAAATCGAATGGTTTCTGATACAATTGTTTCATGCCTTAGCCGTTGCTCAATTATTATTTTTCATAGCTTCATAATATGGCTCATAAATTTGATCCCTAAATGGTTCATGTAATTTTGTATGTCTCATTTGTTCATATAAATAGGTACCACCATACCTTTCTTTCATTTGTCTAGTATTTTATTTGTTTTTAACACCTTGTTAAACAACTTGGTCAACCAATTAATGTCTATCTTTCACTAAGTACTTCGAAACCTCTGTTGAGATACTATTTGGTCATAATGTTTTTTTTATCTTCATCTTCTTCAAAGCACTTTTCATTTCTGATATCCTAATCTTACAAATGTATCCATGGCCTCCACCGTCATTTATGCCAATGGTTCATTCTACCACCGTGTTTTCATTGTGTTCGTCATTTAATAATTTTTTAAAATAAACTATCTACCTTTGTTGACCACTTCATCCTTCACCAAGACCCTACGATCCTCACTATTGATTTCCTATGATGATATATGTTTAAAAACAAGAAAATGCTGAAATTATTGAGGGTAAATTTAGGGTATTTGAATATGCTTCGTTTGGTGTTGGGGCAGTTCTATACGTTTATATGTGGAATTTAGGGCATGAAGTGAGCTTCCTTGCCTTGTCCCTAATAAAAGAATTGTTGATCAAAGGGTAGATTTAAGGGTTTTCTTTCAAATTATGGACTATATAATCATCAGCCTTGCGACCTTCTTTCAGTGGTCCATTGGCCCCAACAGCAAAGAATTACTTAAAATTGAAAAAAAGAAAATTTAGTAAAAATTTAAAAATAAAAAAACAAGGGGAGGCTTTAGAAAGAAATTTCAAAAGAGAAAATAGGAATTAAATTAACTAAACATAAGAGAAAACTAAGGAAAAATAGAAGAGAGGTTAGTGGGCCTACTTTAAGCTAAACCTATGGGCCCGACACTTGGAGTTGGTGCCCGATTAAGAGAAGTTGGAGAGAGGACTATTCTGGTCATATTCCTAGATAATTGAGCCAAAGACACTCGTTGTTGAGATTGAATTTGATCGGAGAAAGAAGGCTTCGAGGGATGTGGACTACAATGACTATGGTTCCTAGTTTATATTTAGAGTGTTTTAGGTTTTTCTAAGTTTCAAAGACATGGGCAGAGCCTGTTGTGGCTGCAGGGAGGCCTAGAGGGTCTAGGGTTAAGTCTAAGTAAAAATTAAGGTTTTTAGGGTATTGGGGTATAAAGGTCTTTCGGTAGAAGTAGGGTAAAATGGAAGCTTTTTATCCCCATAGAAAGGTCTAAAAACAACACATTTGTAGGAAAATAACGTGAAACAGCCTTGATCAAGTGGTGGCACATTATGAGATGTTTATCTTAGCGTGAGCATGACAAACACGTGGTGGCATGCGCAGCAAATTCAAGGCGTTTCAGAGGGCATGAGCCTAGGTGGTACACGTGCGGGCCTACCATGCTCAAGCCTAGGGGTTTCCAGTAGGCAAAAAAACATGTGTGATTCAAACTTGTGCACGAGATATCTTAGGATGCACATAGGGTCTAAAGTGAAATTTCTACAAACAAATTTGTTTTGGCTAAAACTCTCCAACCATATATAGAATTCGAGTGATTCTTGTACCGTTAGAAAGATTACAATTTAAACCCAGCCTTCGTTTAATTTGGATGACTTTTTATGGGTCTATAGTGCTAGGACTTTAGGGTGTAAATTTTCATATTTCTAGATGTCAGGTTGGTCTACGGGGCAGATATTACAATTCAAATTTAGTTTTCGTCTAATTTGGATGACTTTTTATGGGTCTATAGTGCTAGGACTTCAAGGTGTAGATTTTCATGTTTGTAGATGTCATGCAGTTTTATATGTTTTTTATGCTCAAGGTTGTCTAGGACAACTAATAGAGATATTATTTGGGTTCTAGGCCTGATTAATTAGGAGATTGGTTAATTATGAGACTTGAGGGGGTGTATGAAGTATGGGACAAGGGTACACTAGGGTTCAATGTACTAGTATCATCCATAGTGCAGTTTAGGTTAGAAAAATAGCATTTTAGGAAGGCTCTAGGTCAAAGAGCTCTTCTTTTAGGGTTGGGGGTGTAAGAGGAATCTTTTAGCAATAGTAGGGTGTTCGCATTATGGTCATTGATAGGCCATTAGAGGTGCTAAGGAGTTTTGAACGTAGTAGGAGATAAAGCGATCTTCGCAACTAGTTAATATGTCACAAAAAAATTTGATATCCACAGTCGCCCCTCTTTAATGCTCATTCAACAGATAAGGATAAACAAATATTAGAGAAGTAGTCACCTATAGGTGGAGAAAATGGCATGCACGGGTTACCAGGTCCATTTGGATATTTAGAATAATGACATATTTCTAGAGACTAGAAGCGTGTTGGATCCTCAATATAGGAATCACGATATCATAAAGATCCCTATATAATAGTATTAGTCCTCAATTTAGAAAGAAATTAAGATTGATGCAGGAATGATATCGAGAGAATTGGTATTATCATAAAGATCCCTATATAATGGTATTATCCCTCAATCTCAAGCGTGTGGAGATTTTAGACAGGTTTATTGGAATGTCTGAATTTTTTTTTTCCCAAACTTGAGTGAGTTAAATTTCAAATAATCTAGGGCATGAGATTCAAAATTAAATTATCTTGAGAGTTAATGTTTATGATTATATGGTAGACATTATAGTGGAAGTGGCTCCTAGTCAAGATAGATTAGTCAATATGGTGAAGTTATGGGAGCCAACAATCTAGTAAGATGAAGGTTCAGGAGAGAAACAAGGAGCATGGCTTGAGGCATTAATGGGCAGAAAGAGAAGGGAGTGCCAAAATTCATGGGGACCTAGCTTAGGTGGCTGAAAGAAGGGGAGACAGCCATAAGGGTTAAGGGTCGCCTCACAAGCACAAGTGTGTGACGATCATTTGCAGAAGCTAATGTCGAGGATAGGAAGGGACAATATGGCATAGCAAACAACTTGAGTTTAAGTTAAAAAGAAAATTTTAAATTCAAACTCAAATTCAAATAACAAAAGCAATTTAAATTCAAATAGGGATACAATGATGTCTGCTACCTCACTCCTCCTAATCAAGGGAGGGGTACATGGGAGAGCCACTGCAACATATCCAGAGTAATATCAACTAAATGCTAAATTGAAGAGGGTGCCAGATCATGTTTAAATATGCATGTGTTTGACCCTGCTCTCTAAATATAACCTTGCATCAGTCCCTTCAATAGTTGAGATTGGCCCAATAAAATCTTTAGTCACAAGGCTAGGACCTTTTAGCTACTTTCGTCTTCCTCTTGTGCCTTGCACTTTGTGAAAGAGTAGTTATATACCCTTATCACAACTTGTTTGTTTACTTTCTCCTCAATCATTGCTCTATATTCTTGGCTTGTCATGGCTTCTAATAATGAGCACAACTATTAGCTCCTCCTTCATTAGCCTGCTGTAAAGACTAGGAAGCATGTGCCTCCTCGCTTGGAAAACAAAGGGGTGCCTAGAGAGCGAGAAACCATCTATGTGCTAGATTCCTAAGGATGTAAAGTCAGTTAGTTGTGAAATTCCTTCATCAATTCTTGGAGGCACTATAACGATTACTGTGAGAGACTAGCATAATGCATTCCTACTTGGGTGTATAATCTTCAAACAACACTAAATGCTGATGCGGGAAAAATATTGGTTAAAGCCTATGCCATAGCTTACTATCTTTCTGTTTCAGGCCTTTTAGTGAAAGAGCAGCTTCAAAGTTATCCCTAGAGCCTTCTAAAGCCATGCAATAGACAAGACCTTTGGTATGGGGCAAGCTATTTCCCTCCAAGGCAAGCTGTCATTACTTCGAATGAGGAGATGAGAATGTCTAAGATGGGCAGGACATTCGTGAGATGCTAAAGGCAATGAAGATGGATTACGATGGTTCATTGGAAATCTTAAAAAAGGCCATGACGAGCAAGGCCGAGGATGAAGAGTTTAGCACTGTGACAACAAGCTAGGAAAGAGACATGCAAGCAATTTGGTTGCTGGCACGCCCCATATTGCTGCTAGATGCAGGACTGCTAGGAGGGGGAATATCTTCAAGCATCAATGAAGACTCTATCCTATAACATTAATGGACTTGCTAGTAATAGGCAGAGGATAAGTTTGGTGATGTTGATAAGTAAAGAAAAACCTGATATATTCTCCAAAATACAAACTTATAAGCCCTTGATATGTCCTTGATCAAGTCTTTTTGGCTTCAGAGTAGTGATTATAGTTGGATTGGATTATTGATAGTGTAGGATCTGTAGGTTATACTAGCATGGAATCTTGTTTTTTGGAAATAGATATTTATCTATCTATTTTGCTTGTTTAGGGGGGACCCATCCTTGTTGTCTATCTTGTAATTATGGTCCATGCGTGCTAAATGAAAAATAAGTATTGTGTGAATTCTCCGAGTCCTTGAACTTTATTGGTGTATCTTATACAAATATATGAGACTATAATATGATTTGGTGGCTAATAAGCTTCTAACTAGCGATATAAAGTGCTTGCTAATTGACTCAAACAAGTGCGTCATCACATAGACTCAATATACTTTTACTAAGGATAGGCAAATCATGGTTAGCGTGCTATTGCCACAAGATTGCATTCACTAGAGGTAACAATAGGGAAGACCAGGACTAATATGTAAATTAGACTACAACAAAGCATATAACAGTTGAATGCTAAGTATTTTAAAAGGATAACCAAGTTTCATGAGAGGTAGATCAATTGAACTACATAATATATATCATCTACTTAGTTCTAATTAATAGGAAGGCTACGGGGTTTTCTTAAAAAGACCGAAAGGCCTATGACAAGGGGATCCCGTGTTGCCTTTCTCTACACAACAGTTGCTGAGTCTTTAAGCGCTGTCATCAAATAGGTTCATGAAAGTGGAAAATGAGGTGGTTCCAAATAGCCCAAAAAGGTCTAGTGATACCCAATTTACAGTATGTGGATGATAACTTGTTTTGTGATGTGTCCTTGTTGTAGATTAGGAGCGTCGAGTATGAAAGTTAATGCGAGTAAAATAAAGCTCATGATGATGGGATTTGTGAATGATGACCTAAAGGGCCTAACAGACAATAACATTGGACAGATCCATATGATCATTTTGTATAGGGTCGGTTGACCTATTTTTTATGAAGAGTCCTAGCATGGAGGGACTCTTGGCTCAAACACTCCATGTACAAATTTATAGTTGCAATACAGTTAACTTCATATATATAAAAAGGGTCTAACAAACTAGTTCGGATGTACTGTTGAGGATTTTCCATCCAATATTTGGGGGTCCTACTACTAGATGGTCGATCAACTAGAGCAATTTGGGCATTGTGCTTTGAAATTTCAATGGAGATCGAACTAGTGGAAAGCAAGATATCTATCAATGGCAGCAGGATCACTCTGATCAAACCCACCCTCATTAACCTGCCAATTTACTATTTATCTTTAGAGTTGCGAATGTTGTTGTCAAAAGTCTCGAACAAATGATGAAGCATTTCCTACAGGGTGGGGGGAGATAACAAGAAATGCAGCCTAGTTAGGTGGAATGCGCTAGTACCCAAAGTTTCTTTTGGGGCATTGGGATCAGGAGACTAAAACCTATTAGTGAAGCATTACTCACAAAATTGTGGTGGATAATTTCCCTAGACCAATCATGTGTGGAAGCAGGCCTCGGTAGCAAAATATGCTGTTGTGAGGGATGGTATCCTAATTAAAAAGCTTTCTATCTCGACCAAAAGATTTCTATACATGGAAAGGGATTAACTTCTACAAGCCAATTTTTGTTCGACATAATAGAATGCAGCCTGAGGTTGAGTCAATAACAAGCTTCTAGCCTTGGGAATGCTTGGGTGACAACCCTCTCAAGGTGCAGTTCACTAGACTTTGAAAAAAAACAAAAAAACCTGCTCCAAATATCACGCTAAGTAATGTAGTGTCAGGAAGGGGGAGAGAAACCACTTAGATTATTAGCCTTAGACACTAATGGTCAATTATATAGTTGCAAATCAATATAAATTTTTTTTGGCTTTATGTCGCTCCTTCATGTACAATTCAAGCCCGAACGATATCGTTATACATAAATTGTCCTCATGTGTCTTTTTAGTGAGTTCTGTCTAAGCAATTCGCAATGGATAGGTTGATTCAACTACTACCAATTGTCAATGGAGCTTGGGTTATACTAATCCCTCACAAGGTTTGGGCTTTTGCCATTTGGCCTTAAAGAATAGAGTGCTTGTTGGAATTATATTATTTCAAAGCCTTAAATTCCGATATTTTAATGGTTGTAACTTTAGTGGGAGTAAAAGAGCTACATGACTCTAGGAGCTTGGCACAGTGGGACCAAGAGTCATGGAACCCCGATTAAGACATGAGGATGATTTATATGCATGGGAGGTATTGAGAGGATTGAGGGATACCTCTTAGTCAAGGTTGTTATGTTTGTGCCTCATGACTGAATGATGGGCAAGGGCAATGTGACTATGTATTTAAATGAGCTCGATGATAAAATAGCATGTACATGACGGTTAGGGCCGCTAGAGGACATTAACTTAAATCCTTGACTTTTAGAACCTTCTTGTAGTATGTGCATATACAGTCACAATCCATGAGAAGCCACTCTTCCAGTGATCCACTGGATAGAAGTACACACATGTGCGAAGAGAGGAACCCCTGCACCATGTGTGTGTATTTCATCTCGAATGTGCACCTGAAAGCCACTTATACTTGGGAATTTAGAGTCACACAGTGGTTTAACTTTGATAGACTGAGATCATGAGCCCCTAATTTTACAATGTGGGTCATGAGTCTGTTGGGTCATATTGAGAATGTGACTTTGGTTTCCGGGTCTAGCCGAGCACTCTAATTTGTAATTCAACTCTAAGGATCCTAATTTCCCATGTAAATGTTTTAAAACAATGCCAAAATGATTTATTTTGATGAAAAATCATTCTAATGCTTTTTGTGGATTTTTCAAATTTTTGTTTGAAAAACAATTATTTGAAAGAAATGACAAACAATGATAATCCCCTAGGACCCACACGGGACACCCATATGGCCAATGGGTGTCCACGAGGTGGTTTGGGGGGTCGCATATCACCCCACGTGGAGGACGATGTGGGGGTGACATCACCCCCCTCATGGAACCCCCTAAAAGATATTGATTTGATGCCCAAATATCCTCAAATTGATCATCTTGACATCAAGATGCATGGACATTAGAAAAAAATCGATTTCAAGTTTTGGAAATAGTGTATTTTGTAATGCATTTTTGGATGTCATTTTTCAAGATTTTCAAGTTTTCATAAATTTGTCGATCTACACTATTTTTGAAGCTTTAATATTTATAGATAAAGATGAAAATATATTTTAAGGCTATCACAAAGATTTTGTGTTGAAATTATAATTCTCGATACCATTTGAAGGTAGGCTCTAATTTGATTGTTTATAGCCTAGGCTCTATAGAAACTTCACCCAGTAAGTTAAGGGCATTGTTTTATGGTATTTTTTAAATATTGAGATTTTGAAAAAAAATCTTTTTAGCACATGTTTAATGCCTAAAAGAAGGGGTTTGTGCATTTGTGGAAGATTCTAGAAGGGGTATGAGGTTTGTACTTATAAGCCTAACCTTAAGGGTACATGGTAAATATGCAATTGACCATCTAGTTTATGGGGCATTATTTTATTAGCCCCATATACTCTTACAAAGCAATTAGTGTGAATTAAATGGGGATAAATGTGTTTAAATCCATTCCACGCATCTTGATGACATGCTGGTGGATGGTGGGCTAGAATCAAAATTCTCTTTGCAACCATTGGTAGAAGACATGGAGGGTAAATATTCATCAATCTAGAAGCATCTCCATGATTAAGAGTTAGATGCTTATAAATATCTCCTAAATCATCCATTTTCTACATGAGTTCACAAACATTCTATCTCTAAATGTGTGACACGCCCTTCTCTCTCCCTCTTCCTTTTTGAGTGACATACCCAAAGCAAGTTTCCTTTTCCTTTCTCTCTCTAAATAGCTACCTTCAAGTTAAAGTGAGAGAGAGCTCCACTAAAGGCCCTACACTACATTAATGGTGATCCAAAGCTCAAATTCAAGCCATGGATGACCTAGTTTTCAAGCTTTCAACAATTGAATAAGATCTCTTTCTTTTTTATTGATCCATTTAGTTTCTCCTTGCTGTAAATTCTCAATTGCAACAATATCTCTTCATCCTTTGATGACTGGGATCTTTTGAATCATCTTTGATCTCCCTTGATCCATATAGTTGAAGGCATCATCCATGCATATTTTGATCTAGTTTCTATGAGTTTTTTTCTTTGAATTTTGGAGCAATTTTCTCTAATATTTATCTGAGTTTTTATGATCATATCAGTCACTTAGATTTTCCTTTTGATATCTTGAATTGTTGGTTTTATAAGAGACCATGCCGAAATTTTGTAAACCGAATTGTGAACTCAATTGAACCAATTTTGTGTTTTAAGAGCTTGGTTTTCTCTCACGTTTTTCCCATTTGATTTGATGTTTAAATCCCTGCAAATCCTTCCATGTTTTAAATATGTATCAATAAATGTTTGATTGGCTTCCCATGGTCATGATGCATTACACACTCGAGCATATGTATATTGAAGTAATGGAGATCATGTTGTGATGAGTTTTTTTGAGTTAATTGATATATAATTTTGCTTTGTAAATTTAAGTGGTGAAGAATTTTCCAATACACACTATATATGTGTAGATTGATGATCTCATTTTATAACTTGTTTTGTTCATGTGCAAAAGACCTTATTGAATTCTATCTTATCATTGAAGTATATTTTAAAATCAATAGCTCACTATCGTTAGAATGATCTTGCTATAATTTGATTTTGCAAGTTGTATTTTCAAGTTTATTAGAAAAGTTCATGAAGTTTTATCTTATATTTTGTCTATATTATAGTCCAAGTCAAGATAATTGATTTCTATACACTATAAAGTGGTATCCGAGCCAAAACTCCAAGAGATGTACCTTGGTGTCATTTTTTACTCCTAGATTGCATTTAAGATTTGGGAAGGCTTTTTATGTTCCCCCTACAACATAGAACTTCTATCTTCCCCCTACCATCCAGCCGTCTATTTTTTATCCAGAGAGCCACTCACCGTTTGATCTTCGATCCGACGTCTCAAAGTATTTTATTTTTAGTTTTTTTAATATAAATTTCCTAAATATGAAATTTGATACGAGTCATCTTCTCATTGGGGCACACTTATAAAAAATAGTAACAATAATTTTTTGATAAAATATAATGACCAAAATACCCCTTAAAACTTTCAAGGGCATTTTGATCATTTTAATTTATTGAAGATATTTTTTTTATATTTTTCATTAGTACAAGTTTAATAAAAGAATGAACGTCCAAAATTTGGTGTCAAAATAGCTTACGGAAAAAAAAAAAAATTAAAACAATGTAGAGACGTGACATTGCGATTGGGACAATCTTAACCTTCAATTAAAAAATAGACGGTTGGATAAAAAGGAGGATAGACCTTCTATGTTGTAGGGGGAACATAGAAAGCTTTCCCTTAAGATTTTGCTCAAGTGTTTGCATATGGCCGACAATTCGGTGGTTACCGAATACCTTGAATAGAGGAAGAAAGAGGGCTATGTATTCCATGAGGAGGGTCTCATTTCCATTATCACACAAGACCCTCTAAATATGCAACGATCTAATGCTACTCATGATGCTTATGAGACATGGAGCACTAAAAATCAAAGTGCTAAGAATTTGAACTTAGCCACTGTCCTACACCTATCCAAGAGAGTATGAAGAGTGTAAGGCAACCAAAAAAATCATTGAAAAGATGAAATGAAGAGAGCATTTGATACTCCATTTTACTCTCGCAAGGTGATGAGCACTTTCAGTCTACAGGACAGATGACACTCAAGACACCTTGAACAAGTCACAAATCTTCTCCTTTAGCATATCATCCTCATCTCATTGTGCAGAAAGAGCGACGGTAACTCTTCCTATATAGCGTAACATAGAGCATTAAGGGGAAACCCTTGCGCAAAGAATACAAAAAAAGCTCATTCAGCTACAAGCGCAACCCCTGCAACAATGCTAGAATTCGCAACAACATATGTAACTAATCCACGGCAGCAATTATGTTTCATATTTTAGCGAAAGTTGCCTTTGGGGATTACTCTTGCCCGGCTTCCTGTCGATAGGGAAAGATTCCATTCAGTAACAATTCAAGACATTGGGATTCCATTTGCTTTAAAAATAATAGATACCATTGAGTAGTGAAAACCAGATTGTGAAATTGTAAATAAGGAACCAAAGAAGTTTATGGATTCCAATTTCACATCAAAGATAGCCCAGTAAATTATCCCAATTACAAGGATCCTGCAATTAAGATGCAGAGATTTTTTAAGGACAGGGTTTCTATGAGTTGGCTAACACACGTACATTTGTGACCTCCCTGAAAATCGATCTTGATCTAAATGTTTTTAGAGATACATGATCTAAGCCATGGTTCTTGAATATGAAAATTTTCAAAGGCCGGTTTTATGGAAACAAAAGACAAAAGCAAGGTTGTGGCAGATGAAAAAACTGAGCAAGTAGTTAAGGAATTCGAGAAGCATGCAGTTTGTACAGGAATCGGTGGCCTGTTTCCTCTACGTGGCTTGCCACAATCCTAATTATGATTCGGCCAAGGTGGGTCAATAGTCGGCCCTTTCCAAGCCCCTTAACAATATCCTTAACTGATGATAACCATCAAGGCTTTAGGTCTTAAATTTGGCATTAGAAGACAGCAACGTGGGAGGAGCTAGAAATTAAGATCCTTTCACAGGGTGGAGGCATCAAGATTTCGGGAGTTTGCTGCAATGGCTTCTAAGGATCTCAGCTAGAAATTGAGTTCCTTTGAGAGAGTAGAGGCATCAAGATATCAGGAGTTGCCCTCAGTGGCTTCCAAGGGCATCAATCAGCTTGTTGAAGAAGAGCATTACAGCAACAAAGGTCTCTTCTGTCCAGCATGCAACTCCAAACATCCACCAATATATTATCACACATCTGGATTTGGGCAGTGTCTTGGTTAAGCTCATGCATAGGTTTTGTTTTTTGTTTTTGTTAAGAAAATAATGTGGTTGAGATCTGTCAGACTGCCACGTGGCCATCCCATCAGCCGTTGGCTTGATGAGAGTGATCCTCAATAGACGATGGGTGCCCGTGGGCCCCACATCCAGTACTCACACTCCGAACACGTAGCAATGTGTCATCTGCCAGATTGTTGTGCGTGTCTCCATTGTATCAATGGAAACGGATGTACAACATATAGAACAGGTCCTTTTCAAGTTAGATCGTACATGGGTTTTCTTAGAGGGAAATTTTTTTCTTTTCCACACTAGCTTTCTATAATCTATATGATGATGCTCAAAACTAACAAGCATAGATATCGGCCATCAAATCCCATAGCATATGTAACCCATTATATTTCTAATGTCGCTGGTTACAACCATGGTTTAAAAACTCCAAGTATGACTTCGGACTAGGCTGGCATCCTGCTAAGTTCAAAAGGCTCCCAATTCCTTTGGGGCCTGTATTGTAGTAGTGCTCGTCCGAGATGGCACAGTAATACAGGTGAATACCTACTGGACCAAGGAAACACACAAGTGACGCCACAAAAACTACCTGAGCCTGACACTAACTGAAATAAGGGGGACAGGAATCCGAACCTCCCTTACTTCCATTTTCTTAGTCATTCAGCTCTGATCTCCCTCAAAATTCACCCCAAGGGTGTATTTTCCATCCTCCATCAATGTAGAGCTCAGATTCAGCAGAAAACAATAAAAAATCTCAGATTTGCAAATTTATTTTGCGAATCTAAAGTTGCTTTCTTGCTTGATTTTTGCAACAGTAGCTCAATCCACCCTAAAAGTGTGTCCCTAAGCCTTTTAGTGTTCATCAGTTCCATAGATTCCACAAAGAAAAAGGAGGGAAAGGGGGGGGGGGGGAGGGACGAAACATTCCAAAATCTCAGATTTGCGAGATTTTGAATATTGAAATGGGTTACAGCTAAAAATTTCAAGAGCTTGGACAACAAGATACAAACTAGAATCCCAAATCACTTTGGCGTGTTTTATTTTATATATGTATTTCCCCATGTTCGTAATTTTTCTTCTTTTTTCTTTTTTGTTTTATTGTTCTTAAAATTTTCCAAATTTTTAGGATTTTTTAGTCCCTTTTGGGGGGTCTTGTCGAGTCACACTCCAGGCACTTGCACGACTCCTAGCTTTTGAATGCAGGTTACAACAACAGATACCTCAAACAATGGAGGGTTACTTCCAGGTCTGCTCTATAATAGTTTTGCATATGCTGTGCCATGAGGCAAGTACATAATCCACACCGGCACCTGCAACACACAGGTGCCTAATTTGAGGTCCAGGAGAAATACCCCACCTTGGGAACCTATCATCAGCATTAAATCTAGGACTAGGTACTGGCTTCAAATCTCATAGAAGTAGCATATTTTACCCAGACAAATTCTTTCTCAGGCACACCTTTTCACCTAGCCAAATGTTCAAACTATTGTTTTTCCTTCTTTGCCCCTTCACCTGATAGTTAAAGGTAAGAGTTGCGAACTTCAGGATCGGTCTTCCATAATTCATAACAGCAAGAAAGAACAGAACAGAAGGGTTGAATGGGAAATGGATATTTTTTTTCATGGGATCTATTCAGCAAGAAAAATGGCTAGAGCATGAAAGCAGTTAGTGATAGGCCTTTTCACTATAGTTTTTATTATTATTTTTTGGCTACATCCTTTTTACTGTAATTAGTATGTAATTTTAACTCGCTTATCAAAAACAAAAGTATGTGTTATTTTTTGTTTTAGTAATCTGTAAAGGAAAAAGCACAACCCTACCACTCCCGGTCCCAAGCCAGATCAGAAAGGAAGGTCGTATTAAGTTGGCAAAAAACAACATACAACTTTTTCCGCTATCCATAAGAAAGGCGAGATTTGAGGAAGATGTTGCTCCAGGAGTTTTACGTGATTGTCTCATACCAATAAGACTGAAGGGGGAAGTTCTATAGATCGGCTGTAAAACTAGCCATGCTGTATTGGAGGGAATGTTGGGAGTGCAATTGAGATGGATGAGTGGTAAGACAAGAAAGGATAGAATTCGGAAAGAATATATTAGAGAGAACTTAGGTGTAGCTCTAATAGGCGATAAAATGTGGGAAAGTAGACGCAGGTGGTCTGACCATGTGCAACGTCAACTTAGAACAACACTAGTTAGGAGAGGTGATTTGGTTCAAGTGGAAGGATCTAAAAAGGCAAGGGGAAGGCCCCAAAAGACATGAATGGAAGTAGTGAGACAAGATATGGTTTTGACTGAGGGTATGACCCTTGATAAAGCAGAATGATGGAACATGATTCGTGTAGTCAAACCCCAAATAGTTGCGGATAAGGCTCGGACCATGACGGTGATGGTCAGTGTTCGACAAATTGAACCAAACTCATAAACCGGCCAAGGGCCGGGTCCGAGTAACAGGTAAACCGGTCGGTTCACCTGGCCTAACCGAACACATCTCGACCGTTTAAAAAAGTGTTAAAAAAATAAAAATAATAATAAAAACAAAAAAATCCAAAAAAATATGAAAAGTATATTTACAGCATAATTAAACAATGCACATCCAAAAGAAGTTGAAAAGTACTGAAAAAAATTGATTTAAAAAAAAAATTTCAATTTGTACCCAAGGGTGTTTTTGAAATTTTCCAAAAAAGATGGAAAAATGTAAAAATAAGTATTCATGGTCAAAACAATTTCCAATCTTAGCCAAAATGATTAAAAAAATTCAAAAACACATTACTTATTTTTTGAGATTATATATATATATATATATATATATATATATATATATATATGGAAAACTCTTCCCAACGCCTATAGGCGAAAATGAACAGTGATTTCGCCTACCCTCATCACCATCCAAACTTCATCGTACGGTCATAGTTGCCTGATAGTATTTCAATTTTTATTTTTTTTTCTACAAATCCAAATTACTTGAAATTTGGAGCGTGTGGAAATCTTAGTGAGGTGCACCTAATAAAAATATCCAAAAACTATTTCGTAAAATATAAATTGACCAAATTACCACCAAAAATTTATGGGGGTATTTTGGTCAATTTATATTTTACCAATTACTTTTTTCATATTTTTATTAGGTACGCCTCACTAAGATGTACGCACGCTCTAAATTTCAGATCATTCTGATTATTAAAAAAAAATGAAAATTGAAACACTACTGGACAACTATGACCGTGTGATGAAGTTTGATTGGTGATGAGGGTGGCGAAATCAGGGTTCATTTTCGCCTATAGGCATTTTGTAGTATCTTCATATATATATATATATATATAATGTTTATTTTAAAATACTCGATTGGACTACCTAAATCGAGCAAAACCGAATCGGCCAGTCCCAATGCCCGGTTCCAGTTTAACTAGCCAGTTCCGAATTGGATCGGCCAACTTTGCAAACATTGGTGATAATAATGGGAAATGAAAAAGCATGGTATTTAGTAAAGGAAGCTAGCATTAACTGAGATAAAAGAGAAATAAATGAAAATGACATACAAAATAACATGATTAAGAAACAAACATAAAAAATATCAACAATTAAGAATAAAAACAAGAAAAATAAAGGTAACATATACAAAATCTACAAATGCTAAGGCAACATGAGAATATTTTATGTAGAAAATTTGGAGAAAACGGTAAAATCAGCAAGGAACAAAGCCAAACAAAAACACAATTCAAAGAAACCTAGGGTTTCTTAGCCACACCCAAGCTAGGATTGCAAAAGCTTGAGCTTTTCCTTTTTCCCAATTCTGGAAAATCATGTGATTGCCTTCTCTTAGGGCCTCCAGGCACCTCTTTATAATATTATTTAATGTTCAAGTATAAAGAGTGTCCAAACAAATAATAAATTGACCCCATATATCCTAAATTAAACTTAAAATATGGAATGACAGTTTTAACCCGTGAACTGTATCTGTGAATAGTTTTCGTGAACAATACTTGTGAATAGTACTCATGAAGTAACAAAAATATAAGAACGCTAAAATCCCTTAAAAAATAAAAATCAAAGAAATCAACCCTGAAACTAAGACTTTAATGTACATCATTTGAAATTGAATAGAAACAAAAAATAAGAACAATTTTTCCCTACATCATTCTCCCCTGGTCGGAAAAAACTCATCTTCGAGTTTTGAAGTATGCTAGATGAATTCGACATCAAAACCACCTTATTCAACCTTCTTTTTCTTTGTCGGCACAAATATTATTCGTGGTAAAAAAAATTCCTTAAAAAATGGATCTTGATATGTATATTGAGGAATCAATGCAAATTTATCAAATACAACTATCCTGGAGCTCCCATTGAAAATTGTATAGGAGATTTTCTCGACATCTATTTTATTACTTTCTGAAATCAGGACCAAAGTTTCAGTTTTATGAGTTGACCATATTTCATTTGCGCTATCTAATTTCAATACCCTAAATTTTTTAAATACTCTACATCTTCGATATTAATGAGATCTTCAAAGGCTATGATTTAGATCATTCCTCCTACTACCTTCTCTCCATATTCTTCACCCTCTTGCAAAATCTCTTTATCATCATTTTAATCCTTATCATAGATAGGATCCCCTAAACGATCTTGTTGTTCATTGGAGTAAGTATTTGAAGATTGATGGTGAACCCCAATCAACAAGTTGCTCATTTTTTATACAACTTATGTAAAATAAAAAATGTCATCCTTCAAATCAAAAATCCTAACGTGATGTTCCCCACATCTAGGTCTCTGTCACTATCCTCATCACTCAACTCCCCAAGCGGAACGCGAAAGTAAAAAGCTTGTGCACGAGATCCTCTTGGGTTGAAAGATCACCGTCTTGCCCATTATTGAGACTCATAAACTGCAGCATCAATTGCTGAACTTTCCTGTCAAGTTCCTCAACTTTTTCATTTTTGGGATCACAGAGTGGGTCTATGAAAACCCCCCTCCCACAACACTTTCTCGCCGTCATGAGTGCATTGAATTCAGAAGCTCTACGCAAAGTATCAACACAAATCTATTGATATCAGCAATATCTAGGCTGATTTGGTAAACCTTAGGCCAAAATCAACAAATCCTAGACCCAGTTGTAACTTCCCAGCTTCGTTGTTGATCTATGGCACCAAAATCGATGCTACAATACCATCTGTCCAATGCCACAGTATGTACACCGTTACAGGACAGTCTATATGTTGAGCTGATGTAGAGAACTTGAGAAAGAAGTAAGAAACAAAGCTAAACACAAGCACAATTCAAATAAACATAGGGTTTCTTCTCCACACCCAAGCACAGGTTGCACAAACTTGAGCTTTTCTTTTTTCTCAATTCTGGAAAATCATGTGATTACCTTCTCCTAAGCCCCCCATGCAGCTCTTTATAATATTATTTTATGTTCCAAGTACAAAAAGTGTCTAAACAAATAATATATTGACCTATATATCCTAACTTAAACTTAAAATTTATAATGATAGTTTTACCCCCATGAACAATGTCCATGAACAGTACTCGTGATTAGTACTCTAATAAATAAAAAATATAAAAACCCCAGAATCTCTAGAAAACTAAAAAAACCGTAGAAATAAACCCTAAAACTAAAAATATAATATACATCCTTTGAAATTAAATAAAAATTAAAAATAAGAATAATTTTTCCCTCAATCAATTTTCAGGGAATCAATAACCAAACGCAAAAGCATATACCAACTAAGCATCACGTTCTGATACATAGATGAAGTTAAACAGTAAACTTTGACAGAGAATGGCTGTAGAAAACCCAAATGTCATGTTATCAGGAGAAAATTTTGGCAAGAAAACCGTCAAGTGACTATTGACAAGAGACCTAAGGAAAAAGGACAAAGAATCAGTGAAGGATCCATCTAAGAGAAAGCACTCCTACATTCGTCACGATCTCCGAAACATTATCTTCTTATCTGTTACGCCAGCTTTTAATCAACTTTTCTCTCCCAAACAAATCCAGCAATGTATGGAATACTAGTTTCTCTTTTTTTTATCAAACCAAATAAATTTTTTTATCAAACCAAATAACATACATGAATAAAATCGTCACTATATGCATTAGACATGCAAGTTACAACAACAAAGAATCATAGTTGATAAAGAAACATCAGAACTGTGTCTTCAAGTTTCTTTCAAATACAGCAATCTGCTAGCATAGTCTGGCTTATTCAAACTCATGACCAAATTCCAAGGAAATTGACAATGGAACTGTTGGTAAATGGAGGGTCCAGAAAACCCCATTGAGAGAAAGAAATAGAAATAGTTTAATAAATTGCATACAGAAAAAGGCAGCAGTGTACGGATTGTTGTGTTATCTTTTTTTCTTTTGTCTTTGTTTGCAGGTGTGGTAGTGGTGGTGGGGGTGGGGGTGGGGGTGGGGTTGGGGGTGGGGGTGGGGGTTGGGGGGGGGGGGGGGGGGCGGGCCGTGGTGGACTGGCAGGTGGAGAGAGTGACAGAGAGAGAGGGATTGGCACTTACGGCACACAAAACGAAATGGAGGCAAAAATAGCACAGAGCAGAACATCAGTCTATAACATTTCTCCAGAAAAATATTCTACATACTTTATCAAGGAAAGCATAGAACTCCTAAGACAACTAACCAGTCAATGCCTTTATGTTGTTGCTGCAGGTCGCACAAGCCCCAGACCACTCCCGCTTCCAAGGTGCTTGAAATCCGTTGCCTCCAAATGATTACCATGACCCGAGAACCCTGTCCCTCCCTTCTCTAGGCACACTAAACCCTTCTCCTTACACCCCTTATCACACACCAAACACACCTTATCAGCAACCAAAAACCTATCTGAACACTTCTTACAATATACATGTCCACAAGTGCTCACAGCCACAAGTGTTAGGGTGTTTGTAAGAGTAACTTTGCAGCTAGGACACATATAACTGCTGTTTAAAGAACCAGATTTCCTGTCATCACTCTCTTCTGTGAAGTACACTGGGAAAAGGGACTTAAGCCTGAGTTTCTCTTTCCCTTCAGGACAGATGGTATCAGTGGAGGGAGCCTCAACTTTGACGGCGGCTTCAGGCGTAGCGGAAGGAAGCCAAAATGCTTTCATGGTTCGAAGTGCTTCCTCTTCATAAGATGTTACTTTCACACTGTTTGCTCCCTGGAAACTGTGCTTATCTCGCACATGGCTTCGATCATTGTATTGTGGAACTGCACCGTGGTTTTGCTGATCAAAAGCGTCTAATTCTTGGGCCTTCTGCAACATTAACTTCTCCTCTTCCTCTTCTTTCTCTTGCTTCTGTTGGGCAGCATGGATAGCCAGCTTCCTGTTGAGTTAAAAAATAATCAGCCCGAAAAATTAATGGAATCATTACTCTTAAAGAATAACCAGTTTTTTTGTTCTTGTGTTCTGCTATAATTATATTCATTTACTGCTAAGAATGAAAAAGGCAAGATCAGAGAAGGGTTTCTTTTCTTTTTTTCTTGTATTGCTCCACGAACAATTTCAGTCAGGACACATACTGTAAAAGATTCAGACTTTCCTTTTCTTTTAAATGTTCACCAGTTCTTGAATAACATTTGGCTGGAATTTTCCTATAATTTTTTTTTTAATTAAAAAGGAGAAAGGTCCAACTTTTGGTATATTCAGTGTTTAAAAAAACGCTAGGCAGGTGCCCAAAACCTCAAGTGCCCTAAGGTGAAAATTTGCAAATATGTCCCGTTAGTTTTGTATTTTTTTTTTTTTTTTTATTTACATGTATTCTAACTAACTTTTTCCTTGCAAATATATATGCATGAATGTTAAAACACATTCAAATCTTCAATTGAAAATTTAGGGGAAAAAATTAAAAACATGAACAAATCCATGGTGTATTAACCTCCAACTATCCAATCCAAAAAGAGTATGGCATACTCCATACTAACACATGAACACCATCTAGACAAGATGAAATGCAAAAGACAAGTATAAGCTTATGGATGAAATCCCAACAATGAAGAGTAAGCTTATGGATGTTTCTTGAAATCTCAGTTTTCTTTTTTTTTTTTTTAATCCCAAAATCAATGGATTTGGGGGATATAGATTCCAAATTTTTTCACTTTGGGGGTTTAGAATACTCCCAATAGCCTTTAATGAAAAAAGCATGGGTCAAAACTGACCCAAAGTGCCCTTAGGGGTCTCAAAAGAAGGGCCCAGTACCTGGGCACTCAGCAGTGCTCTTGCCTGGGCCACCTGGGCAGGCACCCAGGGAGGGCGACTTACCCCTAGGCGTGCAACCTGAGGTCCTCCGGGCGCCTAGCGGACTGTCTTTTGAAGTAATGAGTATCTTGACTGAAATCGCCTAGGCGTTAGGCGGACCGTTTTTGAAACAATGGGTATATTAGCTGAATTTCAGCCATGTTTCATATCCAAATTTTGGAAAAGACACTTCCTTAATACAGATATATTGTATGATATAATTCTGAATTTCATTTGATTCATCCAACAATGAAATAATATGGCAGTCAACAGATTAATGTCAATCCCTAATAATGGTTAATATCTTTGACAGAGTTGAAAACCAAAACTCAGTCCAGATTCATTACATATTTATGTTATCACCAATTGATAAAAGAAATATGTTAAACAATGACATAGTGTAATCAACTATGATAGTGGCATGTCAGGTGTTGCTCCTGCCTTTTTCCCACAATTCAATACAAAACAAAAGAGGAAAAAGTGCATAGCCCAATAAAGGTTTGCTGCCACATTCACAAAACCATGCTCAAAGAATGAAAAAGATCAGCAAGAATCACTAACCTAAAAATTGCCTAGAGTTACCCCCTTGGACTTTGTACACTCCAGAAGATTTTCTCTGAGATCAAGGCCTACCACCCCAAAGGCAATGCCCTCTTTCTAGCCTCTGTTTTGGACTGAGAATCACAGGGTAGGAGATGCAGGTTTCAGATCCTTACACTGTCTCAGATCTATCATCTCAAGATACCATGGGAGTTTCTCTAGGTCGCTATCTAACCCCCACAGACAAGGCCTTTTAACTCACCTTCTATCCCCCAATGCCTAGGCAAACCCCATGCACCTCTGTCTCATCTCTCTTTTAGCCTGCCAAGTGCTTCTAAAAGGGATTGGACCACCATGTGATTTTCTATGGAGAAATAGGTGTGGGGTGCCCTATTTACAGAGGTTCTGGAGGTAATATGGGAGTAAGGCAAGCTTCCTTCAAATAAAACTGGGAAATCAATGGGTTAGTGGCTAAAATGCAGTCATTCACCCTGCTCAGCCATCATGAATCTAGATCCAAAGATCACTTTTATCCCTAGTAAAGTTTATCCCCTCACTCTTTCAATCCTACTAGGATTCCCTTAGATCTACAATTATATATTAACTTAACTTTCCATATTCTTTAAGGAGGAAATCCTAATTGGTTTGATTTTTGAACTGGTCATAGAGTTTTTTGTGTGCCAGTTGTGGGTTCGGGACCAGAAGAGCTCCCCTCTTGCTTTCGATTTCGATGTCTAAGAAGAGGGCTTCCCCTTCATCACAGGAAATCTTAGTATCAAAAATCATCTAGAAGTCCAATTTAAAGGGCACGCACCACCATAGGCAAAATTGTCCATGCGTCCTAGTCCAATTCGGAATAGGATCATGGGCGATGTGGACATCATGGTCATTGGAGTCCATGTGGCTTATCTTACCCTTTCACATGGCCACAAGTGGTCCACAAACATGGTCCAATTGTCGTGAGCTCCTAAATTCCCCCCTAAATTGACTTCTAAAAAATAATTTTATGCAAAATTCTCCCTGGCTTAGAACGAAACATTATTTCCATGAATACTCTTGTTCAACTAAACAAATTCAAGGTGATTACCTCTTTAAAAACTATGGGAAGTTCCATTGAAAGAGTGTGCATGCTATGGGATAAACACATCACTAGGCACTCCATAGCAGACCCTAGAATCACACTATAAACTCCAAACTAATCCGACATACCCATCACCTACATGTCTCCATTGCAGCGGCTTATGATTGGCCAATAAAAGTAAATTAAGGTATGTAAGGGCAACAACATTGCCATAGATTACAAGTGTCTCCCCAGGGACACGCATGTCCATCCCAGGCACTGTCTAGAGACACAATATCCTATAGTGCGAGGAGTCCTCTCTCAGCAAATGCTTGCTCATATCACTCATCCAAAACGAAATGCAGCAAGCAGCCCGCATGTTGTCAAGAACAATTGTCGAAGCTTTCCAAAAATTGTCCTCCCACGCGTCTATCTTTCCCCCAACAAGGCCTTGGTTCCGTTTAGCTAAATCCAACTGTAACCTGTACGCACTCCTAGGTGATGCACCAGGAACCAAGCTTATATCAAAGGGTGGGGATTCCACTAGTCCGAGCCAAGACCTAGATTGCAAACCAGTCTTCCAAACCTTGACGTCTGTAGTAAAAGGGCTCACGATTGGTCTATCAGTTATCTAAGGCATAAAAGAACTACAATATTGCCACATATTACAGGTGTCTCCCCAAGGACAAGTATGTCCATCCTAGACATTGTGCATGGATACACACTAGGAGTCCTCTCTCAGCAAATTCATGCTAATATCACTAATCCAAAAAGAAACACAGCTAGCAGCACGTGTTGTGAAGAATGATGTGTTGAAGCTTTCCAACCCTTGTCCTTATAGGGGCATTGGTTCCCTTCTAGCTAAATCCAATGGCAACATGTAAGCACTCCTAGGTGATGCATCCAGGGACTAAGCCTATACACAACCTATGGTGTCCACCAGAGCGAGCGACCTAGATTGCAAACCAGTCTTCCAAAACTCATCCATGTCAACTCCGACAAACGAGAGTTACTTGGATTCAGCAGCACGTTGAGCCCAGAATTGGGCACCTAAGGATACCACCCTGCGCAATACTCGAGTAACTACTACACAGACCAGCCCTCGGGTTGTCTTATCTGAGTTCACAGTACTCAGGCGAGTCTAGAAGTCAGCCCAAGTTTCACAGTATTTGGGTCTATACAGTACTCACCTGAGTTCTATATATGTATCAATATGAGGAAATTTGCCCCCCTCTTACTATTGTTTCAATTTGGAGCCCTAAACCTTACTGATTTGAGCCGAATTTGAAATGTTAGTTAGATTTTAGCTAGACCTATCTACTAAACAATAGATTTGAGAAAAACAATAAGATTCAATAAGTTTTTTATCTAAAAATTGGGCCCTGTTTTTGCGCAATTTACAAATTTGTGATTTCTTAGCAACCTGATGCTTAGCAACCTGATTTCTTATGGTCAATGTTGGATGAAATTCAATCCCTAAGCCTAATTTTGCGTTATTGATCCAACCTGATGCTTGATTTTAAAAATAAAATAAAAATTAAAATCTATGATTTGAGAGAATTGAGATTTGGATTCAGATCTCTTAAACTATACTCGAAACCCAAAATTGGCTTGGTGGTTTCGATTTGGGGTGCTTGAGGAAGCTTTGGTGAGAATTGGAGACACCAGTTCGCACCACACATGTCGATTTGGTGATCGGCCTCGAAATTCGAGTAAAATTTAATTTTTTTCATTTTAAAATCATATGTTTGGTTTATTTTTATTAGTATCACCCAATCTAGTAATATCATGTTACTGTTGCATTTTTTGTTGTGTTTTATTAAGAAAAGATGAGAATGATTCTATTTTTTCAATTTTCTTGAAAGGATTTTAGAACTTGCAATGTGTTTGATTATAGCATAAGGTTTTCTTTAAATGTGATGATACCGATTGTATTTTTTTATGTATTATTAGATACATCTAATGTGTATCAATTGTTTCAGTAGTAGTATCTATCAAAAAATCCAGTAATTCAATTTTAAATTTTTTTTTTATGGGTAAAAGAATGTATTTATAAATCTGTTAACTCAATATTGCTAATGGAATTATAATAATATTGTTACATTTTTATGGTTTTTTTTCCTGCATTTAACATGCCTCAGATGTAGCGAGAGCAATATTTTCTCACATAAAATATTGTAATTCAATTTTATTTTCATGTTTTGATGCAATATAAACATATTCTTATTACTGAATTAAAAATTAAAAACAAGGTTGCCCAAGAGGAAGTTTTTTAAATTAATGCTGCCAAGGAATGTTTTTGAATGCCTCCGGTAATCAGGTATTTTGAATGCCCCTCAAGAAAAACGTTTCTTGAAGTATGTAAAAATAATTTGACGTGTATAAACTTAGTAATTTAACACCTTCTCATATGTAGATGCATAATTGCATATTTGTACGTAAAAATATCTTGGTTGAGTGTTTACGCCGTCAGCATACTTGATTTTGTAGGCTTAGGAAGTGTCAAGAAGGATCCAGCATGACATCATGGGGGGGTGAAGCAGCCTAGGAAGGGTATGGGATGGGAAAGTGTGGGTATCGTGGGAAGGAGATGGCAGACGGTGTTAATTGCCTAAAACATCACCTTGTCAAAATCGGGTTGCTATGCAACCATGTGGAAAGGTGCCTGGGCTAGTAAGGGACCGGATATAAAGAGCCATTTTTTATTTTTTTTGAACAAACCAGCTAAATTAAAGAAGGGCTATTGAGGCAACAAAGGGAAAAAAGGGGCAGAGACAGGTTAACTAAGGAGATAGGTAGTGACTATTATACGCCTTGAGAAGATGAGGAGGAAGAGCTTCAGGCCCAAATGGAACTTGCAAGGAGGGCCAATCTAACAAATATGCAAGCTAGACAACTCCAGACTGATACGATGCATGTTAGATGGGTGGGAATTCTAGCAGTCTTCCCGAACCAATAGCAACTATAGGGCTGGCAATGGGCCGGACCACCCATCCCTAAAAAAAGTAGGGCCTGGGCCACAAACTATGGCCCGAGGGCCAGGCCAGGGCCATTGCCGGCCCGGCTCGGCCCTCTTTTTTCCTTGTCTCTTCTTTTATTTTTGCTTCGTTTGTTTTTTGCCCAGCCTAGTCCAGCCCGGCCCATCCCTAACAAGGCTATGGCTAGGCCTGGGCCGGCCCCATGGGGAAAATCGCAGAGGCAGGGCAAGGTTGGCCAGTCCATTGCAACCCTTAGGTACCTGGCATGGGAAATTGTGGATCGGGGCTGTTCGAGTCTTCCTCCTTAAGAAGACCTACTTCTTTCCAGCCCCTCCCAAACCCAACCCTAATATAAACTTACTAAATTGTCTAGAATTGACCCCTAAGGCCCGAATATAACCAGAAGACCCTTAAGACATCATCGATGCTGGGAATTAAGGATAAAATAAAGGGATCAATTGATAGGTTTCTCTATGACACTAGCCCTTCCAATTTATCAAATAGTGAATATTATCAGATGATGATATCCACTATAAGCTCAAACAAGGTCAGGATTCAAGCGTCCAACCACAAGCGTAATTGCAGGGTCATGTTTGAATAACAAAGTCGCTGAGCTAGAATTTTTCCTCGAAAATTGGAAGCAGATGTGGTCTAAGATTGGTGTACAATCAGTGTAGATCTCTCCTAAAAAAGAGGCTGAAAAGCTTTTTTGTTTAGTCAACTTCATAGAGTAGTAGAGGAGAATGGGGAGGAAAAGATTGTGTAGATCATCATTGATAGTACAAAAAGCTACGTTAGGGTAGGGAAGCTACTATTGAATAAGACGAAGAATTAGTTTAGTGCGCCTACACTACTCACTATATTTATCTAATGTTAAAATCATCAGGGAATTGAGGAAAGCGAAGGGCTATGCTGAGCAAACAAAAAAGATCACAAACTTCATATACAAACATGCATTCATCCATAGCATGATGAGGCAACATTGTAATATAGAGCCCATTAGATTTGTCATCACAAACTTAAATACAAGCGAGCTTTCAAATTTCCATGATGTTATATTCTAACATAACTACTATGTATGATCATATATGAGTGATTTATTGATTTATCTTTTGTCTTTTTAGCGAAATGGTGGGATTAACATGGAAGCAGCACCCCCCATTCGAAAAATATCGGGTCCTCAACGAAACTTGTTTCTCTACTAGATACATGATAAACTGGATTAGATTCAAGTGGACCGATGCTCCAAGGAGGAATATGTTGAATATGGAGAGGCAACTCTATGTGCACTATAATCTAAACCTAAGGAAGAGGTAGCTAAGGAGGGAGGTGAAGAATTACGATCCTATCAACCTCAACTGCAAAAAGAACCACCAATCAATAGGAGAGCCCTTGAAGAATAAGTTGTTGAGGCCCCAGATGATGTAGAAGTGGAGGGGGCTAATCAGGCGACTCAATAGATGGCACAACCAGAGGAAGCTGAGAAGGGCCAAGATGTTGAGAGCTCTACTGAAGAGGACGGTCATGGTGTTAGGTGATAAAGCCAAGGATTGTTGGGAGACAAAGCCTATGAGGTGAGTGATAGAGCACGGTGGCAGTTAGCATGAAGCCTGGACTAACCTTGGTGATTTGGATTAGGGACCGCTGCAGCTAGTGCTAGCAACTTTGAGTCACATAACACTAGGATAGAGACCACTCCCTTGATTACGCAGATATTTGGGAGGGGCCGCTTCCTTTATATATTCACGATGGGTCCTTTTGGTACAAGTGTACATTGATGTATTTTTTGCATTGAAATGTTCTATATGAGATTGTGATTGTGTCTCTGAACAATGTTACCCAACACTCCCACTGCGGCCCTGTGTCACGTGTCGACAAGTAGACTGCAGGCAAAACATGGACATGTACGGTTCAAGTGTCATTTATTTTAGTGTGTACAGTACAGTGTCGAAGACTTCCACCAGAAGTGTCACCAACACAGACATGAAGTGTCTTCTTTTCTTAAAGTCCATTACGGTCCTGGTAGGACTTGAACTTGGGTTGCTGGGTGAGAGAAACTCACACCTACCACATGGGCTATCAACCCTTGTTATATATCACCTTTATTTTTTTTTCTCAAAAAAATATCTGGAGTTCTTTTTTAATTAAAAAACTCAAAATCCAACACACTCCTAGTGGGATTCGAAATAGGGTTAGTAGGTGAGACATAGTCCAACCCAAACCAACCATTGTTGTTAATGTACCTTTTTAGTACGATAAATATCTAGAGGCTAAGTTCTTTATTTAAAAAAATAAATCATAAAACAAATAACCAGCATCTAAACACTAAACTCATTAGACCTTTTGATGATTATTCTATGCTAGTTGTAATTCCAGATGAAATTTTCTTAACATACCTCATTTGGGTAATTTTCAAAATTATTTCTGATTTTATAAATTTTACATTTTATAGAAAATAAACAATTTGCAACTGGGAGTGGTATGGACGTGTTAGGGAACGACCAGAATGTTTGGCAGACACCCCAACACGTACTGGACACCGACATGCAACATTGTATGCGAGAAATTGTAGAGTGCAGAGCAATGTATCTCAATCGTTACTTTTTATTGTTTTTGACGTGAACTTGTGAATTACAAATTGATGGGCATTATTTGCATAAGCATTAAAATCGTAAAACAATATTAACTACAATATACTTCAATGTTTACATTTTGTTTATCATTTCTCCTAACATTTTTTTATTATTAAAGATTTTCAATTTCTTCGATATTTTTGAATTATTTTTACGACATTTTGGGACCTCTTGGGGCCATTTCATTGACTCTGACATGACTAGGGCGTGTCTGAGTCATCTTGCCCAAGTAACTCGGCTAGGGCAAGTGCCGAAGACCTCGATTGAGCCAACTTTTAGAACCTTGCTACAAACTAAGGCAAGACTGATTCAGCCGCTAGAAGTCCCTTATGAAGCCCGCTTAAATATGGCACTCATGCCATATAACTCTAAGGACATAGAGCCCCATCACAAGGGATGTTTCTGAAAGTTGGACAGGGTGAACTAGCACGGTAGACGGTTTTTAATTTTTATTCTTTTTACCGGCTAAAACACTTATAGGGGTCCTAATACAATAAAATCAACTCAAAATAAACAAGAATCAATTACAAAAGATTTTCTCACTAGCTGCCTCCAATAAAAACTCTTTTATTCTTTTTTTTTGGATAATTCAGTGAGGAAGAAAGGCCCCGACCTGTTTTTTCAATAGATTGGGGAGTTAAATTTGAAGGTGTTAATAGGGGGGTGGTTAGTGGTATGAATCATAGTTTGCAATTTGGAGATTTTTTGAAAATCGTTTTAAACACCGTCTTTTTTAAAAGCTTGCCAAAAAAACGTATTTTTTTCTAAAACCGGTGAACACATGTTTTATATGAGGAACAAAAAAAACGGGATCAAAAAAATGGTTTTCGTTTTTTACTTGCAATATTTTTAGAAAGAAAAACAACTATTTTCCTATTGTGTAATTTCTAAAAAAACAAATTATTTCCACAAAATAAAATCCGAAAATGGAAATTTGTATCCCCAATAGATTTATGTATTGTTAGGAATTAGGGTTTATTATTTATCTCAACATCGAGATGTACGACTACGAAAAATAAAAACATTTTAAGTCTCAGAAATAGTGCATTTTACAACATATTATCTACACCGTCTATTTTCAAGAGTTTTATATGTTTATAGATCTACTTGATTTTAATGTGCAAAAATATATGGTCCATTTCTTGACATGTATTTAAGTAGGTATGATCTTTTTTAAAGTATTTAATGTGAAAATTTATATGTATTTTTTTGGTATGTACTAAGTAGGTGTGATGTTTGTTAAAACATTTAATGAAGAAATTCATATGGTGTATTTATCATGAACTTATTATTTTATTTTTTATAAAGAGCATGAACGCCTAATGTGTGTATACTTATATATTCTTTTTTTTTTATTAAAAAAAAAGAAAGAAGATGCAATGGTTAGGTCAAAAGATTCATTTTTGGATTATTGTGAAAAAAGAGGACATAAATTATATTGCAAGTTTTGCGGTGAAGGATATTCTGCCGGGACAACAAGATTCAAATATCACTTGTCAAGAGAACAAGGGAATGATATTAAAGCTTGTCCTCAATACCAGATGATGTACAAGCTATGACTGGATGAGAGTCATGAGTCATCTAAATTAATTGACTTAATTATATTAGTCTAGTAAAGTTTTTTTTAATGGATTAGTTATTGATGCTTTTGACATAATTTTTATTTTTCAGAATTCCAAAATTTCTAACATTTTAACTTATCCGAATTTTTGAGCTTAGTCCGATTTATTGGCGATATCTTTACATGAAGTATTTTTGCCGATCCATATTTTTTATCCGATTTTTTCATCTGACTTCTTAAAATAAAAAAAGATTTTTTCCCGATTTTAAGGTAAGCCGATTTATTAAAAGTCCCCGATTTGCTAACTATGGTAGGAATGAATACCACGATGTGGTAACGGGGTGTGGGGATGCTACCACCACGACCCCAGCCCTTTTCCTATTCAATATGCAAAAATTACATAAGACTCTTGGGAACAAGAAAACATAAGATTGCAAAGAATAAAGTAAATTGCCAGAAGTTTACCTTAACTGGACTTGCACAACCCACTCTTGGTCTCCTCCTCAGATGGTGCACAGGATCAATGGTTTATTTCGGATCTTCAAAGTATGAGAAACCTTAGGCCATCACCCTTATAAATCAGAGAGCAATGGTAGAACTAGAAGCAACTCAAGAAGGCCTCAATGCCTTAGTACGTGGGGCGTCGCCCTCTTTTTACTATGGTAGGGGCATGGTCCCTTTCTTTCTTCTAAAAATCTTTTCTAACTCTTAAAAGAGGTTTAGAGGGAGATAAGAGATCAGAGAGAGATAGAGCGAGGGTAGTGTGCCACCTTGTGAGGGAAAAAGAGAGAGAGAGAGAGAGAGAGAGAGGGATCCAAGGTGTAGAGAATTGAGTCCCCCATAGGGCCTATTTATAGACTTTCTCTAGGGTTAGAGTTTCTAAGGGTTAGCCATCCTTATGGAAATTAGATCTAGACCACTGATAATAAGAGACCTGTGGGGTGAGACATCTTAGCCTTACAATCCTTAGATCAACCATTCCATCATGTTTAAAAGGAACGTGCTAGAACCCTATCCTTCAGCTATCTTAGCCTAATTCCATCAAATAGAATAAATATAAAAAATATAATACTTTTCCCTATCTCTTCCATAATTCTCTTATACATGCTCGGATTTCAAAATCATCTCTCTTAATTGTCAAAACTTTCATTTTGTTTCACCTTGATTGAGTGCCTTAATGGCCTCATCACAAAATTAGGGAAGAGATGCATAAAGGGGGTCATGCCTCTCATGGGTCCTTGTGTTGGCCCCGCAACACCCACATGTGTTAAACATGGTGGGCCCCAAAGCCCATGATTGGCCCCCATATTTATTATGATTTATAAAATACAGAAATTGATTTTTAGAAAATGAGGATTATTTTATTTTTCTCTCTGAATGAAAATATTGAAAATTCAGTCTCTCTCTATTTATAAATCCATTTTGAGAAAATAAAATATGTAGACATTTATTAAAAATTCAATCTATCAATCTAAAAATCATTTAAAATCAAATTAAATTGATTTTAAATTAATTTGATGGGATTTGGATCCAACTATGTTAAGGAATAATTAATTTTTACTGAACCACTTCATCTTCTATTATGGACTATAATCCACACTCACTTTCTTAAACTGAGCCAGCAGTTCCCATAACCCACAAACCATCACAGGGGTTCATGATTGGGCTACCAAACTAAGCCAATAGGTGAGGGGACACAATCCTAATCTATGGATGAGGCTACCAAAGTAAGCCAACAGGTGATAAGACACAATCCTAGTCTACAGGTTCCTCCCTAGAGACAAATCCAATGTCACACAGACCTGATGCAACCAGAATTTTATGGTGCATATGGGAGTCATCTCTCGCACATGTACACATATCACCCTCAATGGTAATTTACTTTTCCAATACAACTATCATATGTACATGTCGTGTGATGGTTCAAGATGAGGCTTTGGCCCTCGTCCCAGTAGGCCTACCACCACACACAAGGGTCACACAGTCCCTTGGCTCACTACCATGGGCAACTCCAACCTCATCAAAGGATAATCGTGTTAACCCTCATCGGTTGTGCTCTATGCCTAGGTATTTAGGTTTTGTAACTCGATTGGCTTAGCTCATTAAGCCTAGTCTAAGTCTTGGCAAATATCATTTGTCAATTTCAATCCCACAAGACTATCCTCCCACTGAAGATCATTGTTCCACTGTATCAAATATTGATTACATGCTCTCATAAGGCTTTTGATGGCCACCAATACCCAACAGTTTGATCAATAGAGCCAAACACTCCCACTTAACTCAGGAGAATTCTTTATAGCCATAACAGCATGAGCACACAATCACATAGAGCATCTACAAGAGCTATGAATCAAAGACCAAGTATTAAGGTCTTTGAAGGCCAAATCCCAGCACAAGGGAAAACAAGACAAACCTTGTTAGAAAGATATGCCAGGTCAAATGAATGGCCAAGGCCCTCAAGAATATTTATAATGGATGGATAATAGCAATCAATGGGATATGGAGCAATCAAATATTAAAATCCAAATAAGAACAAAATGAGAAGGAAACTAGTGTTGGACAAACTCTCATGACTAAACACTGGAATAAATCTAGAAGATGGCAGAAACCTACGCAAGTACATTTTTGAAGGTTTTAAGGAATACAATCCTCAAAGAATGACAATTACAAAAATCGTTACACATTTCAATTATATTTTATGTCAAACTCGAAAGCAGGGCAAATTAAAACCCCAAAGAAGATCAGGATATATGAATCCTTTTAGAATTAAGCAAAATTACTTGTACATTCTCCAGATAAACCTTCAAAATAATAACTTTTCTAAGAAAATCTTCTTTAAAAGAGGAGGGGGTCTACTCGCTTATGAAAAGACCTTCCTCTGAGTGGATATGCGGATCAAGTTATCACAAAAACCAACAAGCATGTTTCATGTCTCTCACTTGCGGATTTTCCATGAAATGCATCTTTCATTCCCGGACAAACATCCAGAGTGTACAATTTCATTGGAGTTGTTACATTTTGTATTACATTTTTCCCCCATGTGATCATCATCAACATAGATATCCGGGTTAACACATGAAGCTTCTTTTTTTAAAAAAATTGAATTGTTTTATTCTATTAAAAGAGAAGTAGAATCGATAAAAAAATTAGGCTTCCCACAAGTCAGGAGCTCTATACAAAAAATAAGCATCCCAAAAGACGGGAGCTCTGTACAAAAGCATAAAGGCCAGCCATAAAGAGGAACCCTATACAAAAATCACAAATTAGGTGAGGCGAGGCAAATTAGTCATAAAAAAGATCCCATTGTAAGACCCACAACATAAGGGGGGGTTAGGCTGCATTGTTGAAGCAGCTCCCTTACCGAGAGTGTCGGCTTCTTGGTCAACACAAGAAGCTTCACTACATTACACAGCTACAACATTCGACACTAAATGCAACACCCAACATTATATTAGTGTGTATATTCAAACAGATTTGAACTAGCAACTCTCCCAAAATCTAGAGATCCCACGTATACTTTAACAAATGACAATTTCTTACTATCAGCAAATTTATTATTTTCATGTACTTTTATTTTATCGAAGGTGAAAAACCTGTGAGAAAAATGGTTGCCTTGCGTATTGTTGCCAGGCAAGTATGTTGAATTCCTGGTTTTCTATCTTATAAATATTTTTGGTATTTACATCACAAATATTTGATAATGGAGATAAATTTGGTCCGCAAAAGGGTGGAGCACTATAATGTTTGTAGTCGCTAAAAAACATAGCTAAGGGGACACTTTAGATGCTAAATAGTTGCGATAAGGTTTAGATGATGATGATAGTCATAATGATGACCCTTGAGGTTCCTAAATGGTGTAGTATTAGGTCTACGCTGCACATAGCCAGCCCACCTAAGTCTACTTTCCCTAATCATATCACCTATTGAAGCCACACATAAGTTTCATCATACGTATTCGTTCTGAAATCTATCATTTCTTGTGTTGTCATTCATCCATCTCAATACTCTCATCTTAGTTATGCTCATCCTACGAATATGTTGTTTCTTGACCGCCCCACATTCTGTCTCATAAAGCATAGTTGGTCTTACAACCGTCCTATAGAACTTCCCCTTCAGTCTCAAAGGTATGCGGTGATCACATAAAACTCTGGATGCACCTCTCCACTTCGCCTACCCAACACCAATTATACATGTGATATAGAATGCCACACAGAAAAATGTACCTAAAAACAAATGCACCATAGAAATATCCCAAAGAACAATGCCCAACAGTGAACACAAACCATTCATTTATTGGAAAGTAAAAAACTGGCTTATAGAGAATGCAAATTCAGCTTCTTTAAAAAAGAAAAATTGTCTAGTGATGATAAGCTGACGTACAATATTTGGGGTCAAACAAATCACCCCAAGACCTTGATCTAACATAAAGTTTAGATCTCTTAAAAGCCTTCATTGACTAACTTTTCGCTCCAACTAAAATGAAAACATTTTCTAAAACAATATTTCAATTTTTCTTCAAGATATTGCTAGGTCCAAAAGAGTGAGTGTGAAAAATTTGAGCCCAAACAAATGTTCCTCAAGCCCCCACAAATGAGATCAGGCAAATATTGCAGCGATCCACCCTAAGGCGACCAAATCCTTTTCCCTAGACAGTATCACATATATAATGTCAAATTTATAAATCTGTACATATGATCTTTTTTTTTGTTATTACTATAGGTACACTTACATCGTCGGAATTATGAAACAAATATGTAATATACTATCACGCACATGAGAAAATACCATCAACTCAACCACCATATACGGGCCTTTTTTTATTATTGTTCTTGTTAAATACCATCCAAGATTATTGTCAAATATAAACTCTATTATTATAAATGTTCAAGAAGACGGATGCGGAAGCCTAGCTAGCCAGGGGTCTGGGCTGCCTAGGCGAGTGCCAAGACACAAAGGCGGCCTGCATTGGGGAAAGAGGGGCCGATTCTTGCGGATTGTTAGACCCCCCATCCCCTTTTATTGTATATGGAATTGGACTTTTTCCATGCAATGGACTTTTTCCATTGAATTGTTATCCCAAAGACCCAAACTAAATATCAAATTGGGAAAATAATCCAAATAGTTGATAACATATCAAATATGTATCATAAAGTATCAAAAGAAAATACAAAAAGCAAAGAATAATATCATAAGACATTGTGAACAAAAACCCATACATAACGTAATAAAAAATATTGAAATATAACAACCGTCTTGAAATGGAAACGACATCGGCCCAATCGGAATGTTTTGGCTCCCAAATCTCATGTTTTACAACCACTATAAGACTAAAAAAGATTGGGGATGAATATCCTTTACTTTCGTGAGAATTCGAGGAGGTATAAATCTTCAAATCTTGTTTGTTTAAGGTTTTGCTCACTGAAAACCTCACTAAAAACATTTTTGAGGGGCAAACTGATGAAATTACCAAATGGTCGAGGAGCATTTTATGCCGGCACCTGCCTTTCGCCTGAAGCATACCACCTAGTCCACACCAAGGCGGTTTGAAAAAATGGCCACCTAGGCGGCGAGGCGGCAAGGCGGCCGATTATTCTTTTGTAGATTATTATTATTGTCAAATATCATCCAAGATTTAACTATCGAACCAAATCATTAAAATGTAAATATAACAAGTTGATCAAATGAAGGAACTTTCCAAACTGACCTACGTTTTTTTCTTTCTTTTAATAAAGAAGCTTTATTTCTCTTAGAGGCACCAAAATCAGCCTAATGAGTGATAACGGACGACCCAACACAAGCAAATTTTCTGCACCCTTAATGGGCAGAAAAATGACAAAAATACCCACAAGATTAATAGTAGCCACAATACCCCAGCAAAAACACTCAATTTTTGAGAAGGAACTTTTGGGCCCATCAACTTGGTGACAAAACACCAAGACAAGCTCCATTAAGGAGGTTAGAGACACAACAAGGTATTGCCTTTGATAACCATAATATACTCAATGCTATACTCGTAGATAGTGCATCATTTTTTCACTGTTTGATATTTAATTATCTGATTCCAATTTTATTCAGTACCGAATGATTATGATCTTTACAAGCTATGCACAGATGACTAGGAATACGTAAGAAGCTGCATTTTGACATTTGTTTGTGATGATAAATGGAGCATTTCGTATACGTAACTCACACTCTAATGGCAAAGAAAATAAATAAGCTACAGATTACAGATAATGTTCAATCTGAACATAAATACTTCTTGCAGAAAAATTAGCTATTTTATAACATTCTTGGTTGTATTATCACCATAAAAGTATTAAGGGGATCATATGTCCTCTTAGAAAGCAATTAAAACAAGCAAGTAGAATCTGAGGTTCTTTGCTATGGTGGGAAAACAAGCATCTAGTTATTAGGAGAATTTCTAATAACCACAAAGGCACCAGCCATGTATTAAGAGGGGACCACCAACAAGGATATCTTAAACAAGAGAAAGACACATATGTGGAATAATAAACCAACTTTTGTAATGCACCCAAACGTCCAGAAAGCTGTCCAAAAAACTATACTTTCATGGAGATAAATATAGCTCAATAGAGATAGATAAAGAAGCAATTTGCAAAAGAAGAAAGAGCAAATTGACCTTTTTATGTCTTTCTTTTGGGCCAACAAGCACCCCAATATGCATTCTTTGCAAAATACATGGCCTTTTTGGCAACAAAGAGGATCGATAAATGGCTTTAGACAGAGGCAGCAAGCATCAAATGGTTTTAGAGAATCCTTTCCGAGCCTTTCCTTTTGAGTCCCATACCCGAGCTTCTTTTTCTCATCATATGTGAAGAAGGCAAGATCATTATTGTTCTTCGAGTGTCTCTGAGGCATTCTGACCTAAACAAGTACTGAAGCAATAGATCAGAAAATTCCTTATTAATAAAAGCCCAATAAACAAAGACAAGGTGGCTGCTTCCAAAATCAAATATTCAATAGAGGTTATATAATAAATTTTTAGAGCCCGCCTGTAAGATTCAATAAAAAGTGAGTGTGGTGTAAGCACAAAATGAAACCTCTGTAACCAAAAAATTACAAAAGGGCAAAAGTAAACCCTAATTTGCTACAGCTACTTCTATCCTATGAATTAAACAAACAAACCCAACTCAAAACTCTCAAAGGGAAAATAAGATACAGATATAAACAACCCAAACAATTTTAAATTCATTCATAGTTTAATAAGAGGAGAAGAAGAAAAACTACATTAATTCACTTACTGGGATTACAGGAAATTCTCAAAAAGTACCCGCAGCTGAAGAGCAGAAAATTAACACTGGGGATTGGCAACCAAGTATCATTATTCTTGGCGAAAAAAAAAGGACAAAAAATATAGCGGTTGTTCACTTAATCGGAAACGATTAGGGCTGTATATCATGCTCCCTCAGGAGCATAGTATATATTTGCTCTGCAAAATATTTCCGCGAGAGTTTTTTTTTTAAGTTTAAAATTTGGTGTTCCATCTCATTACAAGTAGATGATTATTTTTTAAGACGAAACTTAGATTTTGAGTTCTTGAACATCTAGTTAGTTCTAGAGATCACATACCCAAATTTTGGGATCTAAAAGATATTGCTAGTTTAGGTTTTGCCCGAGGTAGTAGATAGATAGTATATTTGTGTGAGAGTAGAAAATATTTTAGTAAAAGAGTTTATATAAGTTCATTGTCCATCTTATCTAAATGATTGTAAATTGCATATAAGATAATTATTTTATCTATTTCAGTTTTTTTTATCTTACATTTTGTATTACATTTTTCCCCCATGTGATCATCATCAACATAGATATCCAAGTTAACATTTGAAGCTTCTGCTCTTTGAAAAATTGAATTGTTCTATTCTATTAAGAGACAAGTACAATCTATAAAAAAATTAGGCTTCCCACAATTAAGGAGCTCTATACAAAAAATAAGCATCCCAAAGGACGGGAGCTCTGTACAAAAGCTTAAATGCCAGCCATAAAGGGGAACCCGATACAAAAATCACCAATTAGGTGAGGCGAGAAAAATTAGCCATAAAAAAGATCCCATTGTAAGACCCACAACATAAGGGAAGGTTAGGCTGCATTGTTGAAGCAACTCCCTTAGCGAGAGTGTCGGCTTCTTGGTCAACAAAAGAAGCTTCACTACATTACACAGCTACAACATTCGACACTAAATGCAACACCCAACATTATATTAGTGTGTATATTCAAACAGATTTGAACTAGCAGCTCTCCCAAAATCTAGAGATCCCACCTACACTTTAACAAAGGAAAATTTCTTACTATCAGCAAATTTATTATTTTCATGTACCTTTATTTTATCAAAGGTGAAAACCAACCCTTGTGAGGAAAATGGTTGCCTTGCGTATTGCTGCCAGGCCAGTATGTTGAATTCCTAGTTTTCTATCTTATAAATATTTTTGGTATTTACATCACAAATATTTGATAATGGAGATAAATTTGGTCCGCATAAAGGTGGAGCACTATAATGTTTGTTGTCGCTGAAAAACATAGCTAAGGGGATACTTTAGATGCTAAATAGTTGCGATAAGGTTCAGATGATGATGATAGTCATAATGATGACCCTTGAGGTTCCTAAATGGTGTAGTATTAGGTCTACGCTGCACATAGCCAGCCCACCTAAGTCTACTTTCCCTAATCTTATCACCTACTGATGCCACACTTATGATTCATCATACATATTCGTTCAGAAATCTACCATTTCTTGTGTTGTCATTCATCCATCTCAACACTCTCATCTTAACTACGCTCATCCTATGGATATGATGTTTCTTGAAAAACCAACATTATGTCTCATAAAGCAGAGTTGGTCTTACAACCAACCTATAGAACTTTCCCTTCAGTCTCAATGGTATGCGGTGATCACATAAAACTCTGGATGCACCTCTCCACTTCGCCCACCCAACACTAATTCTACATGCGATATAGAATGCCACACAGAAAAATGTACCTAAAAATAAATGCACCATAGAAATGTCCCAAAAAACAATGCCCAACATGGAACACAAACGATTCATTTATTGGAAAGTAAAAAACTGGCTTATAGAGAATGCAAATTCAGCTTCTTTAAAAAAGAAAAGTTGTCTAGTAATGATAAGCTGACGTACAATATTTGGGGTCAAACAAATCACCCCAAGACCTTGATCTAACATAAAGTTTAGATCTCTTAAAAGCCTGCATTGGCTAACTTTTCACTCCAACCAAAATGAAAACATTTTCTAAAACAATATTTCAATTTTATTTCATGACATTGCTAGGTCCAAAAGAGTGAGTGTGAAAAATTTGAGCCCAAACAAATGTTCCTCAGGCCCCCACAAATGAGATCGGGCAAACATTGCAGCCATCCACCCCAAGGCGACCAAATCCTCTTCCCTAGACAGTATCACATATATAATGTCAAATTTATAAATCTGTATATATGATTTTTTTTTTTTTTACTATAGGTACACTTGCATCGACGGAATTGTGAAACAAATATGTAATATACTATCATGCACATGAGCAAAATACCATCAACTCAACCACCATTTAGGGGCCTTTTTTTATTATTGTTCTTGTTAAATACCATCCAAGATTATTGTCAAACATAAACTCTATTATTATAAATGTTCAAGAAGGCGGATGCGGATGCGGATGCGGATGCCTAGGTAGCCAGGCTTCTGGGCCGCCAAGGCACGTGCCCAGACACAAAGGCGACCTGCATTGGCGCGGGAGGGGCCGATTCTTGTGGATTGTTAGACCCCCCACCCCCGTTTATTGTATATGGAATTGGACTTTTTCCATGCAATGGACTTTTTCCATTGAATTGCTTTCCCAAAGACCCAAACTAAATATCAAAATGGGAAAAGAATCCAAATAGTTTTTTTTTAAGTGAATAATAATCCAAATACTTGATAACGTATCAAATATATATCATAAAGTATCAAAAGAAAATACAAAAAGCAAAGAATAATATCATAAGACATTGTGAACAAAAACCCATACATAACGTAATAAAAAATATTGAAATATAACAACCGTCTTGAAATGGAATCGACATCGGCCCAACCGGAAAGTTTTGGCTCCCAAATCTCCTCTTTTACAACCACTATATGCCTAAAAAAGATTGGAGATGAATATCCTTTCCTTTCGTGAGAATTTGAGGAGGTATAAATCTTCAAATCTTGCTTGTTTAAGGTTTTGCTCACTCTAAACCTCACTAAAAACATTTTTGAGGGGCAAACTGATGAAATTACCCTATAGCCGAGGGGCATTTTATGCCGGCGCCTGCCTTTCGCCTGGAGCATACCTCCTAGTCTACACCAAGGCGGTTTGAGAAAATGGCCGCCTAGGCGGCTAGGCAGCAAGGCGGCCGATTATTCTTTCGTTGATCATTATTATTGTCAACTATCATCCAAGAATTAACTATCGAATCAAATCATTAAAATGTAAAGATAACAAGTTGATCAAATGAAGGAACTTTCCACCCTGACCTACATTTTTTTCTTTCTTTAAATAAAGAAGCTTTATTTCTCTTAGAGGCACCAAAATCAGCCTAATGAGTGATAACGAGGGACGATCGAACACAAGCAAATTTTCTGCACCCTTAATGGGCAGAAAAATGACCAAAATACCCACAAGATTAATAGTAGTCACAATACCCTAGCAAAAACACTCAATTTTTGAGAAGGAACTTTTGAGCCCAACAACTTTGGTGACGAAACACCAAGACAAGCTCCATTAAGGAGGTTAGAGACACAACAAGGCATTGCCTTTGATAACCATAATATACTCAATGCTCCTAACATTTTTTTATTATTAAAGATTTTCAATTTCTTTGATATTTTTGAATTATTTTTTTGACTTCTTGGGACCTCTTGGGGCCATTTCATTGACTCTGACATGACTAGGGCGAGTCTGAGTCATCTTGCCCAAGTAACTAGGCTAGGGCAAGTGCCGAATACCACGATTGAGCCAACTTTTAGAACCTTGCTACAAACTAAGGCAAGACTGATTCAGCCGCTAGAAGTCCCTTATGAAGCCCGCTTAAATATGGCACTCATGCCATATAACTCTAAGGACATAGAGCCCCATCACAAGGGATGTTTCTGAAAGTTGGACAGGGTGAACTAGTACGGTAGACGGTTTTTAATTTTTATTCTTTTTACCGGCTAAAACACTTACAGGGGTCCTAATACAATAAAATCAACTCAAAATAAACAAGAATCAATTACAAAAGATTTTCTCACTTGCTGCCTCCAATAAAAACTCTTTTATTCTTTTTTTTTGGATAATTCAGTGAGGAAGACAGGCCCCTACCCTGTTTTTTCAATAGATTGGGGAGTTACATTTTGTAGGTGCTAATAGGGGGGGGGGGTTTAGTGGTATGAATCATAGTTAGCAATCCGGAGATTTTTTGAAAATCGTTTTAAACACCGTCTTTTTGTAAAGCTTGCCAAAAAAACGTATTTTTTTAGTAAAACCGTTAAAAACGTGTTTTTTATGAGGAACGAAAAAAACGGGATCAAAAATATGGTTTTCTTTTTTTACTTGCAGTGTTTTTAGAAAGAAAAACAACTATTTTCCTATTCTGTGTAATTTCTAAAAAAACAAATTATTTCCACAAAATAAAATCCGAAAATGGAAATTTGTATCCCCAATAGATTTATGTATTGTTAGGATTTAGGGTTTATTATATTAGGGTTTATGCTATGCTCTTCTTCTTGTTCACGGCCACATTTTCAGATTAAAGGAATGATCTTTTTTTTCTTTTTCTTTTTAACTTCAACATGATGCATATTTCAGTCGTTATTTTGCAAAGAAAATACTGTGTGCAGCATGATTTCAATGCCCTACAAAAATTGTGTGCAGCAAGAAAATACTATGTGCAGCATGATTTTGCAAATAAAATAATGAGTAAAGAAAATCATTTGCCTTACAAATACCTTATCAGACTAAATGCTTCATTTGCCCTTTCGATTTAGCTACTGAAATGCTTCATTTGCCCTTTCGACTTAGGGTTTACCTCTGGGTTTCTTCTTCCACTTCTTAGAGTTCGCCGTTCGATTTAGGGTTTACCTTCTTTGAAAAACAGGGGAGATACAGAGAGATGCAACCTCTTATTGAAAAAAGTTTTCAAGATTTAGGGTTTACCTCCTTTGAAAAACAGGGTTTACCTTCTTAAGAACCAAGGGATAAAGAGAGTTCGCTGTTCTCAGGTTTACCTTCTGTTCTCGGTTTACCACTTTACCTTTCCTTTTATGGTTTAGTTTTTGGAAAACGTTTTTGTAAGATGCGACCTTATATTGTAGAGCTACGGAAGCACCTCAAAAATCATAAGAAAAAGGTAGATTTAATGCTGAAAAACCCTTTGATTGATCATCTCAACATCAAGAAGTACGACTATGAAAAATAAAAAGATTTTAAGTCCCAAAAATAGTGCATTTTACAATATATTATCTACACCGTCTATTTTCAAGATTTTCGTATGTTTATAGATCTACCTAATTTTAATGTGAAAAAATATATGGTCTATTTCTTGACATGTATTTAAGTAGGTATGATCTTTTTTAAAGTATTTATCGTGAAAATTTATATGTATTTTTTTGGTACCTACTAAGTAGGTGTGATGTTTGTTAAAACATTTAATGAAGAAATTCATATGATGTATTTATCATGAACTTATTATTTTATTTTTTATAAAGAGCATGAACGCCTAATGTGTGTATACTTATATATTCTTTTTTTTTTAATTAAAAAACATGAAAGAAGATACAATGGTTAGGTAAAAAGATCCATTTTTGGATTATTGTGAAAAAAGAGG
The DNA here is from genome assembly GCF_054954075.1 of Amborella trichopoda. Taxonomy (NCBI): domain Eukaryota; kingdom Viridiplantae; phylum Streptophyta; class Magnoliopsida; order Amborellales; family Amborellaceae; genus Amborella; species Amborella trichopoda. Next base: position 47,392,114 of record NC_142337.1, on the reverse strand, counting down.
ACATAAATTGTATTGCAATTTTTGCGGTGAAGAATTTTCTACCGGGACAAAAAGATTCAAATACCACTTGTCCAGAGAACAAGGGAATGATATAAAAGCTTGTCCTCAATACCAAATGATGTACAAGCTATGACTGAATGAGAGTCATGAGTCATCTAAATTAATTGACTTAATTATATTAGTCTAGTAAAGTTTTTTTAATGGATTTGTTATTGATGCTTTTGACATAATTTTTATTTTTCAGAATTCCAAAATTTCTAACATTTTAACTTATCCGAATTTTTGAGCTTAGTCCAATTAATTGGCGATATCTTTACATGAAGTATTTTGCCGATCCATATTTTTTATCCGATTTTTTCATCTGACTTTTTAAAATAAAAAATTATTCTTTTCCCTATTTTAAGGTAAGCTGATTTATTAAAAGTCCCTGACTTGCTAACTATAGTAGGAATGGATACCACGATGTGGTAACGGGGTGTGGAGATGCTACCACCACGACCCCAGCCCTTTTCCTATTCAATATACAAAAATTGCATAAGACTCTTAGGAACAAGAAAACATAAGATTGCAAAGAATAAAGTAAATTGCCAGAAGTTTACCTTAATTGGACTTTGCACAACTCACTCCAGGTCTCCTCCTCAGATGGCTCACGGGATCAATGGTCTATTTCAGATCTTCAAAGTATGGGAAACCTTAGGCCATCACCTTATAAATCAGAGAGCAATGGTAGAACTAGAAGCCACTCAAGAAGGACTCGATGCCTTAGTACGTGGGGCGTAGCCCTCTTTTCACTATGGTAGGGGCGTGGCCCCTTTCTTTCTTCTATAAATCTTTTCTTACTCTTAAAAGAGGCTTAGAGGGAGATAAGAGATCAAAGAGGGATAGAGAGAGGGTAGTGTGCCACCTTGTGAGGGAGAGAGAGAGAGAGAGAAAGGGATCCAAGGTGTAGAGAATTGAGTCCCCCATAGGGCCTATTTATAGACTTTCTCTAGGGTTGGGGTTTCTAAGGGTTAGCCATCTTTATGGAAATTAGATCTGGACCACCGATAATAAGAGACCTGTGGGGTGAGATATCTTAGCCTAACAATCCTTAGATCAACCATTCCATCATGTTTAAAAGGTAGGTGTTGGAACCCTATCCTTCAGCTACCTTAGCCTAATTCCATCAAATAGAAAAAATATAAAAAATATAATACTTTTTCCTATCTCTTCCACACATGCTTGGATTTCAAAATCATCTCTCTCAAGTTTCAAAACTTTCATTTTGTTTCACCTTGATTGAGTGACATGATGGCCTCATCACAAAATTAGGAAAGAGATTCATAAAGGGGGGCGTGCCTTTCATGGGGCCTTATGTTGGCTTCGCACCACCCACATGTGTTAAACTTGGTGGGCCCCAAAGCCCATGATTGGCCCCCATATTGATTATGATTTATAAAATATAGAAATTGATTTTTAAAAAATGAGGATTATTTTATTTTTCTCTCTGAATGAAATATTGAAAATTCAGTCTCTCTCTATTTATAAATCCATTTTGAGAAAATAAAATATGTAGACACTTTTTAAAAATTCAATCTATTAATCTAAAAATCATTAAAAATCAAATTAAATTGATTTTAAATTAATCTGATGAGATTTGGATCAAAATATGTTAAGGAATAATTAATTTTCACTGATCCACTTCACCTTCTATTATGGACTATAATCCACATTCACTTTCTCAAACTGAGCCAGCAGTTCCCATAACCCACAAACCATCACAGGGGTTCATGATTGGGTATACGCAGTGCTCCATTAAATATCAAAATGGAAAAATAATCCAAATAGTTTTTTTAAAATTAAATAATAATCCAAATAGTTGATAACATATCAAATATGTATCATAAAGTATCAAAAGAAAATACAAAAAGCAAAGAAGAATATCATCAGACATTGTGAATAAAAACCCATACATAACGTAATAAAAATATATTGAAATATAACAACCGTCTTGAAATGGAATCGACATCGGCCCAATCGGAATGTTTTGGCTCCCAAATCTCATGTTTTACAACCACTATAAGACTAAAAAAGATTGGGGATGAATATCCTTTACTTTCGTGAGAATATAAGGAGGTATAAATCTTCAAATCTTGTTTGTTTAAGGTTTTTCCCACTCCAAACCACACTAAAAACGTTTTTGAGGGGCAAACTGATGAAATTACCCAATGGTCGAGGGGCATTTTATGCCGGTGCCTGCCTTTGGCCTGGAGCATACCACCTAGTCCACACCAAGGCGGTTTGAGAAAATGGCTGCCCAGGCAGCTTGGCGGCTAGGCGACAAGGCAGCCGATTATTCTTTCGTAGATTATTATTATTGTCAAATATCATCCAAGATTTAACTATCGAATCAAATAATAATAATGTAAAGATAACAAGTTGATCAAATGAATGAACACTCGAACCTGACCTACATTTTTTTCTTTCTTTTAATAAAGAAGTTTTATTTCTCTTAGAGGCACCAAAATCAGCCTAATGAGTGATAACGGGGGACGATCCAACAAAAGCAAATTTTCTGCACCCCGTAATGGGCAGAAAAATGACCAAAATACCCACAAGATTGACAGCAATCACAATACCTCAGCAAAAACACTCAATTTTTGAGAAGGAACTTTTGGGCCCATCAACTTGGTGACAAAACACTAAGACAAGCTCCATTAAGGAGGTTAGAGACACAACAAGGTATTGCATTTGATAACCATAAAATACTCAATGCTATACTCGTAGACAGTGCATCATTTTTTCACTATTTGATATTTAATTATCTGATTCCAATTTTATTCAGTACCGAATGGTTATGGTCTGTACAAGCTACGCACAGATGGCTAGGATAACGTAAGAAGCTGCATTTTGACATTTTTTTGTGATGATTAATGCAGCACTTCGTATACGTAACTCACACTCTATTGGCAAAGAAAATAAATAAGCTACAGAATACAGATAATGTTCAATCTGAACATAAATACTTCATGCATAGCAATTAGTTATTTAATAACATTCTTGGTTGTATTATCACCATAAAAGTATTATGGGAATCATATTTCCTCTTAGAAAGTAATTAAACCAAGCAAGTAGTATCATAGAGGTTCTTTGCAATGTGGGCAAACAAGCATCTAGTTATTAGGAGAATTTCTAATAACCACAAAGGCACCAGCCATATATTAAGAGGGGACCACCAGAGACAAGGATATCTTAAACAAGAGAAAAACCCATATGTGGAATAATAAACCAACTTTTGTAATGCACCCAAACGCCCATAAAGCTGTCCAAAAAACCATACTTTCATGGAGATAAATATAGCTCAAAAGAGATAGATAAAGAAGCAATTAGAGCATGCAAAAGAAGTAAGAGCAAACTGACCTTTTGATGTCTTTCTTTTGGGCCAACAAGCACCCCAATATGCATTATTTGCAAAATACATGGCCTTTTTGGCAACAAAGAGGATCGATAAATGGCTTTAGACAGAGGCAGCAAGCATCAAATGGTTTTAGAGAATCCTTTCCGAGCCTTTCCTTTTGAGTCCCATACCCAAGCTTCTTTTTCTCATCATATGTGAAGAAGGAAAGATCATTGTTGTCCTTCGAGTGTCTCTGAGACGTTCTGACCTAAACAAGTACTGAAGCACTAAAACAGAAAATTCCTTATTAATAAAGGCCCAATAAACCAAGACAAGATGGCTGCTTCCAAAATCAAATATTCAATAGAGGTTAAATAATTAATTTTTAGAGCCTGACTGTAAGATTCAATAAAAAGTGAGTGAGATGTAAGCACAAAATGAAACCTAAGGGTAAAAGTAAACCCTAATTTGCTACAGCAACTTCTATCCTTTGAATTAAACAAACAAACCCAACTCAAAACTCTCAGACAAATAAAACCATGGGAAAATAATTTACAGATATAAACAACCCAAACAATTTTAAAATCATTCATAGTTTAACAAGAGGAGAAGAAGAAAAACTACATTAATTCACTTACAGGGATTATAGGAAATCCTCAAAAAGTACCCGCAGCTGAAGAGCACGAAATTAACAGTCGGGATTGGCAACCAGGTATCATTATTCTTGGCCAAAAAAAAAAAGGACAAAAAATATAGCGACTGTTCTCTTAATCGGAACGTTTAGGGTCGTATATCATGCTCCCTCGGGAGCATAGTATATATTGGCTCTGCAAAATATTTCCGCGAGAGTTTTATTTTTAAGTTTCAAATTTGGGGTTCCATCTCATTACAAGTAGATGATTATTTTTTAAGAAAAAACTTAGATTTTGAGTTCTTGAACATCTAGATAGTTCTAGAGATCACATACCCAAATTTTGGGATCTAAAAGATATTGCTAGTATAGGTTTTTCCCGAGGTAGTAGATAGATAGTATATTTGTGTGGGAGTAGGAAACATTTTAGTAAAAGAGTTTATATAAGTTCATTGTCCATCTTATCTAAATGATTGTAAATTGGATATAAGATAAATTTTTTTATCTATTTCAGTTTTTTTTATCTTACATTTTGTATTACATTTTTCCCCCATGTGATCATCATCAACATAGATATCCGGGTAAACACATGAAGCGTCTTTTCTTTGAAAAATTGAATTGTTCTATTCTATTAAGACAGAAGTACAATCGATAAAAAAATTAGGCTTCCCACAAATCAGGAGCTCTATACAAAAAATAAGCATCCCAAAGGACAGGAGCGTTGTACAAAAGCATAAAGGCAAGCCATAAATGGGAACCTTATACAAAAATCACCAATTAGGTGAGGCAAGGCAAATTAGTAATAAAAAAGATCCCATTGTAACACCCACAACATAAGGGGGGTTAGGCTGCATTGTTGAAGCAACTCCCTTGGCGAGAGTGTCGACTTCTTGGTCAACACAAGAAGCTTCACTACATTACACAGCTACGACATTCGATACTAAATGCAACACCCAACATTATATTAGTGTGTATAATCAAACAGATTGGAATTAGCAGCTCTCCCAAAATCTAGAGATCCCACGTATACTTTAGCAAATATCAATTTCTTACTATCCACAAATTTTTTATTTTCATGTACTTTTATTTTATCAAAGGTGAAAACCAACCCTTGTGAGGAATATGGTTGCCTTGCGTATTATTGTCTGGCAACTATGTTGAATTCCTGGTTTTCTATCTTATAAATATTTTTGGCATTTACATCACAAATATTTGATAATGGAGATAAATTTGGCCCGCATAAGGGTGGGGCACTATAATGTTTGTTGTAGCTCAAAAACATAGCTAAGGGGACACTTTAGATGCTAAATAGTTGCGATAAGGTTTAGATGATGATAGTCATAATGATGACCCTTGAGGTTCCTAAATGGTATAGTATTAGGTCTACGTTGCACATAGCCAGCCCACCTAAGTCTACTTTCCCTAATCATATTACCTATTGAAGCCACACCTACGTTTTATCATACGTATTTGTTCTGAAATCTATCATTTCTTGTGTTGTCATTCATCCATCTCAACACTCTCATCTTAGCTACGCTCATACTATGGATATGTTGTTTCTTGACCGCCCAACATTCAGTCTCATAAAGAATAGTTGGTCTTACAACCGTCCTATAGAACTTCCCCTTCAGTCTCAATGGTATGCGGTGATCACATAAAACTCTGGATGCACCTCTCCACTTCGCCCACCCAACACTAATTCTACATGCGATATAGAATGCCACACAGAAAAATGTACCTAAAAATAAATGCACCATAAAAATGTCCCAAAAAACAATGCCCAACAGTGAACACAAACGATTCATTTATTGGAAAGTAAAAAACGGGCTTATAGAGAATGCAAATTCAGCTCTTTGAAAAAGAATAGTTGTCTAGTGATGATAAGCTGACGTACAATATTTGGGATCAAACAAATCACCCCTAGACCTTGATCTAACATAAAGTGTAGATCTCTTAAAAGCCTGCACTGACTAACTTTTCACTCCAACCAAAATGAAAACATTTTCTAAAACATTATTTCAATTTTTTTTCATGATATTGCTAGGTCCAAAAGAGTGAGTGTGCAAAATTTGAGCCCAAACAAATGTTCCTCAGGCCCCCACAAATGAGATCGGGCAAACATTGCAGCCATCCACCCTAAGGCGACCAAATCCTTTTCCCTAGACAGTATCACATATATAATGTCAAATTTATAAATCTGTATCTCTGATTTTTTTTTTTTTTACTATAGGTACACTTGCATCGACGGAATTATGAAACAAATATGTAATATACTATCATGCACATGAGCAAAATAGCATCAACCCAACCACCATTTACGGGCCTTTTTTTTATTATTGTTCTTGTTAAATACCATCCAAGATTATTGTCAAATATAAACTCTGTTATTATAAATATTCAAGAAGGCGGATGCGGATGCCTAAGTAGCCAAGGGTTTGGGCTGCCTAGGCGAGTGCCCAGACGCAAAGACGGCCTGCATTGGGGCGTGAGGGGTCGATTCTTGCGGATTGTTAGACCTCCCACCCCCTTTTATTGTATATGGAATTGGACTTTTTCCATGCAATGGACTTTTTCCATTGAATTGCTTTCCTAAATACCCAAACTAAATATTAAATTGGGAAAATAATCCAAATAGTTTTTTTAAGTGAATAATAATCCAAATAGTTGATAACATATCAAATATATATCATAAAGTATCAAAAGAAAATACAAAAAGCAAAGAATAATATCGTAAGACATTGTGAACAAAAACCAATACATAACGTAATAAAAAATATTGAAATATAACAACCGTCTTGAAATGGAATCGACATCGGCCCCATCGAAATGTTTTGGCTGCCAAATCTCATGTTTTACAACCACTATAAGCCTAAAAAAGATTGGGGATGAATATCCTTTACTTTCGTGAGAATTTGAGGAGGTATAAATATTCAAATCTTGTTTGTTTAAGGTTTTTCCCACTCTAAACCTCACTAAAAACATTTTTGAGGGGCAAACTGATGAAATTACCCTATAGCCGAGGGGCATTTTATGCCAGCGCCTGCCTTTTGCCTGGAGCATGCCACCTAGTCCGCACCATGGCAGTTTGAGAAAATGGTCGCCTAGGCGACTTGGCGGCTAGGCGGCAAGGCAGCCGATTATTCTTTCCTAGATTATTAGTATTGTCAAATATCATCCAAGATTTAACTATCGAATCAAATCATTAAAATGTAAAGATAACCAGTTGCTCAAATGAAGGAACTTTCCAACCTGACCTACATTTTTTTCTTTCTTTTAATAAAGAAGTTTTATTTCTCTTAGAGGCACCAAAATCAGCCTAATGAGTGATAACGAGGGACGATCGAACACAAGCAAATTTTCTGCACCCTTAATGGGCAGAAAAATGACCAAAATACCCACAAGATTAATAGTAGTCACAATACCCGAGCAAAAACACTCAATTTTTGAGAAGGAACTTTTGAGCCCAACAACTTTGGTGACGAAACACCAAGACAAGCTCCATTAAGGAGGTTAGAGACACAACATGGTATTGCCTTTGATAACCGTAATATACTCAATGATATACTTGTAGACAGTACATCATTTTTTCGCTGTTTGATATTTAATTATCTGATTCCAATTTTATTCGGTACCGAATGATTATGATTTGTACAAGCTACGCACGGATGACTAGGATTACGTAAGAAGCTGCATTTTGACATTTGTTTGTGATGATTAATGGTGCGCTTCGTATACGTAACTCACACTCTATTGGCAAAAAAAATAAATAAGCTACAAAATACAGATAATGTTCAATCTGAACATAAATACTTCTTGCAGAACAATTAGTTAACACTCAATTTTTGAGAAGGAACTTTTGAGCCCAACAACTTTGGTGACGAAACACCAAGACAAGCTCCATTAAGGAGGTTAGAGACACAACATGGTATTGCCTTTGATAACCGTAATATACTCAATGATATACTTGTAGACAGTACATCATTTTTTCGCTGTTTGATATTTAATTATCTGATTCCAATTTTATTCGGTACCGAATGATTATGATCTGTACAAGCTACGCACGGATGACTAGGATTACGTAAGAAGCTGCATTTTGACATTTGTTTGTGATGATTAATGGTGCGCTTCGTATACGTAACTCACACTCTATTGGCAAAAAAAATAAATAAGCTACAAAATACAGATAATGTTCAATCTGAACATAAATACTTCTTGCAGAACAATTAGTTATTTTATAACATTCTTGGTTGTATTATCACCATAAAAGTATTATGGGAATCATATTTCCTCTTAGAAAGTAATTAAACCAAGCAAGTAGAATCATAGAGGTTCTTTGCTATGGTGGGCAAACAAGCATCTAGTTATTAGGAGAATTTCTAATAACCACAAAGGCACTAGCCATGTATTAAGAGGGGACCACCAAAGACAAGGATATCTTAAACAAGAGAAAAACCCATATGTGGAATAATAAACCAACTTTTGTAATGCACCCAAACGCCCATAAAGCTGTCCAAAAAACCATACTTTCATGGAGATAAATATAGCTCAAAAGAGATAGATAAAGAAGCAATTAGAGCATGCAAAAGAAGTATGAGCAAACTGACCTTTTAATGTCTTTCTTTTGGGCCAACAAGCACCCCAATATGCATTCTTTGCAAAATACATGGCCTTTTTGGCAACAAAGAGGATCGATAAATGGCTTTAGATAGAGGCAACAAGCATCAAATGGTTTTAGAGAATCCTTTCCGAGCCTTTCCTTTTGAGTCCCATACCCGAGCTTCTTTTTCTCATCATATGTGAAGAAGGCAAGATCATTATTGTTCTTCGAGTGTCTCTGAGGCATTCTGACCTAAACAAGTACTGAAGCAATAAATTAGAAAATTCCTTATTAATAAAGGCCCAATAAACCAAGACAAGGTGGCTACTTCCAAAATCAAATATTCAATAGAGGCTAAATAATGAATTTTTAGAGCCGGCCTGTAAGATTCAATTAAAAGTGAGTGAGATGTAAGCACAAAATGAAACCCCTGTAACCAAATAATCACAAAAGGGCAAAAGTAAACCCTAATTTGCTATAGCTACTTCTATACTATGAATTAAACAAACAAACCCAATTCAAAACTCTCAGACAGATAAACCCATGGGAAAATAATTTTCTGATATAAACAACCCAAACAATTTTAAAATCATTCATAGTTTAATAAGAGGAGAAGAAGAAAAACTACATTAATTCACTTACTAGGATTACAGGAAAACCTCAAAAAGTACCCGCAGCTGAAGAGCACGAAATTAACAGTGGGGATTGGCAGCCAGGCATCGTTATTCTTAGCGAAAAAAAAAGGATAAAAAATATAGCGGTTGTTCACTTAATCGGAATTGTTTAGGGCCGTATATCATGCTCCCTCGGGAGCATAGTATATATTTGCTCTGCAAAATATTTTCGTGAGAGTTTTTTTTTTAAGTTTAAAATTTGGGGTTCCATCTCATTACAAGTAGATGAATATTTTTAAGAAGAAACTTAGATTTTGAGTTCTTGAACATCTAGATAGTTCTAGAGATCACATACCCAAATTTGGGATCTAAACGATATTGCTAGTATAGGTTTTGCCCAAGGTAGTAGATAGATAGTATATTTGTGTGGGAGTAGGAAATAAATTTAAAAATAAATATAAAAATATATTTTAAAGCTATCACAAAAATTTCCAGTATTGAAGCCACTTTTCTAGACACTATTAGAAGGTAGGGTCTAATTTGATTGTTTAGAGCTTAGGCTCTATAGAAACTGTACCCTTATAAAAATCCGCACCCTAATTTAATTGGGTTATATAAGGGGGGGGGAGAGAGAGCATATAAGTAGTTGTTAACTCGGGTTCTATAAGGCAGCTGCTGTGCATCAAAATGTCTTGGGTCTGCATCCCGGTTAAAAAAAGAAAAAGAGAGAGCTCGATGCAAATTTTTTTTTTCCTTGGAGATATTATTTGAGGGCCCAAAGCTGTCTAGAAGGAAAAAAGTTCATAAGGTTGACACCTTTAAGAATTAAAGTGCACCTCAAAAGTCTTTGGAAAGAAGCTATTTCGATGTTGGAAAAAAAATCTAATTGATCAGAGATTTATAAATATAGAGAAAAAAAATTTCAAGTTCAAAAAATAGTACCTCTTGAACTTGGGCTGTCGATTTTCAAGAATTTCATGTATATAATAAATACTTAATTTGGACCATTTTTTAAATTTAAAATTTTATAATTATATATGAAAATAGATTCTTGCATTATATAAAGAATTTCTTACACCAAAAATTACTTATGACAAAGTTTGGAGGAGGGCCTTATTTTGATTTTTTAAATGTTGCAAACTTATGAGATGTTGAATTAGCATCAAGAGGGATTAGTTCCCTTTTTTATTTTAATCAAGTAATTTTTCAAAAAAAATAAAAAACACTTAAACTATCTATGTTATAAGTTGGATAATCTTAAACTAACAAGGCTTTTCACTAATTTCACCCAACTTGAACGAAAGAGTGAAATGAACAATCACGCTTATCTATATTTTAAGTTTTTTTATTGCAGATGTGATACATTTGATATTCTACATTGAGCATGTCTAAAAAGATATAAAGAAGATAATTCAAAAAAATAAACTAGTCAATGTATTTTTAACAAATTATTCTCTTTATATTTTTGTAGGTGCATCTTATTGTGAAGTATGGATTCCCCAAATTTTTAGCTTTTAATATGAACTATAAGGCATCGTCCAAGCATCCACTAAGTACTATATTTTTCAATTTTTGTATGCCTCTTTTTTTTTTTTTTTTTGAAAATATCAACAAAATGGTTAAATCACCTTCAATATTCAATGATGTTGTTAATTAAAAAATTTACTCGTAAAGTGGTTTCATTTAAAATTCCTTTGACAATTCGACTTGCTTAGTCACTTGAGCAAAATGACAAAAATATCATTGCTTGTTCTGAGTTCCAAACCCATAAAATATTTTTTTATTAAATATTCTAGTTATGTGTGTTGGAACCCATACAAAATGCGGAATTTTGGTAACTTGGCCCCACTTAGACAAACCAAGGCAAAATATGTAGTTGGGGTTCCTTGTCCCCCCTTTAACTTGGAGAGAACAAAACCAACAAGAAAATCCCAACGATAAATATTTATCAAATGAAGCATACCCCTAAAAAGGGGCCTAACAGACCCAACCACCTTGTCTGATAACCAAGATATGTGTCATCAATGGCTCTCAGAGAGATGAAGCAGAGCACTTAAGATACTTGGTGATCCAAGAGCAAAGCATTAAAAGGAACCTGGCACCCTTGTAGTTGTGATTTGGGAGTCAGCCCTTAAAAGGCACCCAGCATGCCCCACAAGAAATTCGATGATTTAGAAGCAATCATGTAAAAGGCACTTGAAACTTTTTTGAAGTTGTGAACTCGGGAGCATGCCATTAAAAGGCACTTATTTGGGTGCGTTTTGTTACAGTCAAAACATAAATTCAATCAAAAGATATTATAAGGTTTATGTAGGGCTAATCCACCTAAAACTCAGTTTTCAAAATGGCCCAGGATAAGGCATAATGCAAAGAAGAGCTTTTGGGGCCTATTGTTCAAAGAATTCAAGCAAATGGGTAAAGGACGAGCTTTATATTGTTTTAGTCAATGGTTTAAAAACCGGATCGGTGATCCGGATCGGGTTTTTCAAAAACCGATCCGGATCGGTGAATCGGCCATCCGGATCGGCGAATCGGCGATCCGGATCGGAATCGGGTGAATCGGTCAGAATAAAGCTTCAAAAAAATCCGAAAAAATTATTAAAATTCATTATAAATATTGTTTTTTAGGAATTCAATAAAAAATGAGGGTACTCCATTAAGAATTTTCATGTTTTTGAATGAATATGCGAATATTGATATGTTCTTCCCCTGCATGAACCGCCATTCAACATTTAATTTACATCACACAAAAGGATAAACATAGAATTATCATGGAATAAGTATATCAACATACATGGACTACAATAAAGCATAAAATTAGTAACATATGATCTAAATTAAGATGTAAAAAGTTTAAATTAACCTGACAGTTCAAAAAGAAAAATAATCACCATATGTAGTGATAATATGTTGCGGTAGTTCATGTAGTCATATTCGTTGTTATTTGTTATTGCAAAAGGACAATAATATTTTCGTACATATCAATTACAAACATTTAGAATAATACAAAATGCAAGCTCCAAACATGGCTACAACTCAATTATCAAAAACATACATTTTTTGCATTAAAAAATTAATAATAAAAACAATTCTTCAAAGAGCCGGTTAACATCAGTCATTCCAAATTTCCAACTAAAAAATCCATGAACAACAGATAAAAAAAGTACAGTTTTGTATTGAAAATATAATAACATTCATTTTTTTGCATAAATAATCCATCAACATACAATTTTTTCAACAAAAACTTTAACAATAAAAATTTAAAATATGGTTTAATACCTCATGATAATTAAAACCTTGTCACGATTTTCACATCTTTTCGGAAAATCATCAATTTTCAAAAAATTCGATCTTGAAAAAAAAAAAAAAAAAATTACAGCAAACTCAAACAATAAAAATTAAAAATTGGGTTTAAATGTTTAATACATCATGATAATCAAAACTTTTATCACGATTTTCACATCTTTTCGAAAAATCATCATTTTTTAAAAAATTCGATCATGGATACAAAGAAATAAAAAAAAAAGTACAGCAAATTTTCAAAAAATTCGATCATAGATTAAATAAAAAAATTAACAAATTTTCAAAAAGTTCGAACATGGATTAAAAAAAAAAAATCATAAATTTTCTAAAAATTCGATCATGGATTACAAAAAATTCGATCATGGATTACAAAAAATTCGCTCATGGATTACATAAAATTCGATCATGGATTACATAAAATTCGATCATGGATTACAAAAAAAAAAAAAACATAAAAAAACAAAAAAATCGATCGTGGATTACAAGAACAGAAAAAAACAATTCGATCATGGATTACAAACAATTCAATTATGGGTTACAAAAAAAAAAAAACACAAAAAATTCGATCATGGATTACAAAAAAGTCGATCATGGATTACAGAAAATTCTATCATGGATTACAAAAAATTCGTTCATGGATTACATAAAATTCGATCATGCATTACAAAAAAAAAAAACAAAAAAAAACAAAAAATTCGATCGTGGATTACAAAAAAAGAAAAAAACAATTACATCATGGATAACAAAAAATTCAATCATAGATTACAAACAACTCTATCATGGGTTACATAAAAAACAAAAAACAAAAAATTCGATCATGGATTACAAAAAAAAAACAAACATTTCGATCATGGATTACAAAACATTCGATCATGGATTACAAAAAATTCTATCATGGGTTACAAAAATAAAAAATAAAAAATAAAATTCGATCATGGATTACAAGAAAAAAAAACAAACATTTTGATCATGGATTACAAAAAATTCGATCATAGATTACAAAAAATTCTATCAAGGGCTACACAAAAAAAAAAAAAAAAAAAAAAAAAAAAAAAATGTTTTTCACAGAGTCGTTTTACATAAGCGATTTTAACTCAAAAATTCACCTCCAAGTGAATAAATTACATCCAATTGACTATATTTTCTGATAAACAACAATATAAGGAATCAAAAACCTAAGTTTTTAACACATTATTTCAAATATATCATGAAAACAAAATCAAAAGGCGGAAAAAAAAAAAAAAAACAGCGGAATTTGGTTCCGCAGACATCTCACTGTTCATATCAAATTTCTTGCTGTAATTGATCAGATTACGTAAAATTGAAAATTTTAAATCATACTAGACACAATAAAGATTAAAAACCCTAATTATTGAACTCGTTTTGTTCAAAATATGCCGTGAAATAAATCAAATGGCGGAAAAAAAAAAAAACCCAAAGTTCTTACCTGTTTTTGTGAACCGAAGTCTTCAATCTCCAAAAAACTCTGTTTTTCTCAACGATTATCACAAATTAGTAACAAAATCTTTTGATTCACAGCTTTAAGATCAATATGCCTACAAAATTTGAAAGATTCATGCCCTATTTGGCATGAAAGTTCAGAAATGGCGGAAACCCTAAACCCCGAATTTTTCTTGATCCAAAAACAACCAATTTTTCCACCATTTAATCCTTGAAAAAACTGAATAAAGCTGTTTACAGCCTGCAAAACAGATCACATGCCGAAAAAAACAAAAAAAATGATAAAAAAAAGACAAATTTGAAAAAATCCGTGAAGAACACTGTGCAACCCGTGTTCTTCACGGACTCGCCGATTCCGCACAGTGAATCGGCGAGTCACTGTGCGGAATCGTCCGGTTCTCTCTAGAACCGGACGATTCCCGGTTTTTGAACCGATCCGGTACCATTTTCGTGAATTCCGAGTCGAACCGGGCGAGTCCGGTTCGACTCGGCGATTTTTTAAACGCTGGTTTTAGTACATAAGAAGGAACCAACGGCCAATATTCAACAATTGTAAATCATGAGTTAAAAAGGGCCAAATTACCTTGTTAGAACTAGATGGTAAGATCCGACATAAATCAGAGATGGCAAAGATGATGTTACTTTCACCATGGTTTTCAAGGGCTAATAAACCCTAAAACTATGGCAAATATTCAAATTTTAATGTACAATTTGTTCAATGGACTAAGGAATCAAATCCTAGAGGCTTGGGTAATATTTGGATAAGGATGAATCCACAAAGTTTGAATTTAAATGTGTATAACAAGCAAATCGTGTCTTCGCTGTATTTGTATGGAAAATTTGTGTTTATCCACTCCAAATAAGCAAGAAAAAGTATAAAATGAGACCATACACCTTTGGTACAATGTGGTCATAATTAATCTTGACCATTAGATGTAAAATTGGGTGGCTGCATTTATTCCATTGACCAAGCTCAAACTTCAAAAGAAATTTTTTCCAACTTTATGACACACCCGTGCTATCAAATTTCACATCGGATGGTGATATGTAATTGTGACCACCTTGTATCAAAGGTAAATGTTCTCATTATATACAATCCTTTTAAGATAAGACTGAACAAATTCAAACTTATCAGTTCCATATAAACCGGGTAACATGGGGCAACCAAGCAAATTCACAAAGAGTGCAGAATTAAGGACAAATGCTTTAGGGTTCCATCAAATAAAAACCACACCGTAACTTCAAAACCATCAAATTCAATCCAAATCAACTCAAAGTGGTTTGAAACTTGATCCTCAGACTGTGATCTATTATCCCATATAAGGTTTTCGATCAAGATTATAATCATTAGAAAGCGATCCAAGCACAGAGCTATGGATCACAAGACCGTGAAGATGCGGTGAAAATTGTTGTCATTTGACTTAACTTCAGACAATTTAAATTTGAATGTGGTTGACCCAAATATTTCTCAATGCATAATCAACCATTGATTTGAAGGATGAACGGCTTGAGACCAACAAATGATTAACATATGCTTATCCACCTCAACAAACTCTCTCTACAGTCTATAAAAGCACACTAAAATGAGACAAGGAGAACCTTTTCGCACATACTGAGTCTGAAGAGAGCAATTGAAGCAGCACAAAGCACATCTCCATTATAGAAGGCAGTTGCATAAAGCATTTTATCTCTAATAGGAACTGCAACTTATCCAAATATCAATTAGGTGAGTCTAGTTTAGGTGTTTCTATCCTTGTTCGGAGTCCATTTTTTGTACTTCACATATTAATCAAAGATTTTCCTTGTTGGCTTAACCAAAGTTGTGTATAGATGAAACAAGGTGACAAAGACCTCTTGGATATTCTCGTTAAATCCATATTTCATTGAAAGGCCTCTGACACTTAATAATAAGTAGTGAGTTTGATTCTTCAGTTATATATACTTTGTTTTCTTTCTTTTTGGTGTCTTTCCTTTTGAAATTTTTCTTTAAGCAAACTTTTGGGAAAATAAACAACACAACCCTACATGAGGGAACAAATCCTTAAAAGGTACCTGCATGATGTTTCCCTCGAATTGTAGCGGAACTTCCCGAGAAGGCTCTTCTCATCATCAGAAGATCAACTACATCAAATTTGGTGAACACTTTTAGCCATACTGGGAGCAAACCAAAATGGCATCTAGCACAAAAAACAACATCAAGGAGGGAGCATACCTGCGAAGATACCTATCCAAGCCAAACATATGGGAGCAAGCCCTTAAAAGGCTCCCAAAAATAGATGGAATTGGGAGCAGACCTTAAAAGGAACTAAAAAATCACTATTTGCCTCGCTTTTTGTATCAATCAAATGCACATCACTTTTTTGTGGCACCCTGAACTTTTGAATATGTACCACTCCCTTTACTTCAGCATCATGCCTTTTTTATGCTAGTTGGATCACATCGGCAAAAGCAGTAGATTTTTATTTTGACAAGCAGGCATTTGACATAGGGAGATGGGGAAATCATAGGAAATAAAAAAGGTCAATAGACTTTCATAGATCTAATATTTGTTTTAACAGACTTCCTCCAAGACCCATTTTGAAAATGTAGAAGATACCTAACCATGGGGGCTATAAAGGATTTTATAGAGACGAACTTCTTGAAAGAAAATTATGCCCCACACATTGTGTACTGGTTCTTTCACTATTATATATAGAATAGTATAGTAGTATAAAAAACTCATGCAATTTACATTGTCAGTAGTTTCCTATGTATAACACCTATGTAATATACATTGTCCTATCTTATTACATTCTCTTAGGTTTTCTTGCATGTGTTGTAAATGATTGCCGTAATGGCAATATTTCTACCATGTGGCCTTCCAAAAACTTGGAGTGCTGGATTTTGTTTCTATTACTCCTCTTCAAACTCGACTAAGGAGATATTTGAAGTCCAAGTTTGAAGCAAAGATCTCGAAAACCATCTCGTGGCAGAAGCTTGGTAAAGATATTAGCTACTTGATTGCAAGATGAAACAAACAGAATGACAAAATAATCCAAGAGCAACCTTTCCACGAACAAAATGACAGTCTAATTCAATGTGCTTTGGCATGAACATGATTAATTATCAATTAAAAAGTACAAGTATTATCACACACAAAAATGTTGTTGGCTGAGAAAGCGGCACCCCAGTGTCCCAAGAATAAAAGAAAACTACGTCAATTCTACAGCAATGGATGTCATAGATCGATATTCAGCTTCATCACTTGAACGAGAGACAATTGATTGTTTCTTAGTACTCCAAGATATATAATTAGAACCAAGATAAGTTAAGAAACCAATAGTTGAAAGGCGAGTATTTGGATAGCTAGCCAAGTCTGCATTAGATAAGGATATAACTCAAGGGAACTAACAGATAACATTCTCATACCAAATGGCTGTGTACCATTGAGATAACGAAGAATCCACTTGACCTCCTAAAAATGTGCAATTGTAGGAACATGCATAAATTAATTCAATGTATTAACACTATAGAAAAGGTCGAGCTATGTTATGGTAATGTATTGGAGTGCACCAACAATACTCCAATAAATAGATGGATTAGGAAATAAATTAGAATTCCCATGAATATTATTCTTCTCTGACATTGCTGTTGAAATAGGTTTGGCATCTATCATATGGGAATGATCACAAAAATCTTGGGGATATTTGGTTTGTGACAAAAATTCTACCTGAAAAATGAGCTACTTCTATGCTAAGAAAGTAGTGAAGGGATCCAAGATTTTTCTTCGTAAATTCTCTTCCAAATTGGAAAATAAACCATTCTAGAAGATCCGAATGCCTTAAGGAGTACGACAAACAAATAGAGAGGAATGAGCGATACTGCAATAAAACCCCAATGATAATAAATAGGTAGTAAATTGATCAAACAAGGCCCGAAGTGCTTGCTTGAGACCATATAAATCCTTTTTTAATTTGAAGACATGATTTGGATATTTTGAGCTAACAAAACCAGGAGGTTGTTCTATAAAGATAGGTTCTTTAAGAACAGCAACTAGTCTAGTCTCAAGTCTTTCTAAATTTCCATCAGACTTTAACTTAATTTTATAGACCCAATGACATCCAACAACATTCATATCTCGAATATGCAGAACTAGCTCCCAAGTGGAATTATCAAAGGCCAACTTCCTCTTCCTATGCACAATGCCAACTAGGATGACCTAAGGTAGACTTGAAGGACTTAAGTTTAGTGAGAATAGTTTCAAAAGTCGAAGCATTTGATATTGCTGCCATGGAGGGGAGAAACTAAGGTTTTCCAATACCATCTTGAGTTCTTATAACCATGTGATGATGAGAGCGCTTAGGAGCTTGTGAAAAATCAGATTGGTTGGTTTCTTAGGTGACAATATTGTTATCACCATGAGCATGGGTTGCATCATAGTATCAAAGGTATCATATGTTCGGAGATATAGAATCGTCTTGTGGATGAGTGAAGACATCTGTAGCTCTTATGTTGAATGCTATATCCTAAAAATACATATGGAAGAGAACAAGGATTGAATTTATTTGCAGCATAGTATCGAAGGTATAAAAAACACCGACACCCAAAAATCAAGAGTAAAGAATAGTGAGGTAAGCACCCAAACAATAAAGAATATGGTGAATCCATGCTTAAATTGGCAGAAGGAATCCTGTTTATTACAAAAATTGCAGTATGGAAAGTTTTAACCCAAAAATGTTTAGGAATTCCTGCATGAAGCATCATTATAAGACCTAATTCTACAATAGTGCTTCATTTTAGCTATTCTATTTCATTCAAGGATTCGTGGACATGGTATCTGTTGCATAATTTCATTCTCACTCAGATAAGTAGTGAATTCTTTATTAGCAAACTCACCATGTCCATCACCTTGAAAAATTTGAATTCATTTTTCAAATCTATTTTCAATCATACTATGAAATTTCACAAATACATAGAAACTTTAGGTTATTTTTTAAAGGATACATCTTAAAAAAAATGAGTATAATCATCCATAAGCACCACATAAAAGCGATAACTCTGATAAGATAATATTGGAGCAGGACCCCATAAGTATGAATGACTCTTAAAATGAGGTTCTGTAGAGATCTTATCAGTGCTTCTAAACGGAAATTTACAACTTTTTTCTATCTAACAACTACCACAAACAAAATGGGATTTTTTCCATGCATCAACATCAATCAACATAATTTAAGTAACACACTACTCTATTTAGAGGATGACTGAGATGTTCATGCCACACATCTTGTGATATTATCTTATTCTGATTAGAAAATAAAGTTTTCTTTAAATTTTCCAGTGCATACAGTTAGCCCTTTTTACTTCCGCTAGCTAGAGTTCTCCTTGTGCTCCTTTCCTTAATAAAAAAACCATTTAATGAGAATTAAAAAATACTAGGAAAATCTTTTGTAAATTGGCTAATACATAACAAATTCTTTTCAATCTCTAGCACCAAAAGAACACTAGAAACACTAAATTTTTTAGAGCCAACATTAATACTTGCATCATTAATATATGAAATAGCCAATTGCTCAACATTGCCAACCATGACTGTATCTGCACCATTATAAGGATGAAGGTTTTGTAGTTTATCTAGGTCACTTGTCATATGAGTTGAGGCCCTAGTGCCGGAGAATCAGAGGCTTAAGCATAGCAGAAAGGAATCATAGGTTTAAACATAGTAGGAGCAAAACTCTCATATTTTGGTCCATGTCCATTAAGAAGCTAAAATACCTTATTTTCATTTGGTACATGTTTGCCAATAGCTACCAAATCATGACAAATACTCTTGAATTTGTGTATGTATTATGAGAGGGTGAATTCCCTTTCTTGCAAAGTCGGAATTGCTGGGTAAGTTGGAACTTCCTGACTTGAAAATTATCTGTGTAGGCATTCTTCAGGTATTTTCAAACTTTTGCATAAGCCTAAAGGCCAAGAATAAGGCTGAGATCCTCTTCTGACATTGTCTCTGTAATCCATGCTTAAAGAAGCCGGTTAGAAGTTAGCCATGGTTTGTAGTCTGAGTTTTTTATTTCACTCTTACCATCAGGAGAGGAAATCTTTGCACTTGGTGTAAGAAAATCACCATCAATGAATCCAAAAAGTTCCTGACTATCAATCAGCAAGAGGATTTGGGTTTCACATAACAAATAGTGGTTATGTGTCAATTTAATAGACACAAAATTTCCTATGTTGGGTTGAGGGACATGGATGTCTGTTTAATGTGGATGAAGCATCCATTGGAGTGAAGAGTTATTTAGTGCTAGATGAATCAGCTGAGATGTTTTTTTTTTGGATGATGATTTAGTCAAGGAGAAATAAAAGGTGGAGAGTGGGCACGCTGTCTAGGAGATGTCACTCTAATGAGAGACTTGATGGGGCATGGCCATGAAGAAAAATTAGAGAGAAGAAGTGTTAGATGCAGAAGATAATGGGATAAAGATTTAAATGGCAAAAGGATGTATGTAATGGATTAAATGTTTAAGGTTTCATGGGAGGTAAGGTGATGAAGGGGCTTGTGTGGTGAGGTGAATAATGATGCACTCTAATTCAAAGAACTATGACGATGAACAACGATGCAGTTAAAACTAAGTTGAATATATATATATATATATATATATAAGAATATGCAAAGGAAAAATAATCTATCTAACAGCTGACCTTCAGAGGAATATATGAATACGTGAGCGGCAAGGGTTAAAGTGACAATCGAATCTTCAAGGCTCTAATACCATAAAGAATTTGAACAAGAGAGAGGAACTTCTTGGAAAAAAAATTGTGCCTCACACCTTGCGCGGTGGTTCTTTCACTATTGTATATATAATGGTCAAAGGGTACATAAACTCATACAATTTACATCCTCAGCACTTTCTTATGTATAACACCTATGTAATGTACATTTGTCTATCTTGTCACATTCTCTCAGATTTCTTGCATGTGTTATGTATGATTTGCCTTGATGGCAAAATTTCAACCATGTGGCCTCTCCAAAAACTAGGAGTGCTAGATTTTGTTTCTATTGGGCTGAACCCCTATGCATGCATGCACAGTAGTAATAGGGCTACATATAGGATGCACATATATTGTTGATCTATGCGTGCTGGTGTGCACTAGAACTGTTCCATACAAGAGTATTGAGCCCGTTGAATATCTGGTGAGCTAGATAATCAACTATTGTTGAACAGTTTCAAGAAAGGGATCCATATGCATAGACACACAAGCATGAATTTGCCAGGCATTCTTGTCAGCAGTGATCTTTGACAATGAATTCCTCTTTACTTAACATCAGAGACAAAGAATCTTTGAAGTAAATCATTTTCGGAAGGAGGTACTTTCAAAATTTGCCAAGAGTAATAAATAACATGAAAGAAGGATTCTCATTTTCCAGTTAACTTCATTCTGTATTTTTTCTGTATAATGAAAAATGTTATTGTTGTCTTGGTGTGCGTGGAGTTTGGATGTGTGTGCATGTGTGTGTAAATGTGTACAGGCCTGTGCCACTTCTGGTGTGAACTTTGTGATCCTTTATAAAGTGAGATCAACAAAATGTGGACTAGAAAAACCATTTTAATAGTTGCTACATGCTCGATTTGTATAATGAATCCAAAAACTACTTTATAGAACCAAGAGGCAGCTTACTAACAAAATCAATAGGACACCTATACAGGTTGATATTATTCAAGATGCCATAGATCCACCGAAAGCAACAATACACCTCTATTCACGTAGCACTTCTAATTTTCTTATTTTAAAGTAAGCTGTATTCAAATGCACAACTTCAAAGGTTGAGGCGAGATCCACAACGTTCCCTTTAGTATTTGATTTAGTGGATCTACCCATACTAACTAAACGAGTCACCAGTTCCCTCGCACATGTGAGCACGATCCTAAATTGTTAATTCTCCATCAATTGGTCAATATAAATGAAAGCTCTCTAAGAAATCTGGTGCTCTTCTCCAATTACAATGTAGAGGATAACTTCACTTGCTACAATACTACCAAATTAAGATAGCCCCAAAGTGACAAAATCAAGTGAAAAATGGCCACATTTATAAACTGAACTTTAATTCTCAATTGGTCAAAGGTTAAATGGAAGGTGGTGTGATGATGGTAGGGACAAATCATCCACTACCCACAAACTAAACTAATGAAAAGAAAGTTCAATAGCCTGGACATGAAATGGGACAGCCCCAAGTTACCTAACCTGCACATTTGCACAAAACATATAGAGATAAATGTTGAGTTAAAGTAAAGGAATAGCAAAGTGTCAAAGCCCATCATGACTACAAAGAAATTTCTTTGGACTTATATTTAAACTTTTCATATACCATTTATAAAATGAATATTTGAGCTCATTTTGGTGTAAGAGGAAATATAAATCAAGCTTCACAATTTTTGCATTATTCGTTGTATTATATAAGTCATTACTTCTATAGGTACATGAACAGCCGGATATCAACTTCATGGAGATAATAATCATAACTTATCATGTAAAACTTCATAATCGAAGAAGATGTTTACATTCTCAGGGTTGTCATCTAGGACCTCAAGAGACATTGGAACAAGAGGCATGGTCACCTCCACGACACCTTCAAGGAATTGAAGTACCTGCCCTATTGAAGGTCTGGCATTTTCATCATCCTGAATGCACCAACAGGCAACCCTGCAAGCTCGAGTGAGCTCAACTAGGCCTGCATCACCCTCCAACTTCGAATCAAGAAGTAAGAGAACCCGGTCTTCCACTATCATCTTTGCAGCCCAAGTAGGGAAAAACGAAAACATTTTCTTTCTCTGAATGATTGGAATTTCTCTTACCTGATACCATCTCCAAAAGAGTCATTCCGTAACTGTAAACATTAGCTTTGGGGGTGATTGCCAAGCTTGAAATCCACTCTGGTGCAAGGTATCCTCTGGTTCCTCTCATGGTTGTTAGGACCAGGCTAAATTCCCTGCCAAGAAGCTTTGCAAGGCCAAAATCTGCTACCTTTGGGCAAAACCCACCATCCAGAAGTATGTTCTCAGGCTTAACGTCGCAATGGATAATGCAGTCTCTGCATTTTTCATGGAGATAAGCGATCCCTCTAGCTGTTCCAAGAGCAAACTCATATCTAGTTTTCCAGTCTAGAATGGTTGAGCCCTCTCGAAAAAGCAGTAGATCAAGGGATCCATTTGGCATGTAATCATAGACCAGTAGGCGCCTGGCTCCCTCAGAGCAAAACCCACGAAGACGGACCAGGTTAACATGTTGTATAGTCCCAATGGTGCTCACTTCCATTCGAAATTGCTTCTCGCCTTGCCTCAGACCTTCAAGTTTCTTCACGGCTACAATGGTTTTATCAGGTAATGTTCCTTTAAAGACAGAGCCAAAGCCGCCGCCTCCTAATTTCTCGGAGAAATTCTTCGTTGCACTCTGTAAATCTCTGTAGCAAAATGGAATCAATGAGCCTGTGTGCACCTTCAATATCCTTTGAGATTTGTAAATACATCTATAAACCAGCTCTAAAATAAAAGCAATAATACCTACAAATACTGCTACCAATCCAGCAATGACCCCATTGACCCTATCCCTCTTCTTATCACCACCTCTGGTAATGTTGGCTAGTTCAGAAGCCGCAAGCCTAAAGTAAACGCCATCTCCATCATAGAATCATGCCTTACATTCAACAGATTGCCCATCCAAAACGTGCAGCTACGTCCATATTTGTATGCTGTACAAGAACAGTTTCTCAGGCAAGCCGATTCACACATTTGGGCACTTCCAACCCTTAAAGATATAGAATTAGTTGATTTTAATGTCATCCCAGTCAATTTCAAAAATCCATCTTGTTGCCCAATTTCTGGGCTGTTATTCACACACTGCAACTGTGTTTTCCTAATGCACCCACCAAACTGAGAACCTTAGTCCCAATCTTTATGGGAATTAGGCTCAAAGCCGTCAAGGCAGACGCAAATAGGCAGGCTTTGGAGGCAGATCCCAAAAGGCCCACAAAGACCATAAACATCACATGTATCGCTGGGTTGTCACCAAAACAATTTCCACTGCTGAGAGCTCTCCACCCATGTGAACCCCTTGATCTGACCCGACGTGTACATCACAAACCTTGAAATGGAATTGTTATCATACATAGAGCAAGTGACATAGCTCTCATTCTCATTACCAATAAAGCTGAAATTATAGATGTTGTTCAGTCTTATCTCAGGGACTCCACTAAAGATATTTCCATTCCAATCCCCACTACTCCAATACCGTTATGTTCCATTCCTGTATATAAAATACTTTGAGCTTCCATTTGGATCAAGCTCGAGGGAGTAAGGCCCAGGAAATGGGTCCACCAAATTCCTCCAATTTGTGAGCAATTGGGACTTGTTGGTCTTCTTATTTAATCCTAGTTTTCCTCCTGGTAACCATGTATCAGTGGGATGATCCATGCTCTGCCATATATATTCAGAGGAATTAATCCCCCTCAGAACCAGATTTCCAGTGTCTAATAAAACTGCAACAGTAGAAATTGCAGCTGTGGAGCTCAAGGTCACATTGGTGGACCAAATTGGTAGCTGGGTTTTGTTCAAAAGGACCAAGTTTCCATCCTCTGAGATTTTGAGCTCTGATTTGTTGTCTGTTAAGGGTTTGTCTCTATTGGCTACCCATACTACAATTTGATTAGAGACTTTCTCGTACCAGATGCCTATGTACCAGTTCTGAGAGTTACCTGGAGTGAAGAAGCCTATGACAAAATTGTCTCCATTGGAGGTTATGGTCTGGTTTCCAGTGAGAGATTGTCCTCGAGAGATGGTGTCTTCTCCAAAGCAGGAACCGAAGAATAGAAAAAGACATGAAAATAACAACATTGGGCATGCCTTTCTGAATAGGGAAAAACCCATGAGTACTGTTCTCTGGTTTCTAAGGAAACCCAGCCCCAAAAATGTGACCCTCGGTTCCTTGCTCCAGTTCATAGAAACTTGGAGGTTTAAAGTCCTGCATGTGTCCGCGGGTGCAACCGCCCGCCAAAGTCAGATGGACATTGTAAAAAACTTTAAAAAAAATCACATTTTAAAGGGGGCCCTCATATATATAGTATGAGTCGGCTGACTCATTGAAACCCCATCCAGTACCATTAGGGGTGGCAATGGAACCGGACCCAACTTGGGACCGTTGTGTATTCCTGACACCGGTTCAGGTACGGGTCCAACATTTGACCCGGTGGGGTGGGTTTGGGTCTTGGTCCGGTTGGACCTGACATGTACCAATAAACTGTTGGAGATAAAATTATTCAAGCCCTATTTGTTTGGGTGTATTAAGGATTGTATATAATAAGAATTCGTAGACATATTTAGCTATTAAACGACAAATCAAACGGCTTGAAATCTAATAGTGTGTGATTGTGACATTTTTGCCAATAATATGGGGAAAAAAAGAATAAGAAGTTCATAGTGAGGGTGTCAATGGACCCAACTAGACCCATGGTTTGATGGTAAAAAATGGGCCAAACAAAATAAAACGTAGTTCATAGTGCGGGTGTCAATGGACCTAATCAAACTCAGGACCCGACAAGATAGACTCGGGACCCGACAGGATAGACCCGAGACCCGATAGGTATGGTTATGAAAGAAGGACTCATGTAATCTAACCGAAGTATATATTCTTTTGTTATTTCTTCTTTTTCTATTCTTTTTTTTTTTCCTTCATGGCTTAGATCATTTGTAAGTAGTCTTTTTACTATAAAATAACTTCAAATAAAATAAAAAAAATAATGCAACTAAAATCTCAAGGACTTGAGGCCATTCAAAACCTTTCTTTCAATAACAAAGAACATGCACTACCTATGTTTGGGAATAAAAAAGGACACAATAAGTAAATATGCAAGAAACAAAAGAAGTTGCCAGAGATTACTTCAACCAGGCTTCTTACACCCCATACCGAGTAACTACCCTTCCGATAGCGTCGGATCAATGGTCAATCTTCAATCACAGTATCAGGAAAGCAAGTTTAGGCCAGGCCAAGCCAAACCAATAGAACATGAACCCTTTTCAATCACAAAACTCAAACCAATGTGTCATACAATCTCTATAGAATTAAGGTCTATAGAATTAAGGTCCCTTCTTATTTTCATGACACGTGTCCATGCCTTAATTTTGGCTTAAAAATAAATTATAGATACACCTTGTATGGTTAGGGGTGAAAATGGACTTGCGAGCACAGCTAGACCCTAAAAAGTAGGTTCTAGGCCACAAATGTGGCCAATGGGCCGGGCAGCCATGGCCAGAGGGTAAGGCTGGTCCGAGCTTGGGCCATGCCCCACCTACCTAGTTAGGCACTCTTTTTTCTTCGTTTTTTTTTTTTTTTTTTTTGTCATTTATTGTTTTTTTATTTTATTTTGCCAGCCTGTCCCTGATAGGGCTAGGGCCAGGCTAGGCTTGGACCTATGGAATTAGGGTCGGGACGGTTGGCAACAAATGAGATTGCAATTTTTCTTTTCTTTTTTCTTTTTTTAAAGGAAAATTGTTTCATGTGGGCCAGATCGCATGACTACCTATGCGGTCCAAAAAGTGTAAAGCATCGATCTTAAAGATGGATGCAAGTAGGTGTTCCATCTAATAACAATGAAAACTAATGGCCCAAATATTTTCTTATTAAAATTATTATTTCTAGTTTTAAAAATTTGGGAAAAGTTTATATAAGGTTGCAACCTTAAAATGTATAATAATAGATGCACCTCAAAAATCTATCGAAATGTTGTTTTCATGTTGAAAAAACCTCTAATCGATCATCTCGACATCGATATGTATGAATATAGAAAAAAAAAAGTTTTTGAGTCCCAAAAATAGTGCATATTGCAACATATTATCTAGACTGTCTATTTTCAAAATTTTCATATATTTATAGATCCACTTGATTTTAACCATTTTTTGAATTTAAAATTTTCTAATTAGATATGAAAATAGATTTTAAGATAATCCTAATAATATATTACAACAAATTACATGTTATGATAAATTTTTGAGGTGTGCCTTAATTGGATTGTTTAAGATTGCAACCTTATAGAAACCGCATCTTATTGTTTCATATTCATGTACATGTCCTTAAAAATTAAGTCCAAAAATCCATCTCAAAAATAGATTTATTAATAGGCCTGCTTTTCTAGTCCGCTTTTAAATTGCAACACGGGTACTAGAACATTTCAAGGGCAGAACTGTCCAATAAAATTCAAACGTTTTGACGGGAATTGGTACTTCTTTTTGGCTCGTAGTAGAATATAAAAACTCTTTACGCTTCTAACTTTGGGGTTTATTTATATATAATTCAGATCAGTTCAAAACGAAGACGGGTTTTTAAAAGGGAAAGTCAGCATTTCATCGCAATTGGTGGATAAAAGTCAAATCCAAACACTAAATGAAACAAGAACCTCCCCAACAACCCACTTTCATTTGTAATTAGGTAAATAATTCGGACCACAACAAAGATATGAGCAAAATGACAAACAAGATGGTTGGTTGGTGCATCCCTACGAAGCATGAAATGGACGTCCACGCGGGGCCTTTTTTGTGCGATATGTTCAAGTAGGACCTGTGTAGAAACAAATGTGAACTCAGCACTATGAACTGAAACTGAATTTTTTTTATTTTTGAGTCATTTGAGGAAGATAGGCACTTAGCTGTTTTTTCAAATAGATTAGGAGTTAGCTTTTCGAAGATATTAATTGGGTGGTGTTAGTTTCATACAAATACCCTTATGATCTATTGGATAGAAGTGTACATGGCATGAGTTAGAAAAATTTCCCCAATAAAGTGACCAAGAGTCTAGGATGGGATCTGGAACAAATCAAATCAAATTATGAATATTTATGTTCTACTTTTTCTGGGTTTTTGCGGTTGTGGCATATTGCAGACAAATATGATGTTTGTCCTCAATAGCATCTTAGGCACAAAGCCGATAAGTGCGCTCTTCTCTAGGAATTTGAAGCCATCTTCATGTTTCAATACAAAAGTAATGAGATCCCATTCTCACTCTATTGATTTGAATCCGTAGACGAAGAGGGATAGGATCATTCAAATAGGTTGCTTTTAGTGAAATTCCTCTTTTGATATTATTCAAATATAATTATTACTTTCCTTCTACTCCCTTCCAAATCCTTTGGGTTTCTTTTTGCCAAACAATTTTCGGAGTTTGCTTAGGTCCCAAGAGAATATTGGCTAATCAATATTCCATTTCTTTAATCAAAGTTTTTCCTAATATAATCAGCCCTTCTTCTGAATAGCATGGAGAACTTCTTTTGAAAACTTATCAATTGTATAAGTTAAGCTCATAATTTGCAGCGTTCAATGTAATTGAAAGTATAAATTGTAAATATAGAATTTTTAGGTCTCATCAATCCAGTTCATTAAGTGGTGCATGTGTTAGTCCAGGGGTGTGGACATCCCAAGCACTTCTTTCTAGGGATTCCAAGGGCTAGATTTCAATGAGGAGCTAGAACAGCTTTCGAAATCATGCGCTAAAAAATGGACAAAAACGTATTACAGATGTCCGCCTAGAATTAAGAAAACAATAAAAAAATATTCAAATTTTGTGACAGATGTTGACCGATGAGGAATACACTCGGTATCGGGTAGGTTGTCATCGCGAAGATGTTCAACAACCGGTGTATGAGGGCATATCGTGAGCCGGGTAGGTTAGCATCATGAGGATGGCTAACTGTCGGCCGATGAGGAACATACTTGGGATCAAGCAGGTTGACGTCGCGAAGACGATCAACAACCGGTGTATGAGTGAAACGCCGTGGACTGGTCGAGTTAGCATCACAAGGAAGGCTAACCATTGGTCGATGGTTGAAATACTTGGAACAGGGAGCATTGATGTCGCGACGATATTCAACAGCCGGTGTATGAGTGAAACATCGTGAATCGGTCGAGTTAGCATCACGAGGAAGGCTAACCGCTGGTCAATGATTGAAATACTTGAAACTGGGAGTGTTGACATCGTGAAGACATTTGACAGTCGTTGTATGACTGAAACATCGTGAACCAATCGATGCTTGAAATACTTGGAACCGGGAGCGTTGATGTCATGAAGACATTCAATAGCTGGTGTATAAGTGAAACGCCTTGAACCGGTCGAGTTAGCATCACAAGGAAGGCTAACTGTAGTTAATGGTTGAAATACTTGGAACCAAGAGCGTTGATGTCGCGAAGACGTTCAACATCCGGTGTATGAGTTAAATGCCATGAACCGATCGAGTTAGCATCACAAGGAAGGCTATACTTGGAACCGGAAGCGTTGACGTCGTGAAGACGTTCAACAACCGATGTATGAGTGAAACCCGTGAACCGGTCGAGTTAGCATCACGAGGAAGACTAATTGCTAGTCGATGGTTGGAATATATGGAACCAGGAGCATTGATGTCGCGAAGACGTTCAACAGCTGGTGTATAAGTGAAACGCCATGAACCGGTCAAGTTTGCATCACAAGGAAGGCTAACTGGGTCGATGGCTAAAATACTTGGAACCAGGAGCGTTGACATCGAGAAGATGTTCAACAACCAATGGATAAGTGACATATTGAGAGCTGGGTGAGTTAATGTCACGTAGACCTCTAATTGCCGACTTATAAGCAGCATATTGTGAGCCAAGCAA
Source organism: Amborella trichopoda (assembly GCF_054954075.1). Taxonomy (NCBI): domain Eukaryota; kingdom Viridiplantae; phylum Streptophyta; class Magnoliopsida; order Amborellales; family Amborellaceae; genus Amborella; species Amborella trichopoda. The sequence continues at coordinate 47,362,488 of NC_142337.1, read as the reverse complement.
GCTAGTGACATGAAGACCTCTAATTGCCGGTCGATGGGCAACATATTGCGAGCCAGGCAAGCTAGTGTCATGATGACCTCTAACTGCAAACTTATGGGTAGTAGAAGGTGAGCCAAGCAAGTTAGAGTCATGAAGACTCCTAACTGCCAACTTATTAGCAATAGAAGGCGAGCTAAGCCAGTTAGAGTCATGAAGACTCCTAACTATCGGCTTATGAGCAATAGAAAATGAGCTAAGCATGTTAAAGTCATGAAGACTCATAACTGCTGGCCTATGAGCAATAGAAGGTGAGCCAAGAGAGGTAAAGTCATGAAGACTCCTAACTGCCGACTTATGAGCAATAGAAGATGAGCCGAGTATGTTAGAGTCATGAAGACTCCTAACTGCTGACCTATGAGCAATAGAAAGCAAGCCAAGCGAGTTAGAGTCATGAGGAATCCTAATTGCTGACCTATGAGCAATAGAAGATGAGTTGACCATGTTAGAGTCATGCACACTCCTAACTTCCAACTTATCAGCAATAGAAGGTGAGCCAAGCGAGTTAGAGTCATGAAGACTCCTAACTGTCAACCTATGAGCAATAGAAGACTAGACGAACAAGTTAGAGTTATGTAGACTCCTAACTGCCAGCCTATGAACAATAGAAGGCGAGCCGAGCATGTTAGAGTCATGAAGACTCATAATTGCCAGCCTATGAGCAATAGAAGGCGAGCTTCAAAGACTCTTAATCACCGACCTATGGGCAGAAATTGATGAGCCAAGCGAGCTAGAGTCACGAAGACTCTTCACTGATGGCCTATGGGCAGCAACTGATGAGCCAAGCGAGCTACAGATGCGAAGACTCTTAGCTGTCGGCCAATGGGCAGCAACTAATGAGCAAAGCAAGCTACAGACGCAAAGACTCTTAACCGTTGGCCTATGGGCAGTAATTGATGAGCCAAGTGAGCTAGAGTCGTGAATACTCTTCATCGATAGTCTATGGGAAGCAACTGACGAGCTAAAGTCATGAAAACTCGTAACTGCTGGCCAAGGGGCAGCCACTGACGAGATCTTGTGGGTAGAGTTCGCCTTACTCCTACCGAGACCATGGCTACCACTCATAGCTTGTTGGTGAGAACTGTGATAAGTTAAGACTACTCGAAATGGCCTACTACCCAGGACAATGTCGACTTTCAGCCTAGTCATGTGCCTCGGCTTTGGATGGTTGCCGACTACACTTTTGCATTGCCGCCTCTCTTCCCATTGTACTCAGGCTAGCCAATGCTTCACCGATGGAGGACTGGCACGTGGGTGCGAAGAACTTGCATGGGACATCTGTGGTCCCAAGCATGAAAGATGTTACAACAGCAGCCATCGAAAATGGTACCTCTGACAATCTGTGTAAAACACAAGGGAACGATAGTCATGGTAGAAAGAGATAAAAAAGAGAGATATTGATTTGAGAGTAATTGTCCGTAGGGTGATTCCTAGAGAGAAACTAAGTATCTTCCTAAACCCAACCCGAGATGAAGGGTGAACTCGTCCCCTGTGGAGTCGTAAGAAATTTGGATGCTCTGAAAAGTGAACAGTTAAAAATAGATCATGTTTTAAAATATTTAAAACAAGCATAGACTCCAATTAATTGCTTTTCAAGAGAACATTACATTCGGGGCCAAATTCACCCATGCCTTTTCATATAATAGAAACATAGGGCTTTTATATAATATACTAGGAACGGAAGAGTTCCAGAGGTTTAATCCTCTGTTACAATTTACATCAGCCTGACAAGATGAATACCCTTGATACAAACCTGCTGGAAGACGTTTTTCATCATCATGGGTCCCCGATCAATAAAGCCTACAAACAGTGGAAATTTTGACAGTCTCATAATAGCGCCCCAGAACTAGTCAAAATCTTCATAAAGATTCTCAAAATTCTCGTTCCAAGTTTCGTCATATTCCGACATGTTTAAGGTAGTGCAGACTGAGAAACAGTTCTGGTAGAATCAACCTTTAGCACCTTGAAATGGACCTTATAACTGGAATTACATTTTTGGTGCGTCAAATTAATGTGGGATCACTACCATTAGATCCGACATGGATAAAAACATCCAAGGGTCAAATTTCAGCATAAATGACATCCCAGGAAAATGTTATAGGTGAAAGGGAGAAACAGGAGGAGCCGCACACTATTCCCGTGCGGCCACCCTGCAACTCAACTCCATTAAAGGGGCAGTCGCAAATAGTAACTTTCGACACTCATATCTCATCCGTCTCAAGTCGGATTGTGCTCTAATTTTGTGAGCATGTTCGTCTCCACAAGACGAGCATTTCAATATGTGGTACGCCCCTCTACGATCTTGGAGTGCGAAGAAAAACTAAAGAGAAGTTGCTGATCCGTGAAGAAAGTTGTAGGAAAATCAGCAGCGTCATGCCTTGCTCGAGCGGCCAAATCACGCGGGTCGCGAGCCCGATCAACATGAAATTAGTTCCATTGCGTGCCTAAGGTCTAGGCTATCTTTCATCCGAACCCTGTGTATGATGAACGGTCGGATGTCGTACACGAAGCCGATGAAGTGACTGCAAATTCCGTCTCCAGAATTCCAGATTCTGATCAAAACTCCAAAGTTGCAAAACCTTCGTTCGGGCACGAAATCAAGCTGCGTTTGTTGTCCCGTGATTGTAATGGTATGCTTAGTGTGATCCAGTGAAGAAATCACAGAAAAACATCAAGGAACGAGCACACTATCGATCCGAAGTTTCAAGATTCATCCAAATTTCAAGACACATGATCGTGGCCTAAAAACGCTATCCATGACTCGAAGTTGGTATCAAATCGATTGCCAAGCCTAGCCTTATAATAAAAAAATTATCTTTCGATCAAGCGGACATCAGAATGACTTCGTATCATCCATGAAAGGTCACACAAGTTCTAGGGCAGCACATGGACTGTTTTGAAATTCCAAAAATTGTTAGGAAGGGGCAAATTTGTCATTTTGCACCCTATTTTCTAATTTCTTCCAGCAATTAGGTTTACTTTTGATCAATCCACCTATGTTTGGGCACAATTCTATATATACCACGTACCATCATTGTACGTAAAAGACGCTTGAAACCCTTCATCGAAGAGAATTTTTACTAAATAGAATTCCCTTTCCTTCTCATTATTGGGTCATGTTTGGAAGATAGAGTAAAGAGAGCGAAGCTTTTGGACTGGTACCCCTAGGCTCAAGGTAATTCTTCTCTCTCTTATTTTCTTTCTTCTTCTCCTTCTTTGTCTGAGCCTCCCTCAGAGGCCATGCACGGCAGTGGTAGTGCTGTGCCTGCCTCTTTCTTTTTCTTTTTCCCCTTCTTGTGGCTTCACAAGTCGCGTAGGGCGATGGCAGCGCCATGCACGAGCTTCTTTCTCCCTTCTGTTTGTTCATCTCTATCTCTCAATGAGGCTTGCAGACGACGCTGCTTATCGCCGTCTGCAGATGTGACCTCGACTTCTCAGTGAAGAGCACAGATGGAAAAACTTATTGCCACCCGCAGGGGTCTCCCCCTATTGCGTGCCTATTGTAGACGGCGATGCCATCACCGCCCGTGAGAGGTCGCGACAACACCTATCACCGTTCGCGAGCTTCCTTCGCGTGTTTGGTGCCTATCACTGTCCGTGAGTTTCCTTTGCACATTCGGTACCTATCGCAGTCCGCGAGCTTCCTTCTCGCGCTCGGTGCCTATTGCCGTCCGCGAGCTTCCTTTGTGCATTCGATGCCTATCGCCATCTGGGAGCTTTCTTTGCGCACTTGATGCCTATCACCGTCTGCGAGCTTCCTTCGTGCGCTCGATGCCTATCGCCGACTGCGAGCCTCTTTCGTGCGCTCGATACTTATCGTCGTCCCCAGGTTCTTCTTGCATCCCACACTTATCACCTTGCGCCTTGGCAAGAACTGTCGTCGTGCTCCTCACAAATGGCTATCGCCACACGCTTCACATGAGGCTAACGCCGCCCACCCAGGGGTGTGCTGCCTTCTTATGTTGCCAACGGCGATGCCTAGTGCCGCCCTTAGTTCACTGCTTGCCCTCTAGCCGTGAGCAGTAGTGCCTAGCGCCGTCTAAGGGCTGTGACACTGCTACTCCACGGTTATGGGTGGTGACGCTTAGCGCCAATGGGACCCCGTCTCTTCACCGTCTCGTGCATTCTCTTCATTCTCTTCTCACTTGACCGAGCGTAGATTTAGTCCAGTGTTGCCATATCGGTCTGGTTGTTGAGCAATATTGCTGTCATGTTAGTCCCGAGTACCATGCCCGTCTTACTGCCACACCAGATTATGACAGTCATGTCGACTTTGGTTTCGAGTAGTATTGTCGTCGTGTTGGTCTAGAGTACTATGCCTATCTTGCTGCCACTCCGGGTCGGTCATTGCACTGATCCAGCTATCACGCTAGTCTCATCCCCTTGTCGAGTACCCTCTTCTTTTAACTTCTCATTCAATCCTTCCACTTCATCACCCTAACTTATCACATTCTTAGTCACACGAATGTGCATTGCCTTAAGACAAGGGTGGGTCTTTCGACCCACTTGTCTTACAAATTAACCATAGTAGTGTTGTGCAGAAAATAAAGAGATTGCAAGTCAAGGGAAGCGATTCCGAATTAGTTGAAGTAGCTGGGGGGCTTTCCATCGTGATCAAAGAGGGCGTCCGCGAGAGTCAGCCGGAGTAAGTCATAAACCCGGGTAAAGTTGGTCCCCACCTAACATCCAAAATTCATCTCTCACTAGTTGGATACCTACCCTTGTTCTCGAACAAGGTTCCCGAGATAGTGATCTCAGTTCCTGGGTCTTCTGAACCCAAGACACGCGTTACCCGATCACCTAGATCTAGGGAGGCGAGATCAAGGCACCTAACCAGCTTGGCGATTCCATTGGGGACTTATTACCCCTTCGTTGGTTCGCTCTTGTTTGATCATTATCACATTTTACTTTTTGCATTACCTTCTATAGCATCTGGGTTATTCAACCCATTTATCCGAGTCGACGACTTTCTTATCCCCATGTTCATGACTGTCCTAGGGAAGTAAACTGCTCAAGCTTCCTTCCCTACACTCCTTCTGAGTCAGGACTCACGGTCTGGCTCCCAAGTTCTTTATTGGGTTGGTGCGAGAAGGAATGTAAAGGTCCCTAACTCTTCACTTCCTTGCCCTAGTGGACCCTCCACCAAGGCCCCTTGCATTGGTAACACATCTGTTACTGCACACATCACGCACCATGCTACTGGCAAGTCCCTTACCGGTCAAATTGATGAGGTACGCCAGAAGGCTGCCCCGACCACTCTCGCAAAAGGCAAGCAGGTTGCCGTCGCTCCTGATGTTCACCGTAAGGCAACCCCCATACTCTTTCACCACTCTGAACCTCTATACCTAGAGGCTCGACACACTGAGGCGGGGACCCTATGGCCTCCACCTCTCGCATACACCTGAAGGCTCATGGTCCAACCACTCGAGCCACACCTTAGGGCAACTTTCATGCTGCCTTGAGCTCGCGTCCAGGGCTAGACCTTCTCGGGCCAAACCCTGTACGCGCCATGCATTAGCACCCCACAGCTCGGGGCAATGTCAGTTCTGCGCTAGCTCAAGCACACGAGGGTAGACCGCTCTGTCCTCCCCCTCAGCACACATAGCTTCATCTTGTGAGAGATGGGCTCCTACCTAGTCCCTCACAAACACAAGCTTGTGGGTCTCGACCTCCCAAGGTCGGACTAGGTGACCGGGCCCGAGCTGACCACCAAGTCACCTGGATGGCTAACCCTAAAGGTGCACACACACCAGCTTTGAAGGTTCCTCCCCGATCTCGACTCAGGTGGAGTCATGAACCAGCTCCTTCTTCTGTCGCTCTTCCTTCACCAGGCAAGCACCTCGAGACCTGGTACTCAAAGGTTTTCTCGACAAGTACCATCTTGACTCAGCCGCCTCAAGTCAGACATGTGCCCGGGCCTCACAAGGGAATTTGGGGCAATGGTCTAATGTCAGACAGAGGCCTCCAGCCTCCAAGGCAAAAACCCAGGTTTCCTTCTGCCCTTGGAACCCCTCGCATGCTCAAAGAAGGTGGGGCAGTCCACATCTCAAGCTCGGTTCTGGAGTGAAGTCCACAGCAGCCTCAAAATTAAGCATAAGAGAGGCCTGTAGATCTTGACCTAAGAAGCCTCCAAGGCAGTTGAGGTCACCACCCCTGAAGACCTCTTGCCTCAGAACCCCTTTTTCCCTCTTCAAACTCCATAACTTGAGTAGGTCCAAGAATATTGCTCGGTGATTACTGCTAAGAAGTCACAGTCCCAAGACCATCAAGAACCGATCCTCACACAATCGGCATACAAAGCTCGAGTCCAGTCAGGGATGCTGAGCCCCTCCAACTAACTTGCCACGCAGGACTTGCCAACCTCGGCAGTCTGCTGCTCCACCTGGCTTTGACCTTTTAGAAGAAACGATTAGTGTCTTAGTGATCAACGAGCCAAATGATGCCCAAGAAGAGCAGATGAACAGGTTCGAGGTAATGATGCAATCCATCCTTGAAAAGATGGAACGCCTAGATGTCTCGAGGTCCCGTTCTTCTCACCATGAGACCGATTCCCCATCTGGTGAGGACATAGTTCCCAGGCAAACTCCCCCACCGGTCTACCAAGAGAGCTCTGCTTCCCGAGCGATCTCCCAAACCGACATAGATGCCATGGTGGCCCACTGTCTCAAGAACAAGGTCTCGGGCATGCAAGAGGCACTGCACTACCAGAAGTCGTACCCTTCGTATATCGATCAGGTGCCGTTTGCCCCAAACTACTAGAAAGGGAAGCTTCCCATATTCAACGGTACTATGTCCCCTCACCAGCATACTACTCACTTCCAAGCGGCTTGTCGAGAGACGACACTGACGAGCGACTCCTCCTCCGTCAATTCCTCGAGACTCTCAAAGGGCCAGCCTTTCAGTGGTATACTCGGCTGCCTCCAAACTCGGTGCACACGTGGCAAGAAATGGAGCAGTTGTTTTACTAACGCTTCTATGAAGTCCAAAGGAATGTGGAGACCATCGTGCTCCTCACTCTGACTCAAGACCTCGGTGAGTTGATTGACAAATTTATCGCTCGATGGAGAGAGCTGGCAACCTTTCATGCTACTCCCATGGTTGAAAAAGAAGCTGTTCAGATCTGCATACAAAATGTGCCTCCCGAGATTGCCCTGCATGTTGAGGCCTCAAATCCACCTTGCATGTTATAGCTCATCTCTAAAGCAGTTCGCATAAAAGGTCTATCCAAGCACCATGGTGGATCGCATCAGCAACCTTCTAGCTTGAACTCCTGCTCCAACAATCGGGGCAACTAGCAAAAAGCAGTAATCAGTGCGGCTGTCACCATGACTGACACTAAGAACGCCGCCCATCAAACCCTAGACCTCTCCAAGGCACAAACGCCTTAGGTCGGGGGCAAGCAGCAGTCCTACAATAAGGTCTTGCTAGTTAGGTGCCTCGATCTCGGCCTCCGGATCTAGATGATCTGGTGGCACGTGTCTCAGGTTTCTAGTGTATCTGGGACTTGAGATCGCTCTCTCATGAACCTTTCTCAAGAGCAAGGGCAGGTATATCAACCGATGAGAGAGGAATTTAAGGTGGGTTCCGGACTTACTCGGGCTAGCTCGCGTGGGCACCCTCTTTGATCACGAAGAAAACCCCCCAGCTGCTTTAGCTGGTTTGGAATCACCTCCCTTGACCTGAGATCACCTTGTTTTATGCACAACACTACTATGGTTAACTTACAAGACAAATGGGCTGAAAGGCCCACCCATGCCTTAGGGCAAAACATTCGCATGGCTAAGAATGTGAGAAGTTGGAGTGATGAAGTGGAAAGTTCAAATAAAGATAGAAAAGAGAAGAGAACTTGATGAAGAGGCAAGACTAACGTGATAGCTGAAAAGTTACTGACTCGAAGTGGTAGCAAGACGGGCACGGTACTCATGACTAGCACGACGACAATACTACTTGAAATCGAGGTCGATATCGTAATTTTAGACCAAGTCTACCATCAGTCGAGTGAGAAGAGAAAAGAAAGAAGAGAAGAAAAGGGAACAAAGAGGGAGAAAGCAAGATGTCGAAAGGGGGGAAGAATCCAGACGGTAGTGGGCCTCGCCATTAGCATCATGAGAAGACATCGTGTCCCTTGCGGGTGGCGATGGCTTCTGGTGAGGCTCATGGCGATAGCTCCCCTTGTGGCTCATGGTGCTAGACGTGGGACACGAGAGAAACCCATGGACGACAAGAAGCATCACCGTTAGCATCGCGAGAAGGCCACACGTCTCTTGCGAACTGTGATTGCTTTTGACGAGGGGCACATCGATAACTTCTCATGGGTCATGCGGTGATTACCTCTCGTGGAGCACACGACAATAGGCGTGGGGCACAAGGGAAGCTTGCGCACGACGATAGATGAGGAGAGGTGCGAAAAGAGCCTACTCGCGGCAATGGGCACCGAGAGAACGAAAGAAGCATGCGCACGATGATAGGTGCAGGGCGCAAAAGAGAAGCTCATGGACCGTGATGAGTATTGTCGCGACCCTTCGCGAGTGGCGATGGACATCACCGCCTGGAATAGTCATGCGGCAGGGTGAAGCCCTGCGAACGGTAATAAGCTTCGCTACCCGCGTTCCGCACTGAGACGTCAAGGACACACCTGCGGACGACAATGAGCAGCACCATCTGCAAATCTCGTCGAGAGATGAAGATGCGCAAACAGAAGAGAAAAGGAACTCGTGCATGGCGCTGCCATCGCTATGCGCGACATGCGAAATTACAGGAAGGAGAAAAAAGGAAAGACAGAGGCATGCACGGCACTGCCACTACTGTGCATGGCCTCTACGGGAGGCTCAAACGAAGAAGAAGAACAGAGAAAAGATGAAGAGAAAATTTACCTTGAGCCTAGGGGTACCGGTCAAAAAGTTTCCCTCTCCTTACTCTCTCTCTCCAAACGTGACCCAATAATGAGAATAAAGAGAAACTTTATTAAGTAAAAACTCTTTCTTTTGTGAAGGGTTTCAGCCTTTGCGTACAATGATGGTACGAGGTATATATAGAAGTGTGCCCAAACATGGGTGGATCATCAAAATTAAACCTAATTGCTAGAAATTAAGATTTAATTGAATTAAAAGAAATTAGAAAATAGGGTGCAAAATGATAGATTTGCCCCTTCCTAATAATTTGTGGAATTTCAGAACAGTTCCTGTGTTGCTCTAGCGTGTATAATTTTTTATGGATGATCCGGGGTTGTTCTGATGTCCGATTGATCTAAAGATGATTGTTTTCTTGTAAGGCTCGGCATGTCCATCGATTTATACCAACTTCGAGCCATGGATTGTGTTTTTAGGTTACGATCATGTGACTTGAATTTTGAATGTATCTTGAAACTTCAGATCTATAGTGTGCTCATTCCTTGATGTTTTTATGTGATTTATTCATTGGATTACACTGAGCATGCTGTCACGATCATAGGGCAACAAACACAGCTCGATTCCATGCCCGGACAAAGATTTTGCAACTTTGAAATTTTGGTTGGAATCTAGAATTTCGACGACAGAAATATCAGTCACTTCATCGGGTCCGTGTGTAGAATCCGACCCTTCATCATGTACGGGGTTCGGGTCGGAGATAGCTCGAGATCTTATGCACGTGATGGAATTGGTTTCACGTCGATCAGGCTCTCAAGCGGCGTGATTTGGCCACTCGACTGAGGCACAACGCTGTTGATTTTTTTGCAGTTTCTTCATAAATCAGCAACTTTTCTCTAGCTTTTCTTCGCTCTTAGGTATCGTCACGGGGCGTGCCAATACTGAAATGCTCGTCTTGATGAGACGAACATGCTCACTAAATTTGAGTGTGATCCGACTTAGGACGGGCGTGATATGAGCATCAAAAGTCACTATTCGTGACTGTCCCTTCAATGGTGTGGAATTGCAGGGTGGCTGCATGGGAATAGCACGCGGCTCCTCCTGTTTCGCTCTTTTGCCTATAACGTCCTCTTGAAGTGTCCATTTAAGCTGAAATTTGACTTTTGAGGGTTTTCAACCATCCTAGATCTAATGGTGGTGGTCCCATAGCAAATTGAGAGACTGAAAATTTAGCTCTAGTTATAGGGGTCCATTTTAGGGTGCTAGAGGTTGATTTTGGTGGAACTATTTCTCAATCTGCACTGGCTTAGATATGTCGGAATGCAATGAAAATTGGCAAGAGACTTTTGAGAGTCCTCATGGAGATTTTGACCAGTTTTGGGAGCTATTATGAGAGTGATGGAATTTCCACAGTTTGCTTGGCTTTTATTGAGCGGGGCCCCATGATGATGAAAAATATCTTCCAACAGCATGCCTCGCCGAATGTTGCAAGCGCAATCATTTGGGAAATTTCTCCTGGGCTAGCCAAGGACTACTCGAATGCTGAGGAGGTCCACACAATGCCGTGACTAAGATGCTCAGACATTTGGACGCAATGTAAGGGTCTGTCCGTGGAGACTTTAGGGGAAAAAAAAGCTTTTGAAGGATCCTGTCGAAGTCCTCACCCTCAAGGGACTATTTTTGATTCTACTACCTTGAGGATTTTGTAGGGACCCCATTGGCTAAAATCTGGCTTATCAGAAGGCTAAGTGCTACGAACCTTTGATTGGCATTGTTTGCTGCTTCACCAAGTTTGCTTTTGATGATCAGGGTATCTCTGTAGGTCTCGTCTAGCGGGATCCAGTCAGGGGCTTCTGACCTAACGTAAAAATCTGGGCCTATCGGCTAGGGGGAGTTTTGACAAGGCAGCCTCGTGGGCCCCATCTTGTCGGGTCAAGTAAAAAATCTGGGCCAGTCGGCTAAGGAAGGTTTTAGGCGAGGCAACCTCATGACGAGGAATAACCTTGAAGTTGAAGTCTCTAGCAGGTTAGGCCTTGGCTTCATCAGTTTCTTGCCTTCGTGATGGTCTTTTAGCATTTTGGAGGGATCTTTTAGTCATCGTTCTCACCCTCAAGGACTCTTGTTGTTTTTGGAGGTAAAGTGTGGGAGATCTTATGCGGCTCTCACTCTCGGGTGAGCCATTTTGTGTTGTGATTGGATGCTGGCAGTTGAGGATTTTAGGTAGACCTCGTCAGCCAGAAATATGACTGTTTAGTAATTGGGTGTCGGCTGAGGTTGTGGTGTTGCGTCAACCTGTTTTGTTTGTCCAAGCGCCCTTTTGTGGGGTTTTACTTGAATAGGGGAAGTGGCGCCGTAAAGATAGTTTCACCAAGTTCCTTGATCTTTGGATTCTTTTACCCATGACGCTGCGGCCATGTCCACTCTTTTCATTCGTTTTTGCTCACAGAGCCCTTGCCGTTTTCACCATGCCTGTGTTTTTGTTTTCACATAACTCTTTTGCTTATGGTTTCATGACCATGCTTGCCCGTCATTTTCACTCATGGTGTTCCCTTGTCCAGGTTTACATCATGCCCATTTTTTTGTGTTGAAGGCGTGTTTAGGGTCATGCCTTTGAGACCTGTGCGAAGCTTTTTAACGTCATGCGGCCTGGACGTGTACTATAGTTTGGGGTCATACAGCTGGACCATAGTGGTGATGAATGACAGTCTGAGGAGGCCATAGAGTGAGTATGGTGATGGCCTTGACTCACTTTGGGAAGATGGCGCGAGGCTACCTATGAAAGATGGAAGGTGTATGAATGGTTGGTGAAAAGTGGTGACCCACTAGCTGATGACGAGTATGGATGGTGAGATAGTTCGCCATGTTTGTGAGCATAGGTGAGACTCACTAGGGAATGATGAATAGAGGCAGTGAAGTGAATGGGTTCACTGAGGAAGCAATGAAGGTGGTGTGCGCACACGAATGGGTCGGTTAAGGAAAGTGTGCATGAAAATGCATGCAAAAGGGGGTGTGTGTGTATGTGGGGGCAAGTTTAAGGTCGTGCCTCCGGGACCTGTGCAAAGCAGTTTAACGTCATGCGGCCAGGACGTGCACTATGGTTTAAGGTCATATAGCTTGGACCGTAGTTATACAGTTTAAAGTAATGCAACTAGGACCAGACAGTTTCAGGTCGTGTAACTAGACTTTCGCTACAGTTTAAGGTCATAAAATTTGGACTATGATGCTGAGCCTTTTATTATCATGCAACTAAGACGTAGACTATGGTTTATGGTCATATAGTTCGGACTGTGGCTATGTAGTTTAAAGTCATGCAACTAGAACTAAGCAGTTTAAGGTCGTGCAACTAGACCTTCACTATGGTTTAAGGTCATATAGTTTGGACCATGGCTATACAGTTTACAGTCATGAAGCTAGGACTAGGCAGTTTAAGATCGTTTAACTAGACCGTCGCTATAGTTTAAGGTCATATAGTTTGGACCATGGTTGTGTAGTTTAAGGTCATGCAGCGCGGACCAAGGATGTGCAGTTTAGAGTCATGGGTCATGGAGCACGGACCAAGGCTGTGCAGTTTAGGGTCATGCAGCACGGACTACGACTATGCAATTTAAGGTCATGCAGCATGGACCATGGCTGTGCAGTTTAAGGTCATGCAGCACAGACCATGGCTGTGAAGTTTAAGGTCATGTAGCATGGACCATGGCTGTGCAGTTTAAGGTCATGCAGCATGGACCACGGCTTGGGTTACCATGTAGGTAAAGCTGCATGGGGAATAGGTTTGTGGATAACAATCTGACTCCCTGGGGATAAAGATAGTTGAAGCTATACACAAGCAGAGAGATTTAGATGAAGATGGTTGCCCAACTAGGAGTGGTGAGCGGAAGCGGACTTCACGGGGGATTAAGAGGGTAAGTGTGACTCCCTGGGGCTGATGAGTAATGGTGTGCATGTAACTCTATTGAGAATGACATGCCAGAGTACAGATGCAACCCCACTAGGGATAGTGGGTCGCAATAGGGTGTGACTACTGGGGTGTTGATGTGAGATAGACCCATTGGTGATTGAAGGGATAAGCATGACTCCATTTTTCTTTTGCATACACCTAACTCCACTGGGGTTGTTGATGGAATACACCTGACGAAGGGGTGCGTCCATTTCATAGTTTAAAGTCATGTGTGTAGAATATTTGTCGTGTTGTTTATCATTTTACTATAGGGACGAGCGTTACAGTTTTAAGGTCTTGTAGCTCGGACCATGGCTATGCAGTTTAAAGTCATGCGGCTAGGACCATGCAGTTTAAGGTTGTGCAACTAGACCTTTGCCACAGTTTAAGGTCATGTAATTTGGACCATGCATTTTAAGGTCATGCATCGAGACCGTGGCTGTGCAGTTTAAGGTCATGTAGCACGAACCACGGTTGTGCAATTTAAGGTCGTGCAACATGGACCATGGCTGTGCAGTTTAAGTTCATGCAGCACGGAACATCGTTGTGCAGTTTAAGGTCATGCAACTAGACCTTCGCTATAGTTTATAGTCATGTAGACCATGCAGTTTAGGGTCGTGCATCGAGACCGTGGCTGTACAGTTTAAGGTCATGCAACACGGATCATGACTGTGTAGTTTAACATCATGTGGCATGGACCATTTTATGGGGAGAATGTGACTCTAGGGGAAATAGAGTCGTAATTCGGGACTCGAACCCCCAGAGGAGTGAGACTGGGGTGCAGGGAATGAACTTCCTAGGGATGCAGGATGAAATTCCAAGTGAGAGTGCGGTGACTTGCGCACGACACTAAGTTCTAGATCGCGCTCGTGGCTTTAGACTTTTGATGAAGGGCACGAGGCGTTAGCCACTTGGTGAGGGGCTCGACGTTAACTCTTGATGGGCACGCGACAATAGCCCTTGACAAAGCGCATGACGATGGCCCTTTGAGAAGGAGAGCGACAATGGCTCTTGACAAAGGCACAAGGCGATAACATCTTATGTAGTGCACGACGATTACCTCTAGATGAAGTATGCGGTGATTACCTCTAGGTGAAGCCCTTGGCGATGGCCCTTGATGAAGGCATGCAGCGATAACATCTTACCCAGTGCACAGTGACCTTTCGGGCCTTGGGCTTGACCCTCCTCGGCCCGGTCTTACTGCCGTCTGAAGATGGGGACCGCAGCGTCTTTTCGAACTTGTGAGGGGCAATTTGTGGCACTGCTGATTATAAAAGGGGGAAAACCTCATTTTATTGTTTTACCGAGTTGAAGATATTCTTTTAGAGAGAGAGACAGAGCCAGAGCTTTCATCAAGAGTTTTCCCGACTAGAGTTTTCTGGCCAAAATCTATAATACTTAAGCCCTCAGGAGCGTTCTGGTGAGCTTGAGTAGGTCATGGAGCTTCGCACCGTGTTTGCGAGTGGTTTTTAGGGAGTGCCAAGGCTTCTCGAGGAAGAGATGGGGGCTACTCAGAGCTTCACCGAGACTTTTCTGGTGAAGCTGCAGGAGTCGCGATGGTGTTTTACCGAAGTTATGGAGCTTTCCCGATAGTCCCGTGGCTGAAGGGGAGGTTGCAGAGAAATAAGGGGAGCTGACGATATTCTGGCTAACAGAAGAAGATGAAGAAGAAGGAGCAACAATGTGCTTACCGGAAACTCAGTGGAATTTTGGTGAGTTTGTGGCAAATTGCTGAAGTGCGAAAACAGGGAGAAGGGAAATCCGCAGGGTCACAGGGAAACTTTCTGGGGATTCCGGTGTTTTTTGTAAACATAAGGCAGGGAAGAGTTTTCCAGTGATCAGGAGTGAGTTCCTGACGAAGAGGAAGCGCTGGTGAGAACCTGAGGCGTCATAGGCCTGTAACGGTAGGGAAGGCAAAGGGTTGTGAGATGGCAAACAGTCACCTTCCACACGTGCGGCGACTGGCCACGTCGCAATTGTTAGGCAACACGCCTAGATTTCAAGGGACGTGGTACGCCACAGGTGCAACGCGTGCGAACAGCTAGAGCGCAGGCGACATCAAGTGCTTTACTTTGGCAGACAGCGATAGCACCTTGGTTGCAGACGGCGATAGTTTTGCCTTCTTCACGAGACGACAATAGTTCTGCCCTCTTCACGCGGTGATACCATTTCGTTGGGCAAAAGGCATTAGTCCTGCTCTTGGTTGCGAGACAGCGATAGCTTGCTAGCCTTACGCCTTGAATGGCTAGTCGGTGATACGCCCCTGTGAGCACCGTTTTTCGTGGCTGCTTAGTGTCCGTTGGATAGCGAAGCTTTTTGATCTAATGGCCCCGCCTTCAGGTGCTATTCCAGACGTGAAGAACCTCCTGCGAGTAGGGGAGCTCAGCACTAGTGAATTCACCAGCGAAAGCTTGATGAGAGGTGAGCCCTTCTGGCTCACCGAGGCTTTATGTGAACCCACATGGCCTTTAAGAGTCACCTTTGTTAGTGACCCTGTCCGGTTGGTGATGAGGGAAGATAATGACGGCAATGTGAGTGTAAAGGAAGGGGTGGGCCTCCTGCATTGCCTGCACCGAAACATAGCCTCGAATGGGGACTTGCCGACTCTAGGTAAGCGGATGGTGAAAACCCCCGGCATGAAATGGTCCTTCGTCGGGCTGCAGGTGTAACGGGAGCACCAATATTTGAAGAGTTACTCCTCATGGGCCATAAGAGTGCTCAACCGGTATAGGGACATTCTGAAGCGCACTTCTCTGCTGACTGCCATTCACTGTTTGGTAGGCTACTATGACCATTTCTCGAACACGGTCAAGGTGATTTTGGAGACCTGGAGCCATGTTAGCAACACATGGCTGCTCAGTCATGGAGAAGCAGAGATATCTCTGCTATATTTGTGCTTCATTGGTGGGTTGTCGGTCATTGGAGATATGTATGATGAGTTTGTGGCCCCGAAGGAAGTCGGGAAAGAAGTTCCACCAGCTGGGCTTCAAGAGCTGTTTGGAATTTACCAGCTGCTCTGGTCTGAGAACAAGAAGGGGCACGTCTCCTTCACTAAGTGGGTGGCCTTTTTCTATGGGGACTGTGATGATGAAGCCGGTCCATCACCAAGGAAAGGGGAGAAGGAGGCCCCACCAATTTTTGAGTTGTGGAAGGAGAATGAGCACATCTTCTTGGCCGCTTATCTAGTGCTTTTCTTGTGCCCCGGCGGAGCAGACATTATCCCACCAAGCACTTTGTATGTGGCTTGTGACATGATGAGGGGGCAAAAATATGCACTTGCACAGCTGATCCTTTGTAGTATCTACTATGGCCTAGGAGCCATGTCCAGAGGAAAGATTTATCAAGGCGATGAAGGAGGGAATGACATTGTGGATGACGAAGCCTTCCCCGGGAACTTCAAGATACCTTTTCTCATTCATTATGTATGTGGCTGGCTTGGGGCTTATTTCTCGGGCACCTACCTCTGAATCGAAGAATTGGAGGAAACAATGTGCCTGTTTTTGTTGACGATTGTCGGGTGGAAAGCAATCTTCCATACCCCTGACCACGCGTGCAGTTTGTTCTTCAACGACCACCTCCACATGAGGAGGCCCGCCTTCTCGGTAGGGAATCTTACATATTGTGCCTTTGTTGACGAGCTGGGTGAGAGCCTAGACGGTGCTCCTACTACTCATAAGGAGCTGATGTATATGCTGAGTGTCAGGGGCTGGGTTTTTCCCTATCGTACTGCTCATAGTGCAAAACGCGAGGGGTACTTCCCTCATAGATTTGCTCGTAGCACGGGCTCGATCAAGGCTGCCCATTCTCCATTTTCGTTGAGAAGTGGCATAGCAAGGTAGCTCACTGGAAGAAGGACTAGTTGGGCACCCACCGGGAGACTTGGCTCCCGAGGCACATTCGCACAAGTTGGGCCATGTGCTTGGAGCTCACAGAGGTTAATAAGTATATGCTGCCATATTTCGGAAGGAGAGTGTGAGTGACTGAAGCCCATGAACTTTGGTGGCGAATCACCAACAAGGGGTATTGAGATGTTGGTCACCCCTAGAAAGGGGAGAACTCTTGCTGAAGCAAGGAGACAAGGCAGAGGAAGATGGCAAGGACTTCTCTGCTAGGGGAGGTATTCACCTTGGGCTTTCCTTGGGACTGGGGCACCCGTGGGTGGCCTCGCCAAATTGTCGTGGACAGGTCTCTACACTGGTTTCTCGAGATGGAGAAGGAGACAGAGAGAATTTTTGACAATGCGTCTACTAATGGAAAGAGGGTCGCAAGGTCCCGGGGTATGAAGGGCGCCCGGTATAAGATCTGAATGAGTTGATAGCGAACGACTCTCATAGAAAACTTGCCCGCTGGTTCTTCTCGAAAGGGTGCTCCTAAAGCTGCTACACCCTATTAAGCAAAGGGGAAGAAGAGGAAGCGGACTGCCCCAGCGGCTCCTTGCGTTCTGTTTAAGAAGGCAACCAAGGCCTCGAAACGCAAACGGCATAGGGTCGGAGTCGTCTGCGAGCTAGAAGACGGCTCCTCGCCCTCAGCTTATTCAGAGGGTTGCGTGTGTCCTGCTATTTCTGCATTGCCTTATGCTCTTGAGGATTCCCCTTCTCATTCACCTGAACCTTCTTCTGGTCCTTCAGAGGCTCAGGTCAGTGCCTCAGACCTCACTACCACGATTGAAATTGCTTCTAATTGCGAAGTGATGTCCATGGTTGAAGGGGAGGGCATAGTTCCGATGGAGGTGAAAGGGGCTGATGAGGCTGGCCTTGATGAGGCGGCCCTTGATAAGGCTATCCGTGATGAGGAGTCGGAGGTGGAGAGGGTCTCTGAAGCTCCGGAGGTTGTTGTGCCTACTGAGGAAAGGGAAACCTTGGTCGATCTTGTGGTCATTGAAGAGGCTGGAGTCTTAGGGCCTGAAGTGGGACCACCTGAGCAGCAGGAAGTTGCTCCCCCGGGTGATGTAGCTATAGGGGAAGCAAAGGCAGGACACCCTCAGGGATCAGGCTTGGAGGGCCCAGAGGTAGCACCCTTGGCTATAAAGGAGGTAGGCTCCACGGGAGAGCCTGTAGTTGAAGTGGTTGCCATCAAAGTTAAGGGCAAA
Organism: Amborella trichopoda; assembly: GCF_054954075.1. Classification (NCBI taxonomy): domain Eukaryota; kingdom Viridiplantae; phylum Streptophyta; class Magnoliopsida; order Amborellales; family Amborellaceae; genus Amborella; species Amborella trichopoda. Next base: position 47,344,577 of record NC_142337.1, on the reverse strand, counting down.
GAGGTTGAGGGAGAAGGTGTCGAACCTGTTGAGGTGGAGATGGCGGCTCAAGAAGAAAGGACACAGGGAGAAGTTGTTGTCCTGGGAGAGGAGGCTGCCGCGGTGCAGCCTGACACTGAGGTAGTAGCTTCAGATGAGGAGGTCAGCCTTGCCCCGACTGAGGCTGAGGAGCTTACAGAGGTACAACACCTGAGAGTGAGAGGGAGCCTGAAGTGGTCATGGCAAGGGATTTGAGCGAGAGAGTTGTTGCTGAGCAACCAGGGCTGCCTGAGGTTACCCCTGAATATGGGGAGCTTAAGGTCTTGGCTACAATTGGGGACCCTCCCGCTGTGATTGCCCCTAATGTACTGCCTAGGCCTACTTTCAGTGGGCTGTCAGGTGTTATTTTTGAGATGCTTTGAACGACCCTTCAGAAGCTGAAGGAGTTGTCTCTTGAAGAGCTTGGAACAACGATCCCACAATTGAGGGGGATCGCCTTAGGGAGTGCGCCTGAAGTCCTCCTTTACTTTGACAACGTTGCTAATGAGATGGAGGGATGGAGAATGAAGGCCCTGCAGGCGGAAAAGGCTGCAATGCATCTAGAGGGCTCACAACTAGAGTCATTAAGGGCTTCCCTAGGATAGAACCGGGAACTGACAGAGGTCCAAGTAGGGCAGATGGAAGCTACCGTACCTCAGAAGTCCGCGCTTACTGCGAAGGTCGTAATTGACCATAACAAGGTGCAAACCCTAAAGGCGAAGATTGCCAAATGGGCATAAGAGCTTGCCAGGTTGGAGGAGGAGACAACAGTTTGGGAGGCCGAAGATAAGGAACTGAGCTAGCTATTGGACCTTGAGTATTCCTTGGGCGAGTAGCTAGCCCTAGTGGAGCACTAGGCTGGGCTAGTGGCTGAATTAAGAGTGGGCATCGAGCGAGCGAGAGCCTTGACCGAAGAGTGCAAGGGGAAGGTCAATGAAATTATTGACCATTTTTTACAACATTTTCTTTCAATTGTAAAGAAAATACATTTGTAATATTCTCTCTGATGAATGAAATAGTTATTTTCTCTTTCTATGCAATGCATGTCTCTTATTCTTCCTTCTCTCTCTGTTTTACTGCTTTTGCCCCCTATTAGTGTGAGACGAAAAAGAATGTCCCACCCCTTACGTTGCCTTTTGATCACTTGTCGTGGCTTCAATGACCTCGAATGGGGGAGCAGCTGCTTCCTCACCCCTTAGCATTTGATTGGACAGGGGTTCATAATTCATGGTTCTCATGATTTGGTGAGCCTGCTCGCTGTAAATACTCCAATCTGGGGAAGTCTTGGCTTCGATTCGAGGTGCATTACTTTTGAGCTCATCATAAGTCTTAGTCTTAGAGACAAACTCCTTCAAGTGCTTTGAAGCAACGTGCATAACCTCCAATTGATTCTGGATAGCCTCGCTTCTCAGCTCTGTAATGGGATCTTGTTCTTGAGAGCCGGAGGGCTACCTCTTGTTGGCTTGTACCTCTTCGAGAGCCTCTGAGAGATGTAAGACCTTCTCTTGGCTGTTGGTGATCCCCTTGTTCCAGGAGGATGGAATTTGGAGTACCCTCCACGGTGGTTGGTGTATCAATTCTGCTTCTAAAAGAGCAATGGGGATGTGCATAACCTTTTGCTGGTCTGGTGTATAGGTAACCCTCGATGCTGGAAGGTCTACCTTCAGGGCTTCCTCAGTCTCAGGAGTTGCTTCTAGCTCACCATTTTGTTCTGGCGAGCGTTGTCTTCGGGAGCAGGCACCATGACCTCGAAGAGGTGACAAGGTATACTTTGGCAGATAGGAGTCAAAGGGAGACTTTTGCGTTGTCTTTCCTCTTTGAACATATCTCTAGTCATTCATCTCAGATCTTCAGCGTCATCGTGAGACGAGGGGTCTTTCCTCTTTGAACATATCTGTAGTCATTCGTCTCAGATCTTCAGCGTCATCGTGAGACGAGGGTTCTGTCTCTCTCACAGGCTTCCAATCATCGTCCTTTGACTTTTCTGGTGCTGGAAGGTCTGTGAAATAATACTTAGCGCCAGCATAATGAGTTTCGATTACAAGAGACAGTCTTTTGTCAGCATAGACCATGTGTTGTCTCCCATCTCAACTGTACTTGAAGCATTGGTTGAGCGTGGAAGGAATCACTCTTTGATCATGAAGCCAAGGGCGGCCGAGGAGGACATTGTAAGATGTATCAGTATCGATCACATGAAACTGAGCGTAATCGTTGAGGTCACCGATCTTGAGGCTAAGACGCATTGTGCCAACTGGCTTTTCTCTTGAGTGGTTGAACCCTTGCACGATGATGTGGGTAAGAGTGAGGTCGTCAGATCCTAATCCCAATCGGGTGAGGATCCTTCTTGAGAACAAGTTGATTGCTGACCCTCCATCTAGCATGATCCGATTGATAGGGCAGGCGTGTAGTTCACCATTCACAAAGATGGGGCGATTATAGAATTTTCCACCCAATTGAAGGTCGTCTTCGGAAAAGGAGATTGCCAAGAACCCACTCAGGATGGCTGGGTCAACCTCAATAGGCTCCACTTTAGTCTTAGCATTAGTTATGGTCAACATAATTTAATGCTCCAGAATCCCATGATCTTGGACCAGGTATACTTCTATGGGTGGTGTGTCCGAGGCCCAGTGACATTGGCACCAATTGGAAACTCATTCTGACAAAAACTACCACATGTCGGTCTCTGAGCATTCTTTTATATATTCAACCGTCAATCAGGTTCTGGTGACACTTGGAATGCCATTGGCGCTACTAACAAGTATGTCATTGTCAGTTGATCGTTTAAGCACGCTTTTATAGTTTCAGGTGATGCTATGTTTCATTCGATAAATCTGAAGGCGACATGGTTGGTGAAGCTATCAACATCGTAACCATACTAACACATGATGTATCAATCCATACATATGCATGCACATCCAGGTTGTCTTGCCATATGACCTATCAGAGCCTGATGTTGGTGCTTATGGCAATTTTGTTGGGATCTTTTCTGTCTGTTGGGCTTGCATCTCGAGGCATGAGCTGTCTTGGTTAATTTTGAATATCCGGTCAGCTATCCATTTGTCAAAACTTGGAATAGTCCCGACATATGTGCCAGTGGTGTCAAAACGTTTTTCTTCCTGATTGCCTCAAGATTAGTTGTTCTTGCTCTCGATTTGCCTTGTTCGATCTTCGGGGGCATTCTTCAGTGCTTCAAGCTTTGCTAGGCTGGTCTGGGTGCATGGGGTATGGTCCATGGTCGGTTGTGGTAGGGTTATGATTGGTTCAAGTTTCAGATGGCCTGCCTAGGGAATTTTGGTTTTGCATAGTTTTCTGGATCGGGATTTGGGGTGTCTACAGTTGCCTCTCTTTATTGCTCGTATCACACACACCCGGTGCAAGTCAAGGCTGCAAAAAGGAGGCGCCTGAGACATAGATATGGGCGATGAGCCACGTGAGTGGTGAGAAACAACGTCATTTCTCAGAAGCCTGACATCAGTCGGCCTACGGTGCTTGCGATCGTTGGGACCGGGAGGTGAGTTTAGCCCATCATTTAGGGCGATCACTTCACCCTCTATTTGTCGGCTGAGGTCGTGGTGCCCGAGTTTTGAGAAAGTTTGAGTTTTCTGAAGTGGAGGTGGATTAGATGCGATGGGGGAGAAATTTCAATCGAGTGAGCCGCAACCTTGTGCCCCGTATGTTTTCGTAGGCTTTAAAGCTGAGATGTATTAAGATTAGGGTGTTTTTATTTTTTCCTTTTGTTTTTTTGGATTTATGGCGAGTGTTGTATATTTTTGCCTGCAGTATTTTCCCTTTTGGACTCGGATAGCCTTTTGTACACTTTGTTCATTGACTCATTCATTTCTGAAAAAAAATTTGCGAGGATTTTGGGATCAGAGGGAGAGGTTTTTGAAACAAATGCTGACGGCGGGTTCCGATTTGAACCAAGGAAATTAAAGTTTTTTTTTAAAATTGAAGACACATATATTTCTAGAAATTCCCTGATCGGGTTGAACCTGTATTTAGGTTTCGAAAAAAAGTGTATTTTTTAAGATGTTAAAATAGAAATTCTTCTTAACTTCTCTTCTCTAGTCAAAATGGTGTAAAAAACAAAAAAAATTGAAGGCATCAGTCCAAGTAAAACCTCAAGGACCTCGATTATCTAAACTTTAAATGAGTGGTGGTGGAGGAACAAAATTGCAAGTCCCAGTAGATTTTGAGCACTCAGGGGTAGTATCCCATGTTATCTAAGACTCTGGCTTGCTCAGAAACTTAAGAAAGTTACCGTTTGAGTTGTGACACAAGAGCCAAGATTGGAAGATGAAAAGTACTTAATGATTTCTCGTTATGAAGGTTCTAAGCAAGGCTAAAAAAGAACGTATTTAAGAAAAAAAAAAAAAAAGGCTATGTGATAGGATGAGCCTAAACTGCTTACCAACCTGTTTTTTGAAGTTCTCCCCCCTTTTCCAAAATGTTTCCCTATGGGTTTGTCAAATTTCAAAAATCTTAGTTTTTTTTGTTAAAATTGTATGCCTAGCCACCTGATTCTATTTTTTGAATTCTTTTTGTGTTTTCAAACTTGCTAAAACTATTTTCTAAAATGAAGGAGTTGGGATTGAATCACATTTCAAACTTCTCTAAAACCCTTGAAACATGGACCAAAACCCTTAGGAAAACCTATTTTAAGAAGAACAACCCATAGGTTCCCAAATCTCAATCTTGTACCCGTAGCATGACCCTTAAGAATTTTAGAATCGAAAGCGAACATAAGTTCAACTAGCCAGAAATTCATCACCCATAATTTCTTGTTAATCCAAAATCCCATTTAATTAAAAACCAGAGCCAAATTAAAAAGTCTAAAGCTCAAGATGACTACACTAGCATCCCAAGTAGCATTGGGGTGCCTCAACAAGGAGAAGTCACCGGCTCAAAGATGGTAAAGTTCTTGCTGACTACCACTTTGGATCCCAATTCTCAGAGACCTCTCAACGCCAATGCCTCAAAGATAGTGCAATGCTAAGTCGATGTCTTAGATATAAAAATATCCATTAGCTTTCCACCTTCCCGAAGGGTACTGGTCATTCAAAAGGATGACCCCTCAAATATTCTTTCTATTGTGGCTTAGGTATCTACTTCTTTGTCATTCATATGGTGTCCTAGTTAAATGCCAACAAGAGGTAACTGTGGACATCTCCCTCAAAATTTTAGCTAAGGAAATTCCTTAAAACCCTGATTGTAAATCCTAAGGACCACAATAACTCTAGTAAGCCATAGTGAATCTAAACCTATAGAATTATCCCAATGTTACCTAAAACCCATCCCAATACCCTTCAATAGTCACCTTAGACACCCATGACGATAAAACTAACCCAAATACCAATTTGACACCTAGAAACCTGAAACTAAGATGTTAAAGTCATAGCTTTGTAAACCGCTAAAACCTTACTCAAATTGGACCAAATTTGATTCCTAATTATAGAGGATGTCACAAGCTTTCCAACAGTCCAAGAATTGCTTGAGTCGGACTTACAGTTAGAAAATTATGGCCTAGGGAAATTTGTTCAAAATAAAAACATTTTGGTCCCTATGCGACTCGCCGCGCGTCGCATGGCCCAACGTGCCAGAAAAGTGCCAAAAAGTGTTTTAAGCCCTATTTTGACCAAATTTAACATGGTTTTTTATCAGAATATTCTGGAAAAATTCGAAAAAAAACCTAATTTTAATCAAGCTAGAACTAGGAGATTAGATCAAAAAATTTCAAATTTGACCCTATAAAAAAACTATAAATACACCAAAAACACTAAAAAATCTCTAGAAAAATTCTTAGGAAAATTCCTAGATAATTAGGAAATTCTCAAAAAAAAATGGATAAATTAGAAAGCCCTCTAGAAAATTAGGAAAAATCCTAAAAAATTAGAAAAATAGTAGAAAGCCTAGAAAATTAAGAAATTCTTTCAAAATACCTAGGAAAATAGGGAAAAAATAGAAAAATAGGGAAAACCTTTAGAAAATTAATAAAAAATCTTTAGAAAGCCTTAGGCTAAAGCTCCTAAGCTCAAGTCCTCTCAAAATCTCTCCAAACTAAGATTAAATCCTAAGAACAAATTCTCCTAGATCCAAAACCTTAAAGTCATACTTCAAGAAAGCAAGAGAAGACATCAAAAAGTGTAAATCAACCCATGGCCCTGATACAGGCGTCAACTTTGGGTTTATCAGGAATGTTCTCTTTCTCTCTCTTTTATTTGGATTTCTTTATTTTTCTATTTTATTTTATTTTTTTTGGATATTACTTTATTTTTTAGATTTATTAAAATTTTATAAGCTTTTTAAAGTTTAATATACATATTTGGGAGCTGGCATTGCCAGTAGACTTAGAAAAGGACCGGATCTTTATAAATCAACAATATTTCTGACTCCATAATTTGAGCGACCTCACTTTCTATTGATTTTTTAAAATAACTCATTTCGCATGAGATTTGTGTTGATCTCGCTCTGAGATCAGCACGAATCAGAGTGTAAACAAGGATGTCAATAACCAAATCTTTTGATGCCATTACGTTCGATGTCAGTGAAAAACAAAGAGGAGATCACAATTACATGGATGGTTTAGTTTGTTCATACATGGTTACTCATTCACAAAATGTATCATCGAAGCTTATACATTCATACATGGTTACTCAATCACAAAATTTATCATCGAATCTTACACTTTCTTGAGTCCTTAAGGATTAAGATATCAAAACTCCAAAATACTTGAATGGAAAATTTTGCACAGCCGTACTAGTCAGTGCTAGTAATCATCATCGAGTAAATTTCATAGGCTTATACCCCAACACTCAACATCAAGTAAATGTTTGCATCCCTACTGCAAAATCCCGCTACCAGAGAAATTTATGGGCGGTGCCCTTGGCAACTCACAAAATTCGAATGGCTCAACATGGCGGGTCTACATGTCACACGAAAAGGAGTGTTGCGAAGACATACAATAGTTCCTGGCTAATATCAGGGTTTTAAAAGTAGAATTAGCCAGTAGTATCCTGACGGTTGCTTTCGGCTTCGCGAGCTGGCCTAAGCTAATATATGGTTTGTCGAAAATAGATGACCGGATGCTAAGATATACCCCTTGGAAGTTTGTGGCTGCACACAATCCATTTGCCACCGAAATCGTACCAAAAGAAAGACTTGATAGTTAGGCTGCCACGGCCGCATTGCATATAGTGTGGCTATAGAAGGTTATGCAACCTTAGTGAGGCCACACATAGAAAACATGAGGCCGAAGCTGCATATAGGAAAGTAATGCAGCTGCGACTTGCACCCATGTTTGGTGGGCTTTAAGGCTATGCCACTAGCCCGCATGTGCGACATGTACTACACGTGTCGTCACACATGTTGGGGTGTGGCTTGCAATTTCACATGTGTGCTTCACACGTTTTGCAATTGTGCATGCATGCCTCACATGACACGTATGTCACAGGTGCAGGTATTTATGACCTCTACTAGCACATGTTATTGTGCCACATGCTAGCACATGCCTGTTGTGTGAGGGCTGCACAACCATGCAACTGTGCATGCTCAACGGTCCACCAGCAATCGCTGCGGGTTGACCAGTAGGGCTATGCACGCCCTGTGTGCTCGCACAACCACCACACATTTGCAAGCACCCATGTGCACTCACATATTGGTCCCTCACTGTGACCACCGAGGTTCCAAAGCGTAGTGTGCGCCCAGTGCACATTTAGCATGCCAGTGCTTCCCACGGGATTTCATTGTTAGATAAGGGTTTGTTTCTGTAATTTTGTGAGGGTCGAGCTAGCACTTGGTTCTCGGCCTATCATGCACTAGTTGAATGACCTTTTGTTGATTCATACAGCGAGACTCTAACATCGAGTTGATAGAGAGACATGTCACTATGATCACAAAAGAGCCGCATTCGGGTTGGCATTCTCCAGTATCATGCCATGCCAATCCTTGAGGAATTGGTGAGTGGGTATTCAATGACCCGAGGAGCTGCATTCTTAGATCTTCGGGCAAAGTCCAGGAACAACCAGCCAATCTTCTGCCCTATGGAACTGAGTTCCCCTAATGAGATGGGTCGCAACTTGATGGGTAACAAACTGATGGAACATTTTGTTGCATGAAGTATTTGGGTTATCCTTCATGAACCAACTCTTATGTCATGGCTTCCCTGTAAACCATGCCTTGAGGTGGTTCAGCTTGTCCCTTGGTGTGAGCATGCTTAGCAAAGAACTTCTTATGTTTAGGCCAGGGTCACCCTTCCCCAAACACCCTTTTTTGGGTAATTTAGTGGGGATGACGACCTATCCGTTTTTAAAATCGTCAGTGGTTTTTCAATACGTAAGTGAGAATGAAAACCTAGACCTTAGTAAGAGTATAAGTGGTGCTACCACCCCAACCCCAACCCCATTCTCAAAGGGTAAGTCAGGGATATGGGCGCTACCCAACTTATACTTAAAATCGTGCATAATGAAATCTATTAAGAGATCTTTGAAATGCTCTAGGATCTTTTCTATACAGGACATTGGGCTTAAAATCATATACCCCATCCTGATTAGGGTTTGCTGGAATGCTTAAGGGTGTCCATACTTGCAAACTTGGTTAGATCACCTAATTCATGCTGAGTAGTTGGGTACCCCCCAGAATAGGCTGGTTGGGTTACTCCTTAGGGTAGCTTGGTGTATAGGTGGATAAGCGAGTGATGATTGGAGTGGAACATGGATGTTCGGAGTCATGCATGGATAGAACTCCCATGGCTTGAGGTTGATAGTTTGAAAGTGATTTGTAGGGAGCTCAATGCTAGGTCTGCTTGCTAGGGTCGGTCATGGTTTGAGGTCTGGCCCGATTGGTAGAGTGACTATGACTATGTAGTGTAGACAAGCTAGATGCTGATCCTAAGTGTAATCCTCTACCTAGGGCTTGGCGGAGGGAATTAACCAAAGCCTGGTGAGATGGCTATCCTCAAATGGGGTATGGAATGTAATTTTTAATTTTTTGGAGTATATTTTTTGGGTTTTTTTGGTTTTTTTTTTTTTTTTTTTCAATTTCAGGGGGATTTTAGTTTTTTTATTACTTTTGTAGGATCTAGGGGTCTTCTGAAAAGTAATTAAGAGTCCCTTATTCGGGATAAAGGTATCATTATTTCAGTTTGAGAGCGAGAGAGGAGCAACAAGGTTTCTTGCTAGTGTTTCGACTTCCACCCTACAATAGGGCTTCTAGAGGGTATTTTTTTTTTCGAATTTCACCAAAGGTTAGGAGGTTTTAATAAAAGATTGTCTATAAAGAGATTATTTATCTTTTGTATATGGAAATCACAATCATTCTCATTCATTGGATGGCTTGGGGTGAGTCACAAACTCCAAGAATTGTTTTTAAAATTTTTGTAATGATTGTCACCTCCATGTACAAAATGATATATTTATAGACAATCCCTTTTTATAATTATAAAATAGGGCCCGTACAGGGATTGATCTCCTATTTTGCATTTAATTTCAACTTAACCTGGCAGAAGTTCAACCACTCGACCCTTTTTGAGAGCTGTATTTCCATCACCGCGTTTTCTGCATTCAAACACTGGGTCAAGACATCTTCCTGGAGATGCATCTATATGAAATATATTTCAAGATTGAAAAAAGGGCTTAGCCATTTTTCCCCAACTTTGCACTAAAAAATAACACACTCCTAGCCATCCAATGTCACGTCCAACAACAAGAGGTGATTGTGACCTTGTACCAAATTCAAAATGGTCTTGCCACATACAATTCCAAAAGAAAAGGCAAAAACCAAAGATGTTGATTTGTCCCCTCACCTGCATTCTATTTCGAGTTTATGGAGCACCTGAATGAAACATGCAAGTGTCTTGGTTTCCTTCTATTTTTCAATATGAAATAATTCCTTAAACGCAAACGATCACACTTAAATGTGAATACAACTATAAGATTCCAATTAAGAACCACAGTTTCTTAAAGAAAAACGGTGAAGCATAACTTCTCTATATCTCTGCCACCTAGGGAAATTTATTCCTTTGCCATATGAACAAGAAAAGGTAGCACACAAATATCTTTAAGCTTAAGAGAAATGTACAGCATCCTAAAATTTGAACATTTACCACACCCTTTAGTCGATCATCATGTCCTTTTGATACTAGTTGGATCATGTCTGCAAAAGCAATGCATTTTTTCGTTAAGCAGTAAAAATACACAATGCAAAGCTCAGCAATTGCAGAAATTTCTGTTCCAATTAAACAATTTCATAAATCTGCATTTTTAAGAAAACTACCTAAAAAAGCACATTTTGAAAATTTCATCAGACTCACTACCACAGGGGCGACAATCTACACATAGTAGGACATACATACATCATGCATGCTTCTTACATCTAGGAGCACAAAGCACACCAGAATAATTGAAGCAGGCACATTGAGACTATACAATAGCTAGATAACCAAGTTTTAGAAGTTCCAAAAAAGAATCTACAGTAACAAGACACAAGTGGGCAGATACATGAGTACGAATCTCCTAACTTCTTCACCAGTAATCACATTTGACAACTAATCCTTCTTTTCTTAACATAAATTACATCTAATCTTTTTCGAAAATCATTTTTGGATGGGAACAGATTGCCAATGGGTTGTGACTAACATGAAATGAGGGTTGACATCATACCATTTAACTTCATCAGGTACTTTCGTACTATGAAAAATGTTAATGGCTGGCATGTGCTTGTGTCTGCGCATGTCCGTTCGTGTGAAAGCGTGCAAGTTGCATGCCTGTGTAACTTCTTCTGTGAAGTTTTTGATCCTTAACAAAGTGAGATGAACAGATGGTGGACCACAAGCATCTATGCATACACATGACATATATACATTCATTTGCTTTACATGTCTCATCCACACGGTTGCTATTGATCAAGCATTCATTCTAATTTCATCCGCTCATAAATTTGACCAGCAAATATTCACCCTCATTCAACTTTAAAGCTATAAAAATCCTCCAAACAAAACAGAATTTGATCCTTCTAGTGGTTGCTAAATACTCTACTCACAATAATACCAATAAACTACTAGCCAAATCAAAAGAGCCCTATACTCTCAACAGCTTCAATGTTATTCACATGCTATAATCCTCCAGAAGCAACAATAACTCCTTAGAGATTACCACCTCTAACAAAGTTTTCGCTTTTGGAAAGCAAGATTAGTGAACACACATGTCGTCAAGGTTATTCAATATCTTCCCTTTAGAATTTGAATGTTCATATCAATCAATCAAGGCTCACAATAGTACTCTATGAAATCTGGGCCCTAACTCGCCAAAGCATAAGAGTAAATGCAATCAGGCATATTATACTTATCTACTGAAGAAACTATTGACGTTTCACAATTGATTTTGTCACCATGAGTAAATGGCAAGCACTAACATGATTACATGATGGATGAAATTATCCTCTACCTACAAAACCAAGCTAAAGAAACAGGAAGATCAGCATGGATGGGCAATGTCACAATCACAATTAGCCAAGCGGATAAATATGTAAGGAAAGTTGTTCAGTCAACATATATAGAAAAACAAAGAAGCAAAGCACTTCATGACAACAAAAAAACCTCTAACTTATAATTATAATTTCTACATAACATTCGCCATGCCAAGTTTAAGCTCTTTTTAATATAGGAGGAAACATTAGTCAAGCTTCATAGTTTCCATATTTCCTTGTCATCATGATGCATAACTCATATACATTCAAGAAAAAAGAAAAAAAAGAACAGCCTGATATGAACTACCTGGTAAGAGTAATCATAAGCTCTCATTTAACTTCATAAGAATGATCCCATCATGGAAAGGGGGAGACTTCAAACAAATATGACCCTCATTGTGAATTGGCAGAAGATGTGCTGCTCAGAGCTTTACTTCTAGGCTGAGTACTCCCAGATGACTCCAAGAAGAAAACTATGTTCTCTGGGTTATAAGCTAGAAGCTCAAGAGACCTTGGAATAGGAGGTGTGGTCACCTCTGCAACTCCTTCAAGAATTTGAACTACCTGGCCCATTGAAGGCCTAGCATTCTCATCATCCTGAATACACCAACATGCCACCCTGCAAGCTCGATTGAGCTCACCTACGTCTGCATTACCCTCCAACTTTGAATCAAGAAGAGAGAGAACCTTGTCTTCCACTATCATCTTTGCAGCCCAGGTAGGGAAAAATCCAAACTTTGCGTTCTCTGAATGATCAGAATTTCTCCTACCTGATATCAACTCCAAAAGCGTCATTCCATAACTGTAAACATCAGCTTTGGGAGTGATAGCCAAGCCTGAAATCCACTCTGGTGCAAGGTAGCCCCTGGTTCCTCTCATCGTCGTCAAAACCCGGCTAAACTCCCTGCCGAGAAGCTTTGCAAGGCCAAAATCTGCAACCTTTGGGCAAAACCCACCATCCAGAAGTATGTTTTCAGGCTTAATATCGCAATGTATAATGCAGTCTCTGCATTTTTCGTGGAGGTAAGCAATCCCTCTGGCTGTTCCAAGGGCAATCTCATATCTAGCTTTCCAGTTTATTATGGTAGAGCCCTCTTGAAAGAGCAGTTTATCAAGGGATCCATTTGGCATGTAATCATACACCAGCAGGCGCTTGGTTCCCTCAGAGCAAAAACCACGAAGCCTGACCAGGTTAACATGCTGTATGGTCCCAATGGTGCTCACTTCCATTCGAAATTGCTTCTCCCCTTGCCTCAGGCCTTCGAGTTTCTTCACGGCAACAACTGTTTTATCAGGTAATGTTCCCTTAAAGACAGAGCCAAAGCCCCCTCCCCCTAATTTCTCGGAGAAATTCTTTGTTGCATTCTGTAAATCTCTGTAGCTAAATGGAATAAGGGAGCCCTGTTGCACCTTTAATTTCCTTCGAGATTCGTGCATATGACATCTACAAATCAACCCCAACACAACAACAGAAACCACCACAAATGCTGCTACTGATCCAGCCACGACTCCAGTAACCCTATTTTTCTTACCAGGCTTGTTAATGTTGGCAAGTTCAGCAGCAGCAAGCTTGAGGCAAACCACTGGCAAATTATCACTAGAATCTTGCTTTGCATTAAATAGATCATTAAACCATATGGAGCAGCTACTCCCATACTTATATGCTGTACAAGAGCAGTTCCTCAAGCAAGCTGATCTGCACTCTTCCGCACTCCCAACACTGACAGGGTGAGAATCTTTATCAGCCAATGATATTCCTGTTAACTCCAAAAACCCATCTTGTTGCCCATTTGTCAAGCTGTTATTCTGGCACTGCAATTGAGTTTTCCTAACACACCCACTGACTGCGGAATCCAAGTCCCAATCCTTTTGGGACAAACGATTGAACCCTTGTAAGCAGGTGCAAAAAGGTAAGTTTTGTTTGCAAGTCCCATAGGCCCCGCACAGAGCGTGGACTTCACACGGATCTCGGGGCTGCGACCAGAAGAGGTTCCACGTTTTGGTACTTTCAATCCATGTATACTGCCTGACCAGCCCTGCTACGTGCATCACGAACCTTGAGATTGTGCTATTATCTTTGACTGTGTAATTGAAGTAACTCTCATTCTCATTGTCTATGAAACTGAAGTCGTAGATGTAATTCGATCTCATCTCAGGGACTCTACTAAAGATATGATTATTCCAAACTCCACTGGTCCAGTACTGATTCGTTCCATTCCCAATTAAAAAATACTGCCTGGTTCCATTGGGATCCAGTTCAAGGGAGAAGGGGCCTGGTGATGGGTCCTCTGAATTCCTCCAAGCTGTGAGCAACTGGGTCTTGTTTGTCTTCTTATTTAACCCAAGTTTTCCTCCTGTTAACCATGTATCAGTGGGGTTATCCAGGCTCTGCCAAAGAAACTCAGAGGAATTAACAGCCCTCAGAACCAGATTTCCTGTGTCTAATATTTCTGCAACAGTTGCATTTGCAGAAGTGGAGCTCAAGCTTAAATTGGTGGACCAAATTAGGTGCTGGGTTTTGTTCAAAAGGACCAAGTTTCCATCCTCTGAGATTTTCAGCTCTGATTTGTTGTCTGCCAAGGGTTTGTCCCTATTGGCTACCCATACTACAGTTTGAACAGAGACTTTACTGTACCAGATGCCTATGTACCAGTTATGAGAGTTACCTGGAGTGAAGAAGCCCAGCACAAAGTTGTCTCCAATGGAGGTTAAATTCTGATTTCCAGTCAGAGATTGGCCTGGTGAGATGGTGTGTTGTGCAAAACAGGGACTCAACAGTTGCAAAAGACATGAAAACACCATCAATGGACATGGTTTCCCCAACATGGAGAAACCCATGAGCCTGGTTTCTGGTTCCTGAGGAAACCCAAGCCGAAAAATGGGATATTTTTAATGGCACAACAAGGGTTGCTCCCGATGCCCTTGCACCAGAGTTCATTTATTGAATTACCAGAACCTTTGATCAAAGGAAACTACCAGCTCTCCCTTTCAAAGGCTGACTGGCAATGGAATGACGACTCTTCAAGGGCAGAAATGTCCAAAATTATTCAAAGATTTTCTTGACCCAGTCGTGAGCTTGCAGTATAATAATATTTTTACTCCTTACTTAACAGTTGTCAATGGTTTTAGTCATGCGTATAATAATCCCTTTTCTCCCTTGCTCAACTCTAATTTATGGATTTAATTATTCCACCAATCAAAATGAAAAACAATCAAAATGAAAAACCAAAGCCTTTTTTTGGGTAAATAAAACCAAAGCTTTTCACAATACCATATTTGAGTTTATACAATAGGGAAAAGTTTATTTAGGGCTAGGCTCTAAACAATCAAATTAGAGCTCACTGTAAAAAATTTACTAGAAGAGTTTGTTTTGTTGTCCAAATATTCTTAAATTGATCATGTCGATATCAAGATGCATGGACATCAAAAAAATAGATTTTAAGTTTTGAAAATAATACATCTTGTAACACATTTTTGGATCGTTAATTTCAATATTTTGAAGTTTTCATAGATTTGATTGATCTACAATATTTTTTAAGTTTTAAATTTTATAATTGGATATGAAAATATATTTTAAAGCTTTCACAAAGATTTTTAGTAGTGAAACCACATTTCTTGCAACTATTTAAAGGTAAGCTTTACTTTGATTGTTTAGAACCTCGGCTCTATACAAACCGCACCCTTGAACAAATATCGATGATTTTAATTGCATCCAACCTGGAAATTCATGACTCATGAAAATAACAGCAAAATATTTCTAGAATCAAGTCCATTTGCGATTTGTAAACGCCCAAGAGGTCCTAACTAAAATCATTTCCAACCCAACAAAATTAACTTTCTGATAAATATATAAGGATGAGGAGCCAACCGACTCATTTGTACAAGTGCGGCCTCCCTCTAAAATCCATTTTAAAGATAGATTTTTTATCTAATTATTTTATAGATTATCGTCCAACCCTAGATGAAATAAATAATTACTAACAAGATCAATCAACCCGTAGTATTTGTTTTTCAAATTGTCTGAGGATGCCATCCTTGGACTTTTATTTTTTTGGTTATTTCTTTATTAGAGTATTGCCCTGAGTTTTAGAGGCAATGCCCAGGCAGTCCAAGGATGGCATCCTCAAAGCACGTTGAAGATTACAAATTAACTTAAAGCGGTCTGAGGATGGAAATCTCGAACTGCATTGATGTTCACTGAAATTAATAGAAGGCTGTCTGAGAATGCAAATCACTGACCACATTTGGTATGAGTAAAAGTATTTTGGCATCGGATCGAAGGATTTTAAAAAATAATTTACGATATGAGGACTCTGACCTAGGACCAAAGTTTTTTCAAAAAATATGTTGCAGTCCGAGGCTTTCGACCTCGGACCTCGGACCTCGGACCGCCTTAAACATGAACTTTGTTCAGTCCACAGGCCGTACTAGGCAATGCCCCTAAAACTCAGGGCAGTACTATTGGGAAGATATTCCTCTTATCATTTTCTAAAGAGGGAGATAGAGATGGATTTCCTTTTAGGATGTTATGGATATACGTCTAAATATGGTAGCTATCTCTTAGTCCATATATAAAAGAGAATGCTTGAGAGGCTATTGTTGCTCTTGGTTAGTTTGACCAAAGCCATCTCTCTTAGGTCATTTTGGGCTTGTATCTCTCTTGGGCTATTCTCTAGGCGGATTCTTCTTGGTGTATCAGAGATACATGAAGTATTCTTTTGTAGAGAAGAAGAAGAATAAAAGAGAGAAAGTTAATATTCTCCTAGAAAGAAGAAGAAGAGAGAGTGTTATCCTTCTTTGAAGAGAGAAGAAGAGAGAGAGAGAGAGAGATCCTTCTTCTTAGAGAGAGATCCTTCTTCTTAGAGAGAAGAAGAAGATGAAAAATAACTAATGATCATCTTCTTGAGTCTTTTCTTTTGTTGAGAGAGAAAAGGGGGAGAAGGGAAGAAAAGAAGATAAAGAGAGAACATTTTCTTTTAGAGAGAGAAAGCCTCTAGAAAGAAAAGAAGTCTCTGATATCAGATAGAGAACTCCTAGAGAGATAAGCCTTTAGATGAAATCGGTGATCCTAAGAAAGGTTGTTTCTTGAAAGACTATTGCAACTTTTGAGTTTAATAGTGGATTCATCTCTCTTCCGTGGAAGTAACCTAAAAAGGTGAACGACGTAAATCCAGTACCAGTAAGATTTATTTATTTATATGCTTTATTACATGTTTCCCACTCATATAACTACACATTGGCTTTAGCATAATATTTGTGTTCCGTATTTCCTGGTTCCGCTGCTAGTATCCGCATTCGTGCGAGAGGGCTATAAGTGAGTGAGCCTAATAAGTGGTGTCAGAGTGTGTTTTCGCTCGCTGCTTGGTCCTCCTTATCACCGTTTTACGACATAGCGAACTAGTGGTAGTAGGACGTGTATGGAAGAACACAAATCCCTTGGGCTGCAGTATCGATCAGATGACACAATGATAGGGCGACAGTAACGATCGGACGACACAACAATCGGGGAGGAGTTCACAATCGGGTGGTAGTTCGCGATCGGGTGGCAGTTCACAATTGGGCGATAGTTCGTGATAGGGCGGTAGTTCACGATGGGGCAGCAGTTCACCCATCCGGATCGGTGAATTGGCGACCCGGATCGGAAATCCACCAAATCGGTCTGATTAAGCCTTAAAATAAATCTGAAAAAATTATTAAAATTCATTATAAATATTGTTTTTTATGAATCCAATAAGAAATGGGGGTACTTCATTAAGAGTTTTCATTTTTTGCATGAATATGCGCATATTGATATGTTCTTTCCCTGCATGAACTACTGTTTACCATTTAATGTACATCACACAACAGGATAAACACAAAATTATCATGGATTAAGTATATTATCATACATGAACTACAATAAAGCATAGACCTACAATACTGACACTCCTAGATAGCCAGAAACAATTTCTTCAACACCCCTTCATACATATTTGAGCTGGACCTGCCATACATGATCGAGCTGGGTCGGCCATGCATGTCTGAGCTAGGCCCACCATGCATTCCCATGTCATAACCACCAGGGATTCTAATCTCGCATTCCCTCTGGTATATTTCTTGTAAACTCATTCTTGTGGCTATCTCTAAGTCATTATTATATTGCTCTTTTGGATCATTCCTGCTCAATGGCGTATATAAACCAGCTATCTCCTCATCCATCCTCTTCTTTGCAATTTTTTACCTTTGGTAGCCTTGAGAAATGTCGTCATCTGCTTTCTTACATTACTAGGGATACTATTGCACACAGAAAAATCTCCCTTAACCCCTGCCAAGTGTTGCTTGAACCTATGTACCCTACTACTTATCACTTTTTGGCAGTAATTACAAATAATTTTGTCTTTTTTTTTGGGATCAAGTCTGACCCCATGTTGCCATGCAGGGTCTTCCCTAGATCTTGCCATGGTTCAACTGTTTTAATATGTAAATGGTTAAAAATTAACCTGACAATTCAACATGAAAAATAATATGTAGGGGTAGTTCATGAAGTTATATTTGTTATTAATGCAAAATACTTCTATTGGCAAAAATATTTTAGTTCCTACCGGCAAAAATAATTTATTTATGCAACATTATAGATAAAAATAGTCTATATTAGTCAGTACAATAATATAGTCATCAATAATACCACTACACGTACATTTGGCATAAAAAAAATTTACAATGATATAGTCATTCACAATACCACAAATAATATTTACAATAATATATGGGCACAATCCCAACTCAATTAAAATGATCACAAATAGTCGTACATCTTAATTACAAAAATGCAAGATAATATAATAAAAAATGCAAGCTCCAAACATGCCTACAACTCAATTATCAAGAATATATATACAATTTATGTATCAACATATATTTTTTTGAATTAAAAATTTAATAATAAAATTGAAAAATGCAAGATAATATAGTTATCATACATGCCACGATTTTTTTACAATGATATTCATACAGTTAATACTAAGAATATACATACATGGCACAAATAATATTTACAATGATATAGTCATTCAAGATAATATAATGATAAAATATTTATCAATCCTATGCATACATTTTATGTATTAAAATTAAAAAATACAGTTTTGCATTAAAAATTTAACATGTATTTTTTTGCATCAATAATTTACCAACATGCAATTTTTTAAAAATAAAAGTTAAAAAATATAGTTTTGCATTAAAAATTTAACAACATGTATTTTTTTGCATCAATAATTTATCAACATGCAATTTTTTAACAATAAAAATTCGAAACTACAGTTTTGCATTAAAAATTTAACAACATGTATTGTTTTGCATTAATAATTTATCAACATGCAATTTTTTAACAATAAAAATTAAAAATACAATTTAATTCGTCATGATAATCAAAACCTAGTCACGATTTTGATAATTTTTCAGAAAATCATGATATCGATCATCAATTTTGTTTAAAAAAAAAACGCAGTGCTTCACAAACACACCTGACATCAGTCATTCCAACTCGAAAATCCGCCTCAAATCGAATAAATTATATCAAATTGAATACCTGTTAATTATTAACACATTATTATATAAAAAAAAGAAATAAAATCGATTGAATGGGGGAAAAAAAAAACGCAGTTCTTGACAGACCCACTTGATATCAGTCATTCCATCTTAAAAATCAAGCTCAAATTGAATAAATTAGATCAAATTGAATATATTTGTGATAAACAACACCATAAGGAATCAAAACCCTATAAAATTAACACATTATTGTAAATAATTGACTAAAATCGATTGAATGGTGGAAAAAAATAAAAATAAAAAAAGCAGTTCTTCATAGACATCAGTCATTTTTTCTTAAAAATCAAGCTTAAATTGAATAAATCATATCAAATTGAATACATGTGATGAAAAACAACACTATAAAGAATTAAAACCCTATAAATTTAACCCATTATTTGCAAATAATTGAGTAATATCGATTGAATTGCGGAAAAAAAAAAAAACACAGTTTTTCACGAACATCAATCATTTTTTCTCGAAAATCAACCTTAAATTAAATAAATCCGTTCAAATTGAATACATTTGATGATAAAAAACACTATAAGGAATCAAAACCCTATAATATTAACACATTATTTGTAAAATATTGAATAAAATTAATAGAATGGCGGAAAAAAAAAAAAAAAAAAAAAAAGCAGTTCTAACCTGTTTTTCCTACACCCGTGGCTTCAAATTCAAATCTGAGATAAAATCCTCCAAAGAATGACCTTCAGATTTTACAAAAAATGATACCTTATTTTGCTTGAAATCAGAGAAATGGTGGAACCCTAAAACTCACGCTTTGTTCTTCATAGATCCAAATATTTGTGATCAAAATCGATGACTCTACAACAATTTATTGACTGAAATGTATGAAAAGATTAAAGTAAAGGCTGAAAGATTCAAGTAAAAATCTGAAAACGATGAAAAATGACAAAAAATCAATGATCTCGTGAAGAACATTGTTACACCCATGTTTTCCTATTTTGAACCGTTGACTCGGCGAGTTCTACTATTGGGAATCACCCAGTTCTCTCTGGATACGGGTGATTCCCTGT
Source organism: Amborella trichopoda (assembly GCF_054954075.1). NCBI lineage: Eukaryota > Viridiplantae > Streptophyta > Magnoliopsida > Amborellales > Amborellaceae > Amborella > Amborella trichopoda. Next base: position 47,324,493 of record NC_142337.1, on the reverse strand, counting down.
ATTTTTATTGAACCGGCACGAGTGTGCCAGTTCCCGAGTCGAACAGGGTGAGTTCGGTTCGACTCGTCGAGTTTTCAATCACTGGTGTGGATAGATTGATTTCAGTATCAGGAGCAGAATGATATCGCTTAATAGTAATAACTGGATCATTTGGAAGCCAAAGATGGACGATCTAATATACCATCGAGACTTGTACACACCCATTAAAGGAGTAGAACACAATCCCGAAAGTATGACAGGCGATGAGTGGAAAAGACTGGACCGAAAGGCTATTGGAACTATCCGACAATGGTTAGAAGAAAATGTGTTCCACCATGTGTCAATGGAGAAATCCTCGAAGTCATTGTGCGTTAAGCTGCATGACTTATATGAGAGAAAGACCGTTGGAAATAAGGCATTCTTGATTTGGAAGTTAGTGAACATAAAGTTCAGGGATGCGGAATCCATTGCGGAGTATCTGAATGAAGTGCAAAGCATTGTTAACCAACTCGCAACGATGAAGTTGTGCCTGGAAGATGAGCTACAAGCTCTATTTCTGCTTAGTTCACTTTGTGAGTAACTGAAAATAAACTGGGATAGTGACCATGAGTCAAGTCATTGGTAGCCTATTGAATGAGGAGGTGAGAAGAAAAGCCTCCGACACATCGGACTCGCAAGCTCTTGTCACAAATCGAAGAAGGTCCAGGGATGAGGACTAAGATCGATTGAATACAAAAACGGGGATCGAATGTTTTTATTGTAGCTAGGAATGACACATCAAGAAAGATTGCTGAAAGCTCAAGAATGAGCGGTATGAGGACAATGCCATGGGAGATGGTAGGCAAACCACTGCAGTGACTACATATGTTGTTGTGGTTGGAAATTGTGGTGAAGGGTTCATTAAAGTTACATCATACTGGTTAGGTGCCTCGATCTCGGCCTTCTGATCTAGTGGCACGTGTCTAGGGTTTCTGGTGAACCCGGGAGTTGAGATCGCTCTCTTGAAACCTTGCTCAAGGGCAAGGACAGGTATACTAACCAATGAGAGAGGAATTTTAGGTGGGTTCAGGACTTACTTGGGCTAGCTCGCGTGAGCGCCCTCTTAGATCATGAAAAAAGCCCTCCAGCTGCTTGAGCTGGTTCTCCTTCCTTGACCAGCAATCCTCTTGTTTTTCCGCACCACACTTCTATGGTTAATTTGTAAGACAAGTGGGTCGAAGGGACCCACCCTTGTCTTAGGGCAATGCACATTCACATGAGAAGGCGATGAAGTGCAAAGTTCGGTGAAAGATAGGAAAGAGAATAGAGCTTGACATAGGGGTGAGACTAGCATGACAACCTGAGATTACCGACTCAGAATGGTAGCAAGACGGGCATGGTTCTTAGGACAAGCACAACAGCAGTACTACTCGAAATCGAGGTTGACGCGTCGGTGATAGGCGAGGTCTACCCTCCATCAATTGAGAGGAGAAAGAGGTGAAGAGGAAAGAATGAGACGACAAAGAGAAGGGGAAATCCAGACATCAATAGGTATCGCGGTGGGCGATACAAGGAGACGACGCATCCCTTGTGGACGGCGCTAGCTCCTGAAGTTGCACACGACGATAGTTTCTCCTAGGTCGCACAGCGATTGGCGAGGGACGCAGGGAGAACGACGACGAACACAGAGCATGCGGAAGAGGCTCACGGATGGTGATAGGTGTTGCTGAGGCCTCTAACGGGCGGCGATAGGTATCACCGTCTACACTAGACGCGCGGCAAGGAGACACCCCGGCAACAGAAACAAACCTTGCCGTCAAGGCTCTTCGTCGAGACGTCAAAGGGCGGCGATGGACAACGCCATCTCAGACCTTGCTTGAAGGAAGAAACAGACGAGTAGAAGGTGAAAGAGACTCGTGCATGGTGCTGCCATCATCATGCGAGCCCTATAGGACCAAGGGAGAGGCATGCATGGCACTGCCACTGCCGTGCATGACCCCTGCGAGGGACTCAGACGAAGAAGAAGGAGAAGAGAGAGAGAAGAAGAAAATAAAAAGAAGAGAGAGAAAGTTTAGCTCAAACCTAGGGGTACCGATCAAAAGTTTCTCTCACCTCACTCCCTCTCCAAGCGTGACACAACAATGGTAAGAAAAAGAAACTTGTATTACGTGAAAACTCTCTCTTGTGTGTGTATGCTTCTGCTTCTTTTTTGCGTAAAATGATGGTATGTATATATAGAAGGATGCCCCAAACATGGGTGGATGATCAAAAGTGACCCTAATTACTCAAAAATTAAGATTAAATTGAATTAAAAGAAATTAAAAAATAGGGTGTAAAATGACAGATTTGTCCCTTCGTAACAAGTTGTGGAATTTCAGAACAACCCCTGTGTTGCCCTAGGACTTGCGTGATCTTGCATGGCTGATCCAGGGTCATTCTGATGCCTGGTTGATCATATGGCTATCGATATGATACCAACTTCGAGCCATGGATCGTGTTTTTGGTGCACAATCATGTGACTTGAAATTTGAGTAGATCTTAAAACTTTGGATCGGTAGTATGTTCGTTCCTTGATGTTTTTATGTGTTTTCTTCATTGAATCACACTAAGCATGCCACTATGATCATGGGGCACTAAACGCAGGTCGATTCCGTGGCCGAACAAAGATTTTGCAAGTTTGGAATTTTGGCCAGAATCAAGGATTTCGACGAGAGAATTTACAGTCTGTTTGTTGGCTTCATGTGCAGAATCCGACTGTTAATCATGGATGGGATTTGGGTCAAAGATGGCCCGAGACCTTACGCCCGCAATGGAATTGGTCTCGCATCAATCGGGTCGCGAATGGCATGATTTGGCTATTCGAGCGAGGCACGATGCTGCTGAATTTCTTACACTTTCTTCATGGGTCAACAACTTCTCTCTAGCTTTTCTTCGAGCTCGGGTATCGTCATTGGGAGTGCCACATATCAAATCGTTTGTCTTGACTAGACGAACATGCTCACCAAATTTGAACGAGATCTAACTTAGGACGAGTGAGATATAAGCGTTGAAAGTCACTAATTGTGACTGTCTCTTCAATGGTGTAGTGCTGTAGGGTGACCGCACGGGAATAGCGTGCGGCTTCTCCTGTTTCACTCTTTCGCCTATAACTTCTTCTTGGAATATTCGTTTGAGTTGAAACTTGACCCTTAGAGATTTTCAACCATGCCAGATCCAATGGTGGTGATCCCCACAACAATTTGAGATGCTAAAACTATAGCTCTAGTTATAGGGGTCTGTTTCAAGGTGTTAGAGGCCGATTCAGCGGAAACTGTTTCTCAATCTGCACTACCTTAGACATGTCTGAATATGATGAAACTTGGTAGGAGACTCTTGAGAGACCTCATGAAGATCTTGACCAGTTTTGGATCTGTTCTGAGACTGTTTGAATATTCACTACTTGCTAGGCCTTTATTGAGCAGGCGCTCCATGTTTGATAAAAAATACCTTCCAACAGCATACCCCACCGAATGTTGTTCTTTGAGAGAATCGATAAGTGCAATCATTCGGGAAGTTTGAGGGATCTTTGTCAAAGTATGCACCCTCAAGAGATTATATGTGGTTCTGGAGCATGAGGCCTTTGTCAAAACCTCCTTGTACAAGCCTTTGCTGCTACACCAGGTTTGCTTTTGATGCTCAAGGTATCTCCTACAAGTCCCGTCTAGAGGGGTCCAGTCATCGCGGGCTTCTGACCCAACCCGAAAGTCTGATCCTATGTAGGCTAGGGGGTTTGGCGATGACTACCCTGAAGCCTATGGTAGGTTAAACCCTGGTTTCGTCAGTCTCTTGCCTTCGCGTTGGCTCTTAACATTTCCAGAGGGATCTTTTGGTCATCGTCCTTACCCTCAAGGACTCTTATTGTTATTGAACTGGGGAGATCTTATGCGACCCTCACTCCTTGATGAGCCATGAAACTAGGGAAATATTATGTAGCTTTCACTCCCTAATGAGCCATGAAACTAGGAAGATCTTATGAGGCTCTCATTCTCTGATGAGCCATGAAACTCAGGAGATCTTATGCGGCTCTCACTCCCTGATGAGCCATAAAATCGGGGAGATCTTATGAGGCTCTCACTCCCTGATAAGCCATGAAACTGAGGAGATCTTATGCAGCTCTCACTCCCTGATGAGCCATGAAACTAGGGAATCGGTTGAGGTTGTGCAAGTGCGTCAACCTACTTTGTCGGTCCAAACACCTTTTCACGGGTTTTCACTTGAACATGGGAAGTGGTGCTGTGAGGACGGTTTTCACCAACTTATATTATTTTTAGGCTATTTTACCCATGACTTTGTAGTCATGTCCACCCTTTTCATCCATTTTTGCTCACAGTGCCTTTTTGGGTTTTTTCACCGTGCCTGAGTTTTTTTTTTTTTCACGGAACTCTTTTACTCATGATTTCATGACCATGCCCGTCCGTCATTTTTACTCATGGTATTCCCTTGTCCAATGTACACCATGCCCATTTTTTCTAAGTAGGCATGTTTAAGGGTCGTGCTTTCTAGACCTGTGCGAAGCCTTTTAACGTCATGCGGTCAGGATGCACACTATAGTTTAGGGTCATACAATTGGACCGTAGCAATAAGGAATGATAGTCTATAGAGGCCACAGAGTGAGCCTGGTGATGACTTTGACTCACTTGGGAAGATGGCATGAAGTTGTCTGTGGAGAGTTGATTGGATGGTAGGTGAAAGGTGGTGACCCACTAGCTGACGGCGAATGTGGGTGCCAAGATGGCTTGTCGTTTGGTGAGCATGAGTAAGACTTACTGGGGGATGATAAAAGTCAGTGAAGGTGGCCCATGCACACGAATGGGCCGGCTAGGGAAGACATGTGTGTGAAGCACGTAAAGCTTGTGTGCGCCTACGTAGGCTCACTGGGGAGACAAAGAGGGTATGCACACACAAATGGGTTGGTTAGGGAAAGCGTGCACAAAGATGTACGTGAAAAGGGTGTGCGGTTAATGGGGGCATGTTTTAAGGTCGAGCTTCCTAGACATGAGCAAAGCAGTTTAACATCATGAGGTCAGGACATGCACTATGGTTTAAGGTCATATAGCTTGGACCGTAGTTATGCAGTTTTAGGTCATGCAACCAGGACCTTGGAGTTTAAGGTCGTGCGACTAGACCTCCGCTATAGTTTAAGGTCATATAGTTTGGACCCTAACTTTCCAGTTTAGAGTCATGCAGCATAGACCGTGGCTGTGCAGTTTAGGGTCATGCAACATGGACTGAGGCTATGTAGTTTAAGGTCATGCAGCATGGACCAGGGTGTGGGTCACCATGTAGATGAAGCTTTGGGGGATAGGTCTGTGGATAGCCATCTGACTCCCTGGGGATAAAGATAGTTAAGGTTATACATAAGCAGGGTGATTTAGATCAAGGTTGTGGCCCTTCGAGGAGTAGTAAACAGGAGAGGTTTCACTGGGGATTAGGAGAGCCAGTGTTACTCCATAGGGATAATGAATATCGGTGTGCATGGAACTCTGACAGGCCAGAGTACAGATGAACCTCACCATGAGTTGAACGGGTAAGAACGGCCTTAACTCTCTGAAGATGATGGGGCGAGTACGATCCTTGCATACATCTAACTCCACTAAGGGTCTAGTTGGAGTTATGTGTATGGACTATTTGTTGCACCGCACGTTATAATTTTAGGGTCTTGTAGCTTGAACCATGGCTATGCAGTTTAAAGTTATACAGCTAGAACCATGCAGTTTGTGGTCGTACAACTAGACCTTCGCTACATTTTAGGGTCATATAGTTTGGACCATGGTGATAAGCCTTTTATCGTCATGCGGCCAGAATGCGCACTATGGCTTAAGGCCACAGAACTGGACCATGATCATAAGTTTAAAGTCATGTGATAAGGACTTTGCAGTTTGAGGTCGTGCAACTAGACCTCCGCTTTAGTTCAGACCATGGCCATATAGTTTTGATTCATGTGACAAGGACGATGGCTGTGCAGTTTAAGGTCATGCGGCACAGACCATGGCAGTGCATTTTAAGGTCATGCAGCATGAACCGTGGCAATGCAATTTAAGGTCATGCAGCGCGGAACGTCGCTATAGTTTAAGGTTATATAGTTCGGACTATGATCGTAAAGTTTTGAGTCATGTGACAAGGACGCTGTGCAGTTTAAGGTCATGCAGCACGGACCGTGGAAGTATAGTTTAAGGTCATGCAGCGCGGGCCATGGCAGTGCAGTTTAAGGTCATGCAGTGCGAACCATGGCAGTGCAGTTTGAGGTCATGCAGCGCAGACCATGGCAGTGCAGTTTAAGGTCATGCAGCGCGAACTGTGGCAGCGCAGTTTAAGGTCATGCAGCACAGACCGTGGCAGTGCAGTTTAAGGTCATGCAGTATGAACTGTGGCAGTGCAGTTTAAGGTCATGCAGCACGGACCATGGCAGTAACGGTGAGGGGATGTGACTCCATGGGAGAATAGAGCCGCCACCAGAGACTGGGCTCCTTGAGGATTGAGATTGTGATGCAGGGAATGAACTTCCCTAGGACGATGGTTCAAAGGGGACCGCCACAGCATGCACATAACACTAAGTTAGGTTCCCTTGTGAAGCACGCAGCAGTAACCCCTGACGTTCCATGCAGCGATGATCTTTGGATGAGATGCGCGGCGATGACCCCTGGACAATACGTGCGGCGATAACCTCTAGATGAGATGCACAGCGATAGTCTCTAGTCGAAGCGTGCGGCGAAAAGTCTTGATGGGGTGTGCGACGATAGCCTTCTAATGAGGCATGCAACGCAAGTCTTGACGAGGTGCGCAACAATGATGCTTCAGGTCTCGAGCTTGGCCCGCCCCGGTCCAGTCTCATTGCCATCAAGAGTTGGGGACTAGAACATCTTTCTGAGTTTGTCATGGGCAGTCTTCGGTACTACGGGGTATAAATAGGGTAGAAACCCCAGTTTACTATTTTACCGAAGGGTAAAACAGTAGAAAGCTTTTAGAGAGAGAGAGAGCCAAAGCTTCCTGGTGAGGGTCACCTCCCGACAAAAACTTGCAGAGACAGGTCCTTGGGGATTTTTCCTAGCGAGCTTCAGGAGGTGCGAACCTTCGCAGCATGATTACAAAGACTTTTCAGCAAGTGTCGAGGCTTTCAGAGCAAGGAAGAGGGTCACTCAGGGCCGTAGCAGAATTTGCAGAGGTGCCCTACCAGGGTTCGAGTGTTGATCCGGCCGTTCAGCTGCTGAAGTGGAGGTCGTAGAGAGTCCAGAGGACTTTGTCAGCTCTCCGGTTGTTGGAGGAGAAGGAGAAGGGGCTACATTGAGCTCACCAGAAACATAGTGGAATTCTGGTGGGCTTTGGTGAACTGCTGAAGTGGAAAACCAGGGAGAACTGCAGGGTCGCAGGGACTTAGGGGAGCTTTTCTTGGGAGTTCCAGTGGTTTTTCGCTAACTTCGGTGATCAATAGAAGGCGGGAAGGATTTCCTCGATGGGCGGGAGTGAATTTCTGACGAAAAGGGGAAACACTGGTGGGAACTCGCAGGGTTGGGGGATTGTAATGGTTGTGAAGACGAAGGGTTGTGGGGTGGCAAACGGTTACCCTCCGCACTCACAGCGACAAGCCACGCCGCAAGTGTCAAGCGTCATGTCCGGATTTCAAGGGTCGCAAGTGCGGCACGTGCTGACAGCTGGAGCGAGCCATTAATACACCTTGGTTTGCGGGATGTCTACAGTCCTTGGCTGATCGCGAGATGGCGATTCCCTCTTAGTGGCGATAGTCTTGCCTTTGACTGCGAGATGACGATAGCATCTTGGTGGGCGCAGTTTCTTCATGGCCGCATGTATAGTTAGTGCTTTTGGATAAAGCCCTCCGACAGATGCCTTGTCAACCATCATTCAGGGTCTCTAAAGCTTCCAGGGTGCAGGTTTCTTCAAACAGGGACCTTGTTGTTATTGAGGATGAGGAGCCTCTCATTACTGAGAACGAACAACATCCTTCTCCTCAACCTCCTGTCTCTGGAGGTGAGAGCGAGCATGACCTGATAGTCATGGGCAGCAAGGCGATTTTTCTTGCGACCTTAAGAGAGAGCCTTGCACCTTTTGCTTGAAGGGAACTTATCATAGGTGTAGCTTTTGTAGTCACCTCTTTTTCTAACCAAGTTGTTCAACCTCTTGTTTGGTGCATTCGCGGGGGTTTTGTTGTATCACAGGCCAAGATGCCTTTCCCTTTACAAGTCACTAGACTCAACTGCCGTAATGTCTCCGCAGACAATGGGCGTGATCGTTTTAGAGCTGCATATCAACTTTTCAGCCGCTTTCCTCGAGCTGGTGATGTTCCCCTTTTTTTTATGAAGAAGTTGATAGACAAGCTCCTGTATTTCGATGTTCCGTGTACAGACTTATTCAGAACGAAAATAATTGAGACGGCTCAACAGGCTAGGGCAGTTATGAATCTAGAGGAATCAGCTTATGTTGAGAAATATCCCTCTATTAGGCCTTTACTTAAGTTTTTCCCTGGGCCTTTGACTGTCACTTATTCCGTGGCGGCACACTTGGGTAACCTTAGAACCAACTTGCTCATGCGTCAGTTCGTTCACTCGAATTTCGAGATTTTTCCTTCGGAGGTTCCTTCGATCGTTAAAGAAATCGCATGTCTTGAGAATGAAAATGACATGGCCATTCTTAAATGTAACATCAATGATTTGGAAAGCTTGCTTGTTATGGCTCGGGAGGTAGGAAAAGACCCATTTTCTCCTCAGTTGGTATGCGAGGAATACCCTCCTTTGGTTAGAAAGTTTGCCCTCCTTTAGGCGGCAGCTATGAAGGATGCAATCAAATGGGCGCAACAGGACCATTATAAGCTTAGTATTGAGAATTGAGCGAACACCTTCATTTATAATTCCTTGTATGCAAATTGCCAATAGTAGTACTAAAAGGCCCCCATTTGCCTGTTTGTAACAATCTTTGACTGATGAATGAAGCAACTCCTTTCTCCTGCAATGCATGTCCCTTTTTTTTCTTTTCTATTTCATTATAAAGGAAGGCAGCTTGTAACATCCTCTTGACTTGCAAATGAAACAATTATTTTGACTTTTCTTTTCATGTCATTACTTCCTCCCTTTCATGGTTTGAAACGAGATAGAATAGCCTACTCCTTGCTTTGTCTTGGGGCAGCCTGTTGTGGCTTCAATGACCTCGAATGGGGGACCAGTGGCTTCCTCACCCTTGAGTGTTTGATTGGAGAGGGGCTTATAATTTGTGGTTCTCATGATTCGATGAGCCTACTCGTTGTAAATGCTTCAATCTGGGGGAGTTTTGGCTTCAATTTGAGGTGTATTGGTCTGAAGCTCGTCATAAGCCTTAGTCTCAGGGACAAACACATTTAAATGATTTGAAGCAATGCACATGATCTCCAATTGGCTCTGGAGATTGCAAACCTCACTTCTCAGCTTTGCCATGGGGTCTTGTTCCTAAGAGCCAGAGGGATGACTCTTGTTGGCATGTACTTATTCAACAACCCTCGAGAAGTGTAGGATCTTCTTTTGGCTGCTGATGCTCCCTTTGTTCAAGGAGGCTGGAACTTGGAGTACCTTCCTTGGTGGTTGGTGCGCCAGTTCTGCCTCTAAGAGAGTGATGGGGACATGTATTAGGGATGTAGAAGTCTGAGGCTTAAGTTTAGGGGAAAGTGAAGGATCAGGAAGTTTGAGGACCATGAGCTTTTGAGGTGTGGGTTGTAGCTTCTTTCCCAACTTTATACACATTTTCCCTGTGCTAGTTAGTACTTCCAAGATTTGCACCATGTGGGAGGCCTCTTTGGAACAAGAGTCTGAAGATGACTCGGTCTTTGCTCAGGCTGATAGGGCATCGGCGGCTGTCAAAAATCCAACCGCCTAGGCTAGCATCTCTCTAAGGCGCTCTTGTTGTGGTTGGGTGAGGCTAGTGTCTCTGAACTGTTCAGAGTGTCAAAGTCTGGGCACCGTCAAACTGCACCTATGAAGAAAATAGAAGAGAAGGGAGGAGAAGAAGAGTTAGAACGTTCCAAGCAACTTTTTATGTCGTAGCCGGAATTAGACGTTTGCAGGGGGTATTTAAGGTCCTGCCCCGGCTTTGACTGTTGTGGGGTGATTTTAACGTCATCACCCATTTCAGTCGACTCTTGAGACATTGATAACTCAGGGCCATCTGCCTGATTGGATGATTAGATGAGGCAAGGTCGGCAGCGGAGGAAGGGGCCTGAGGAATTCTTCCTCGACTAGTGGTTGAGGAAGATGATTCCTTCAGCGAGATAACCTAGGTGCTTGCCGTCTCCTTTGGGATCCCTGAGGGGGTGTTCGGACCGCCCTATCAGGCTGGTGAGTGGCCCTAACGTGGTAGACTACCTCATATTTCAGGGATTTTGAGCTTACTTCGCCCATGGTAGACTTCCCAGGACTGAGAGGTCGAGGGCTCTGGAAGGTCCAGTGCATGCTCATGAGGGGCTTGTAGTGGGGCTTCCTCTTGAATGGGAGCGAGGGCTTGGAAGTGTCCAGAGAGAACCGCACAGACAATGTGGCCTTGCTGGACTTTCTCTGTGACTATGGCCTCGAACCTAGTGCACTCCTTGAGTTCGTGACCCACACTTGGTGTTAGGGGCACTAGAGTTTTTCAGTGCCTCAGGCGAGATGCTTAGGCTATCTGGAACATTGCCTCAAAGAGGATTTGTAGAGGGTCTTGCTCAGTATTTTGCGGGGCTTACGTCAGGGGGTCTTCTTGCATAGGCGAAAGAGAGATCTGAGGGTGTCTTGTCGGGTCGCCCTGAACCTCCTGACACCGTTGTATCTTTTCTGCCAAGAGTTTATGGAAGCCGGTGCACTCGCTGATGTCATGACCTCGTATCTGGTGGTACGCGCACCAGAGGTCCTCGGTCCTTGGAGGCAAGAATTTGGGCTGCCTTGTCGACTTTGGGGTGGTGATCCCTTCTTCGAGCATTATAAAAAAAAATGCATGAAGGATAGCGGGTGCACCGTCGTCCTCTTGGATCGTGACTATGTGAGATGCCTCAGCTACCCCGAATGCCTTTTTCAACTCTTAGAGCTTTATCTGGCTGTTGTTGATAAGGGCCTCGATATTGTTGTTGAGCTTGTAGCAGCCATGAGTGGGGTGTGCTACTCTCCTATGATAGACGCAGTACTTCTCATTTGACTCCCGCCCCGGCGACTCTACAGTGGTGACCTCTGGCTGCTGGATCATGTTATGTTCTAACAGCAGTTGAAGCAGTGTGAGGGTCCACTCCGTGTCAAAGGGGTAAACCTTATCCTGGTGCTGGGTCCAGTAGTCATTCCGCTTACTGTTTTTAGGAGGCGGGACTGCATTGTAGGACTGTTGCTTGCCCCTGGTCTGGGGAGTTTGTTCTTTAGAGAGGTAGAGAGTTTGGGGAGCCGCACCATTGGTGTCAGTCACAGTGACGACCATGCTTATTACTACCTTTTGATTGCCCCGAGTGCTGAAGCGAGAGTTTGAGACAAAGGATTGATGACGAGGGCTGCCGTGGTACTTGAACAATCTCTCGATACGAACTATCTGAGAGATGAGATCTGACATGGAGGGTGGATTGGATGCCTCGACATGTAGGGCGATCTCAAGAAGCATGTTTCGTATGCAGGTCTGGATTGCTTCCTTCTCGGTCATGGGAGTGGCATGAAAGGTCGCCAGCTCTCTCCATCGGGTGATGAACATGTCAACTGACTCACCAGCGTCTTGCATCAAGGTGAGGAGCTCGATGGTTTCCATGTTCCTTTGGACTTTGTAGAAGCGTTGGTAGAACAACTGCTCCATTTCTTGTCAAGTGTGCACCAATTTGACGATAGCCGAGCATACCATTGGAAGGCTAGTCCATCGAGAGTCTAGACGAACTGGTGGAGGACGAGACATCCGTCAGTTGTCGTCTCTCGGCAGGCCGCTTGGAAGTGGGCTGTATGCTGGTGAGGAGACGTGGTACCATTGAATAGGGGGAGTTTCCCTTTTCGATTGTTCAGGAGAAACAACACCTGGTCAATGTATGAAGGATACGGCTTTTGGTAGAGTGGTATCTCCTGCATGCCCGAGACCTTTTTCTTGAGACTATGGGCCATTATAGCATCTATGTCGCTTTGGAAGACCCATCGAGAAGAGACGCTGTCTTGAGAGCCCCGAGGGGGAGTCTGCTTAGGAGCTATGTCCTCATTGGTCGGGGAATCAGACGCAAAAGGGGACCTGGAAGCCTCTAAGTGCTCCATCTATTCGAGGATAGCTTGCATCATTTCCTCGAACTTGTTCATCTTCCTCGAACTTGTTCATCCGCTCCTCCTAAGCATCGTTCGGGTCATTGATCACCATGACACTGACTGTTTCTTCTGGGAGGTCAGAGTCAGGTCATGCAGCGGACTGCCGAGGCTGACGAGTCATGTGTGGCATGTCAGTCTGGAGGGGCTCAACTCGCCCCAACTGGACTCGGGCTTTGTATGCCGATCTTGTGAGGACTGGTTCTTGACGGTCTTGGGGCCATGACTTCTGGGTGGTGATCACCGAACAATATTCTTGGACTTGCTCAGGCTCCGGAGTTTGAAGAGGGAAGAAGGGATTATAAGGCAGGAGGTCGTCCGAGGTGGTGACCTCGACTGCCTTGGAGGTTTCCCGAGTCAGGATCCGCATGCCACTTTTTTGCTTGATCTTGAGGCGGCTGTGGACCTCGGTCCAGAACCGAGCCTGAGACATGGACTGCCCCGTTTTCTTCAAACAGGCGAGGGCCATGTCTATGAGCTGGAACATGGAGTGGGGCCCAAGGATTGAGGGCAGCTTAGGTTCTAGTCTTGGAGGCTGGAGGCCTCTAACTGACATCAAGTCGTTGCCCCGAATTCCTTTGTGAGGCCCGGGTGTTCGGTTGACCCGGGGCTGGCTCAAGATGGTGCTCTTAGGGAAGACCTTTGAGTATCAGGGCTCGAGGTGCTTGCCTGGCATCAGGGAAGAGGTAAAGGAAGAAGTTGGTTCGTAACTCCGCCTAAGCCTGGATCCGAGAGGGACCTACAAAGATGGTGCGTGTGCACCTTAGGGCTAGCCTTCCGGGTGACTTGGGGGTTAGCCTGGGCTCGGTTAATGGGTTCGACCTGAGGAGGCCGAGACCCACGAGCTTATGTCGTGAGGGACGAGATGGGAGCTTGTCTCTCACAAGGTTAAGCTGTGTGTGCTGGGAGGGAAGATAGAACGGTCGATCCTCCTGTGCTCGAGGTGGTGTAGAGCTAGCGTTGCCCCGAGCTATGGAAAGAGAATGCATGGTGCATGTAGGGTTTGGCCAGAGAAGGCCTGGCCCTGAATGCAAGCTCAAGGCAACATGAGGGTTGGCCCAAGGTGTAGCTCAAGTGGATAAACCACGAGCCCTTGAATGTGTGCGTGGGGTGAAGACCTCAGAACCTCCGCCTCTGTGTACCAACCCTCTAGGTATGGAGGGTCAGAGTAGTGAAGGAGCACAGGGGGTTGCCTTGCAGCGAACGTCAGGAGCGACAACAGTTTTCTTGCCTTTTGCAGGGATGGACAGGGCAGCCTTCCTGCGTACCGCAGCAGTATGACTGGCAGGAGATTTGTCAGTAGCAGGGTGTGCGGCAGCAGGGGTGCTACCCATGCAAGGGGCCTTAGTGGAGAGTCCACCAGAGCGAGAAAGCGGGGAGGCAGGGACCTTTAAGTCCCCTCTCGCACTAATCCAAGTGAGAACCTGGGACCGGATCGTGAGTCCAGACTCAGAAGGAGAGTAGGAGGAGGCTTGAGTGGCTCGCTTCCCTAGGACAGCCACGAGTGCATGGATAAGGAAGTCCCCGACCCGGGTGAACAAGTTGAACAACCCAGGTGCCATAGAAATAGGTGCAAAAAGTAAAAAAGGAAATTGGTCAAACAAGAGCGAACAGACTAAGGGGTAGTAAGTCCCCAGTGGAGTTGCCAAGCTGGTTAGGTGCCTGGATCTCGCCCTCCGAACCTAGGTGATCTGGCGGCAAGTGTATCGGGTTTCTGGTGCGGGAGTTGAGATTGTTCTCGGAACCTTGCTCGAGGGCAAGGGCAGGTATACCAACCAATGAGAGAGGAATTTTAGGTGGGTTCGGGACTTACTCGGGCTGGCTCGCGTGGGCGCCCTCTTAGATCATGAAGAAAGCCCTCTAGCTGCTTGAGCTAGTTCGGAATCACCTCCCTTGACTTGTAATCCTCTTGTTTTTCTGCACAACACTTCTATGGTTAATTTGTAAGACAAGTGGTTCGAAGGGACCCACCCTTGTCTTAGGGCAATGCACATTCACATGAGAAGGTGATGAAGTGCAAGGTTTGGTGAAAGATAGAAAAGAGAAGAGAGCTTGACGTAGGGTGAGACTAGCATGACAATCAGAGATTACCGACTCATAGTGGTAGCAAGACGGGCATGGTTCTCAGGACCAGTACGACGGCAATACTACTCGAAATCCAGGTCGGCGTGTCGGTGATAGGCTAGGTCTACCCTCCGCCAAGTGAGAGGAGAAAGAGGTGAAGAGGAAAGAACACGACGATAAAGAGAAGGGGAAATCCGAATGTCAATAGGTATAGCGGTGGGCGATGCAAGGAGACGGCGCATCCCTTGTGGATGGTGCTAGCTCCTGAAGAGGCACACGATGATAGTTTCTCCTAGGTTGAATGACGATAGGTGCGGGACATAGGGAGAAGGGCAACAACACCAGGCACGGGGAAGAGGCTCGTGGACAGCGATAGGTGTTGCCGAAGCCTCTAGCGGGCGGCGAGACGTATCGCCATCTACACTAGACGTGCGGCAGGGAGAAAACCCTGCAGTGGCAACAAACCTTGCCATCTGGGTTCTTTGCCGAGACGTCAAAGCTACGTCTGTGGGGACCTGGCTTGAAGGAAGAAACAAATGAGTAGAAGGGGAAGGAGACTTGCGCATGGCGCTGCCATCGCCATGCGAGCCCTGTAAGACTAAGGGAGAGGCATACACGACACTGCCACTGCTGTGCATGACCCTTGCGAGGGACACAGAAGAGAGGAGAGGGGAGAAGAGAGAGAAGAAGAAAAAAAAAAGAAGAGAGAGAAAGTTTATCTCAAACCTAGGGGTACAGATCAAAAGTTTCTCTCACCTCACTCCCTCTCTCAAGCGTGACACAACAATGGTAAGTAAGAGAAACTTGTATTAAGTGAAAACTCTCTCTTGTGTGTATATGTTTTTACCTTTTGTTTGCGTACAATGATGGTACGTATATATAAAAGTATGCCCCAAACATGAGTGGATGATCAAAAGTAGCCCTAACTGCTGGAAATTAAGATTAAATTGAATTAAAATAAATTAGAAAATAGGGTGCAAAATGACAGATTTCCCCCTTCATAACAAGTTGTGGAATTCCAGAACAGTCCATGTGTTGCCCTAGGACTTGCGTGATCTTGCATGACTGATCTGGGGTCATTCTGATGCCTGGTTGATCGTAAGATGAATGTTTTCTTGTAGGGCTCGACATGGCTATCGATTTGATACCAACTTCGAGCCATGGAGCGTGCTTTTGGTGCAGGATCATGTGACTTGAAATTTGAGTAGATCTTGAAACTTTGGATCGATAATATGTTCGTTCCTTGATACTTTTCTGTGTTTTCTTTGTTGAATCACACTGAGCATGCCACTACAATCACGAGGCACCAAACGCAGCTCGATTTCGTGGCCGAACGACGATTTTGTAAGTTTGGAATTTTGGCTGGAACCAAGGATTCTGGCGATAGAATTGCAGTCTGTTTGTAGGCTTCGTGTGCAGAATCCGACCGTTAATCATATCCGAGGTTTGGGTCAGAGATGGCCCGAGACCTTATGCCCGTAATGGAATTGGTTTCGCATCAATCGGGCTCACGAGCGACGTGATTTGGCTACTCGAGCGAGGCACAATGCTACTGAATTTTCTACACTTTCTTCACGGATCAACAACTTCTCTCTAGGTTTTCTTCACGCTCGAGTATTTTCATGGGGCGTGCCACATTTTGAATCGCTCGTCCTGACTAGACGAACATGCTCACCAAATTTGAGCACGATCCGACTTAGGACGAGTGAGATATGAGCATCGAAAGTCAATATTCGTGACTGTCTCTTCAATGGTGTATCGTTGCAGGGTGGCCACACAGGAATAGCTTGCGGCTTCTCCTATTTCTCTCTTTCGCCTATAACTTCTTCCTAAAATGTATGTTTTAGCTTAAACTTGACCCCTGGGGGTTTTCAACCGTGCCGAATCAATGGTGGTGGTCTCACAGCAATTTGAAACGTTGAAAATGTAACTCTAGTTATAGAAGTCCGTTTCAAGGTGATAGGCCGATTCTGCAGGAACTATTTCTCAATCTGCGCTATCTTAGACATGTCGGAATGCTACAATACTTAGCAGGAGACTCTTGTGAGACCTCATGAAGATCTTGACCAGTTCTGGGGCTGTTCTGAGACTGTCCGAATTTCTACTACTTGCTAGGCTTTTATTGAGCTGGGGCCCCATGTTGATGAAAAATACCTTCCAAGATATTTCACATATGGTTTTGGTATGACAAGATATCATTCTTATCTCTTTCTAAAGAGGGAGATAGAAATGGATCTTCTTTTAGGAGGTTATGGATATACTTCTAAATGTGGTAGTTATCCATTGGCCCATACATAACAAGGAATATGTGATAGGCTATTGTTGCTTTTAGTTGGATTGACCAAAGCCATCTCTCTTAGGCTATTTTGGGTATGCATCTCTCTTAGTCATTCTTTGGACGGACTCTTCTTGGTGTATCAGAGATACAAGAAGCATTCTTTTGCAGAAAAGAAGAAGAAGAAGAATATAGAGAAACTTATCATTGTCTTAGAGAGAAGAAGAAGAGAGTGTTATCCTTCTATGAATAGAGAAGAAGAAGAGAGAGATTTGTCCTTCTTCTTAGAGAGAAGAAGATGAAAAAGAGTCAGTGATCCTCTTCTTGAGTCTTTCCTTATGTTGAAAGAGAAAAATGAGAGAAGGGAAAAAAATGAGAGAAAGAGATAGCATTTTATTTTATAGAGAGAAAGCATCTAGAAAGAAAATAAGTCTTTGAGATCAGAGAGGGAAATCTTAGATAGAGAAGTCTCTAGATGAAGTCGGTGCTCCCAAAAAAGGTTGTTTTTTTAAAGATTATTGTAACTTGTGAGTTTAATAGTGGATTCGTCTCTTTCTCATGTTGATGTAGCCTAAAAGGTGAACCCCGTAAATCCGGTACCAGTAAGATTTATTTATTTGTATGCTTTATTGCATGTTTTTCCACTTATAAACACACATTGACTTTGGCATAATATTTGCGTTCCATATTTCTTGGTTCTGCTGCGCTCATCCGCACTCGTGCGAGGGAGCTCTAAGTGGGTGTGCCCTACTTAAGAAATAACAAAAAAATAAAATTAGAATGCGGTCTGATGACAAAGGGGCAAATTTGAAAAAAAAAGATTACCACAAATTGGTGGCAATTTTAAGGTATAAGGCGAACAAATCGTATTTTAATACTTATTTTAGGGGGCATACATAAATGGCTCATAAAATTTTAAATTTAAAATATACTTTTTTTTTGGTTGACACTTGTGAGGCAACGGGCTAAACCCGCTTACTCGCAATAATTTTCCAAAATTAACATCATGCCCAAACAAAACAGAACAGTCTCATGCTCTCTGTCTTGGGAAAAAATATGGGCACTCTTGACAAGTCATGGAACATGAGGTATACTTTTTATACTTTCAAGCGGTAGAAAAAGAAATGGTTCGTGGAGGGTAGTTCCCCTTCAAACACGGTTAGAAAAGGATGGGATGGGAAAATGGACGTCCAAACTTCCAAACATGTGATCATGTAAACAAGAAAATCTGTAACAGCTGTAACCCAATGACCTCTCTCTCTCTCTAAAAAAACACACATAGCCACTTCCATAAAAAATTGAGGTGACGTGACGGTGACGTCAATATGGCTTCCTATAAGAGTAAATTGAGGTGACGTCATTATGGCTTCCCCTAAGAGTAAAACCTAGGTTATTTGTGAATATATATTATAGGATGAAGTTTTTATAGGACCTAGGGTTTATAAAAACAAAATAAAGCCTCATTTTAAATCCTCATCCGGAAAGTACTTTCGGCAATAAAAATCTCTTTGGTGGCTCTAAAATCAATTTCTAACACCGACAACAAAATTTTGAAACTCAAAAAATGGTCAGATCTTATGGATATATGAACACTTATTTTTAGGGCAAAATGGACGGTTTAGATGATTTGTTGCAATATATACTATATTTAGAACTTGAAATCATTATTTGTTTTCACAACCGTAATGTTCAGGTTGAGATGATTGATTTAAAGGTTTCCCAACACTTACAATTTTTGATCAGTTGGACTTGCCCCATATAATTCCATGTGTCGTCTAGATGGGAAAATAACAATATTTTTTTTAAGTAATTTAGTGGGAAAGACATATCCAAATAACGTTTTTTGATAATTAAGTGGGAAAGATAAATCTTTATCTATTTTTTAATTAAGAGTTAGCTTTTTTTAAAATATTAATGATTAAAAGTTAGCTTTTTTTAAAATATTAATGAGATAGTGTTAGCAGTGGGAATAAAAATCAAAATGTAGTCATTAAGATATGGGATGCTACCACCACAACCCCACCTCCATTAACTTTCATTAACTTTGTAATTGAGGCCTTGGGTCTGGGCGCCATAAGTAAGGACAACTTTTCATGGCGTCCCTGCAAGTGGTAATATGCTCATTCATTAGGAATGCTGCAGCGAACAGAGC
The DNA here is from genome assembly GCF_054954075.1 of Amborella trichopoda. Lineage (NCBI taxonomy): Eukaryota > Viridiplantae > Streptophyta > Magnoliopsida > Amborellales > Amborellaceae > Amborella > Amborella trichopoda. The sequence goes on along the minus strand of NC_142337.1, from coordinate 47,305,745 downwards.
CTTCCCCATGATTGGGCAGAAAATCGGGATAAGCTAGCCAGTTGGGACAAAGAGGGCTTCCACTTTGAAGGCAAAAGCTATTACGTCCATGGGTACTACTCGTGGACCTTAGATGTGTGTTGAGAGAAGGGCCTATTTTTGTAAGGGTGAGGTTTATAGAAAGCCAAGGTTCTAAACAATCAAAGTAAAATGCACTTTCAAATGGTATCGAGAAATGTGGTTTGAATATTGAAAATCTTTGTCATAGCCTTAAAATATATTTTCATTTTTAATTATGAAATTTAAAGCATAAAAAATAGTGTAGATCAAGAAGATTTACGAAAATCTTGAAAATTAATAATCCAAAAATATATTACAATAAGCACTATTTTAAAAACTTGAAATCCATTTTTTACCCATGTCCATACATCTTGAGGTCGAGAAGATCAATTTGAGAATTTTTGAGAATCAAAACAATATCTTCTAATTAAATTTTTGAGGTGCCCTCTAATTTAATCGTTTAGAGCCTCACATTTGTATAAACTTTTTCCTTTTTAAATATTACGGTGCAGTTGGCATACGGATGCATCCGTAGCTGTAGAGGTGGTGCACCTTCAAATTTTATCATGGTATATAATTTCGATGTAAAATGTTCTAAAGATTATCTCAAAATCTATTTTTATATCTAATTATAAAATTTTAAATTTAAAAAATAGTCGAAATCAAGTAGATCTATAAACAAATAGAAATCTTGAAAATGGACGGTGTAGATAATATGTTGTAAATTGCACTATTTCTGAGACTTAAAATCTCTTTATTTTTCATGGTCATACATCTCGATGTCGAGATGATCAATCAAGGGGTTTTTCATCATTAAAGCTACTTTTCCGATGGATTTTTGAGGTGCATCTATAGTTCTACGTTATCGGGTCGCATCCTTATATAAATTTTTTCCTAAATATTATTATTCCCATTTGGTGTGTAGCGAAAAACACCACCAACTTCTTTGGTCAAGCAGTAGTAATTTCGCTTCTTGATTTATATCACGGGTCCGCATGTGGATTACCCACTTCTTTAGTAATAAAAAATGAACCAAATAATCCCATCTATTCTTCTTGAATGCTTGCGACATGGCCACTGGTAAGAGATACAACCTCCACAATGAAATAATAAGCATATGTGGCCCTGATCTTCCTTTTCGCATTGGCATTGATAAATGATTTAGATTTACAACTTTCACCGTTTTGCTCACCACAAAGGCATTGACCAGTTCAGGTGGAATTTACCAAATATAAAAATTGACCCGACTAATAGCATTCAGGCTTCTTAGTTCCTCGTGTACAATTCTGAACAATGCTTGCAAGTTTAAAGTCCCAAGTAACATATGTGAGGGTATGACCACATATCACTATTACTATGGGTATAATAGTACTAACCAAGGTTTAAGAAACGGATGGGTGGTTCGATCAGCCACTCCAAAAAACATGTCAAATCGGTGGATTGGCGATAACCATGTCAGATCGGTGGATCAGCTATTCGGATCAGAGAATTGACCAGTAAGTACTATAATATTTCAAAAATCTATTTTTTTAAGTTTTTTAAAAAAAAGTAGCAATTACATTATGATTTTTCATTATTGTATCAGAATATGTAAATATTGAGAACCTATCTCATGTATGATGTTTGTTGTCTATTATATTCATTTTATAGTCAAAATGAAATTTAAAATGCAACTTAAGAGAATAAAATGAATCTCTCGAACTCAATTTGTTTTTTTTTTTTTTAATTAACTTAGGAGTTTTGGTTCTTGAAGAAGTTATATGAAAACAAATTTACTTGAATAGATCGTTAGGAGGGAGAGATTTAGTGGAATAAGTTGTTAGGGGGAGAGAGATGAAAGGAGAAGGTGGGTTAATTTTACCAACAAATAAATTTATTTATGCTAGTTGAACTTAAATGGGACCAATAATTAGCCATACAGTGTAAGCTACTATTATGAAACTTACAAAACTTATTTACGTGGAGAAGAGCGACATGATTATTCACGTTGAGAAGAAAAGCGGTAGAGAGACGAAAAGAATTGTCCCACATTGGGACTTATGGGTAGTGACACGTAGTTTAAATATTTTTCACTCAGACCTCCCCCTCCAACCTTTGGTCCGAGGTTGGTGTACGAATGGCCAATATAGGTTTCCGCGAACCCAACGAAGAAGTGTGCAAAGTTTAGGAAAAATAATTAAACATTTGTAAAAGCAAAATAATGGAATGGGTCCTGCACTATTCAATGTTTATTAAAATCTTTTAGACATTTCAAATAAAACAAGTGTTCGAAAAATTACAAGAAAACAACATTTTACCTAATAGAAAACATGTTTGAAGAATTCAAAGAAAGCATGAAAATAGAAAACATGTTTGAAAAATTAAAAGAAAGCATGAACCGATTGCCTGTAGTGCAAAAATTTAAAAATATATTAAAAAAATAACATAAACTAATTCTCTTACAGCCGCGAAATTAGTAGTTCCCGATGTATTGCAATAACTAGATCGCCCACCAGGATTTTCGATCTAAATTACGCGATTTTGATTCGGATCGTCAATTTTAAAGGGTTATTTTATGGTGTTCACAACAAATTTGGATATTTATATACTCTTGGTTTGTATATGGAGGTCGTTTTTTAGTAAGGGTATTTTTTGTCATTAAGAGAAGTCTGATGTCAGCTACATGGATACATGGGGTGTGACATCACCCACATGAAGTGTAACTTTAATGTTCCATGTAGGTGCTGTCATACCCCATGTAGATGACATCGTACCTCTCCTAATGACAAAAAATACTCATCTTAAAAAAAAATACTCTATATACAAAACAAAGATATAGAAGTATCCAAAATTTGTTGAGTACAACGATAAATTATTTCATAGTGTGAGCACCCTAACATAACCCATTTTTAAAACATTTTAAATATAATAAGCGTTTGAAAAATTAAAAGAAAACAACATTTTAAATAATAGAAAACATGTTTGAAAAATTAAAGGAAAGCATGATCTGATTCCCAGTAGCGCAAAAAATTAAAAATATATTAAAAATAGCATAAATCAGTTCTCTGAAAGTACAGATAGGCTCGAAATTAGTCGAACCATTTCAAATCGGTCGGTTCTAAAGGGGAGCAGTAAGTTCCCGATATATTGTAGTAATTGGATCGCCCCACAGAATTTCTGATTTGGATTAGGTGATTTCGATCTGGATTGCTAATTTTAAATGGTTATTTTAAGGTGCTCAAACTATAGAGTAACTTAGCATTATACTCAACAAATTTGGATACTTATATACCATCGTTTTGTATATGGAGATTGTTTTTCAATAAAGATATTTTTTGTCATTGAGAGGAGTGTGATGTCATCCACATGGGGTGTGATATCACGCATAATGCTCCATGTGGGTGATATCACACCCCGTGTGGATGACATTATACATTATCGAAAATATGTTTATTGAAAAAGACTCTATATACAAAACAAATGTATAGAAGTGTCCAAAATTTGTTGAGTACAATTATAAATTATTTCATAATGTGAGTACCCTATCATAACCTATTTTTAAAATATTGATACTAACTAACCATTCTTCATAGTGCCCCTAAGCGATTTTCCAAGAAATTGGCCAGCCAAAGGGAGAAAAGGAAAAGCACATTGTCCCATTCCTTTCACAAACAACAAGGATGGAAATCTCTCCGCATTGAAATGACCTAGCAACAACTCGCCTCATGGGCTTTAGCATATTTAGAAATGAAACCGATCATATGAGAGAATCCTTCTATGGCTATCTCGACGAGTTATTGGCTAACAAACTGGGAGCTCAGGAGAAGCATCTAGACCCACCAGCCCATAACGCAAACCCAATGGGGGACCTTGAGCGTTGTTTGACTAGGTCCCATTCTTTTAAGGTTGATGAACCGTCCATCAAACAGCCAACTAGCTGTCCCTTCTGCTAGCTTCCAAAAAACGAGCATGCCAAAAACAAAAAAGAAAAGAAAACTGAAGTGGTTGGTTTGGATCTTACTTCCGAGCCATCCTCTAAGCGTACTTCCCTGACCCCACAAGAAGAACCAAGTAGTCTGGCCCAAGAAACCATCATCCTGGACATCCCCGGAAAGGAAAGATGCAGAGCTGCACATGGATGCCGAGGATTTTGATGACTGTTGTATTGAGGCCTTAAGAGAATCCCAAACTCCCATCCTCACACCAGCACACCGCCTGTCCCAGCAGTCGCATTTATTCTTGATGCAAAAAATCTAAATTAAAAAATTTAACACCAGGGCGGAGATTTATAGTGAGAAGTAACTTGAATCTAGACTCGCTCATGTGACCCAAACACCAGGCCATGTCATTATGGAGTCTACCTGTACCTTTGCAATATCTGCCTCTCCCAAAATTGTTTATCTAATAAGTTAGTACAAATTGTTTGCAAACTCTCTTTTTGCAATCATTAGTGCTCCTTTTAAAATTTTCAGACATCTATTTTCACCTGTAAACTTGAAAGCTTGCTCATCAAATTTTCCCAGAAACAAAAAACTTCTTTTGAGACCTGAAACATCTTTGACACCAGGGATTATGCATGTCATTCCATTGAACATGTTGACTTTCACATCCACAATTCCCATTATTTTACATGAGTAATTATTTTTCATATAAACATTACCTTCATCACATGGTTGGTAATTAAAGAAACAATCCCTATGTGGAGTTATGTGAAAAGATGTGCTTGAATCAATTTGCTAAAACTGTAAAACTTCGTCCCTATCTACAAATAAAAATTCTCCATCTTTAGAAAACTTAATTTCTTCTACTAGATTTCCCTAATACTGACTTAAAACGTGATTTAAGGGCTTCCTGATTCCATTTTTGTGCCGTACAATCTTCCTTCACATGGCCTAGTCTTCACAGCTTCAACACTTTACTTTCTTATGCCCTCTTAATTTTGATCTTGATTGATTACTTCATGTAGTAATCTCCATTGATTTTCCATGAACTACAAACACATTCCCAAAGAAATCCTAACCAGACATCTGCCTAGACTCCTCTTTTAGAAGTGCTGAGATTTCACACTACTTAGATTCATGATCAGTCCATCCCATGATTCTGTCATAACAAATATAGTTATTTTATCTTCTTCGTCATTTTTTATATCTAGTAACAATAACTTGCTAATCAAGGCATTAAACTTATTGAAATGCCCTTGTAAAAAGCACTAGCACTCATCTTTGAGATTGTAAAGTTACCTGACGAAGAAAAAAAATTATTTGGAAGAGACTTACCTTCATAAGTATTTTTTATCCTGATCTTTCACAATAGTTTATGAGGAGACATTGAATAACATGGACTCATCAAGTCCCAAAAGAATATCTGCCTTATCCAATTCATCCTTTTCATCAAATTCCTTATCATCCATATTTCTCTGCATTTTAAAGCCACTAGACAACCATCTTTCACCGCACATCTCATGCATCTTTAATTTATAGGTTGAGAAATCCAAACCGTTAAATTTTGGACTTTCATATCTAGTTGAACTCCATTCAGCCATCTTCAAAGATCTACGATATTCCACAAACTTTGTGCTCAGCAACGACCTTAAACCCTAATGGGTCGTTCGGGAACCTTGTATACCCCAAATCGAATTTTTGCTAATACCTTATTTTGTTGATTCTGGTATACAAAAGTTGGTTTTGAGCATAATGTTGTTTGGCTGGCTGTAGGAAGAACCCAAAATATATATAAGATGGTAAGTTACACTGTTTGGCATCATATCGAGTTGAACTCCATCCAGCCATCTTCAAAGATCTGCGATCTGCCACAAATCTTGTGCCCAGCAACGACTTAAACTCTAAGGCTCTGATACCAATTGTAGAAGATAAAATTTAAGTTTTAGGAAAAATAAAAGAAATAAAATAATACAGAAAATTAAATGAAACGAGACACAAAGATTTACTTAGTACAGCAAATTGCCTACGTCCATGGGGCTGCAAAGTTCTCTTCCACAAGTAAAAAAAAAAAAAACGACATGCAAACATAGAGAATACAATGGGTTACAAGCTTTCTTTCAAGCCCTAAAGTCTTTCTCTCTCTAGAACACCCACCCACAAACTAAAGAATAACCCCCCCTTCTCTCTATTTTGCATCTAATCTTTTTCTATATTTTCTCGCTCTACAAAAGCCACTTTTATAAAGAAGAAAACACTTAGATAATACTCACTCGACACCCTATCTCTTTACTACAATTCCTATTAAGAATTAGATGGGATTCTTATGTGAGATTACCCACATCTAAGGGCACGTTTGGTTGGTGTGTAAATATTTTCCCAAGAAAAAAAATATATTTACTTACGTAAACATTTTGAAGGAAAAACTTTTATAATTTTTTTTTTACCATGTTTGTTAACATGTTTAAAAAGCACAATGTAATGAGTTATACATGTTTGGTAAATATATTTTATAGATATATTAAATCTATACATGTACTATTTAAATATTGTAACTAAAAATATCTAGTTATATTTATTTAAATATTATTAATGTATTATATATTTAAATCTAGTGCTCCTAGCCGCCGCATCAGACATTTTCGTCCGTGTTTCCTCAACTGTTGCCATCTTTTTAGAATCGTTTAGCATCTTTTAGGGGCCTAATCTTGGCAGTCCTCCTTCCATACCTTAATTTGAGTTGCATGCTCCGGGGCTCATAATCAACTTCAAATACACATGTTGTGTTGCACTCGGCATCGGTCAAGGTGTTATCTTTTATCTCCCATTCATCAAAACTCTTTGACGCGAATTGCTCTGATAAAAAATCTTTTAGAGTTGGGTATGGTAGCAGAATTGGGTGTGACTCATACCTTTTCACGTTTCTCGTCCGTTTCACGCCTTGACATACGATGGTGAGTTTTGAAGGAAGTGGAACTTCCTCTTTAGGCTCAAGGGATATTTGCAAAGGGGCGAATGCTACACTCAATGCGTCCAGATCGGCTCTTTTTAGGGCTTCGGCTTACATTCGCTTCCTCTCTTTCCTGCTCACATATGTGGCCCACCCCTGCTTTGATATTTCGTTAGTATCGGTCGAAGAGTTAAGGGATCTCGAGTACTTTGAGCACAACTCAAAGATTTCGGGATGGGGACACCCGTCAACTTTCTCCAATATAGGTGCTTCATAAGATGTAAATGGTGTCACTGGTAAGACCTCATGAGTTAGAGGAGCATAAGACAGAACTATAACCCCTTGCTCAATGAAGTCTTGTATCAAGTCTCTTATGGGCCAACAGTCCTTTAAACGATTGGTGGGGGAATCATGGTACGGATAATAAAATGAGTTTCAGAAATTGGCATTCTTCTTCATCGTTCTTTTCCTTGGCAACGGGGCAACCAGTCCCGAGATAACCATCTGTTAATATACATGTGGCACTTCATTGCAGTCGAAGGCATAATCTTTACGATAGGGAGAGCTTTTTATCGCTATAGGAGTCCCATACCCATCGTCAGCCAGAGTCACCATAGTGGCTATGGTGGTTTCTGGCTCTAGAACTTCATGTTCATTTTGCTTGAGTTTTCCCTCCTTGATTAGATTTTCAATGATTTCCTTCAAGGGGAAGCAATCCTTAACTACGTGTCCCAACATTTGATGGTACACACAGTAGTCGGGTTAATCAATTTGTCCGACCTGATCAGGATATTTTTGTGTAGGGAGGGTGATTGTCCCAGCTGTTAACAAATTTTTCAACATCACAAGCACATCTTCTTCATCGAAGGAATAACTCTTTTCGAGATATTCACTGAATGTCTATTGTCTTCCCCTTTGTTCCCTTCATCCATGTCCTGACGGTTGTGGGGAGTCATAGTTCTTAGGAGGTGGCAACCCTTTCCGTTTCCTTCTTAAGCGACCACAAAGGTAGTCATGGAGTTCTTAGTCTTGGTTACCTTATTTTTGCCTTTATCAAGATCTCTTCTGATGGTTACTGGTTTTGGACCAAGCTTGAATTTCATAAGATTCTCGAAGTTCACAGCATTGGTAACCAGATCACTGAGGTCCGGGGTTGGATGAATGGAGGTGTAGTGTGAGTTCCAGCCGCATATTCTTAAGTCTCATATGGACCTCCTATAGCTAAAGGAGTGAGGTAAACTTCCCCAAACTAAGATTCCACCATCGGGCAATATATTGTTGCACTGGTTCGTGGTCTTTTTGCTTCATATTCAAGAGGTCACACAAATAAATATGCCTTTCTGTGCTATGAAATACTCATTGCTAGCAGTATATGCGCAGATGAATATGAAGTGAGCCAAGTGCTGATGATGTGACCCAAGCCCATCAAACAAGTGCTGATGATGTGACCCAAGCCCATCAAACTTTGGAAAGTTTGGGTGTTGATACCTTGTGGGTTAAGGTATCTCATCAACATACATTGGATATGGTTTTATGATAGGTGTCAACTGCTCGCACGCCCGAGAGGTGTAATGACCGCAAGATTTGCACTACCAGATGTCATATTGCATTGGTAATCATGGTGTTATCCGTGGGTAGTGGAGGTTCATTAGCCGGCTGGTTTTCTGCAGCAGGGGTAGAGGACTAGTTCTTTGAGGCATCTCCTGAGGTGGTCGCCCTATGATCTATTTTCAGCACTTTGTGCCTTGAATTCTGCTTCTTTTTTAATTAGTGCAGCCCTCAAGTGTGACATCTCTTCCAACTCTATCGGGGGATCATTTGCCCCTCCTGTTATCATTACATTCGTTATGGGCTCCTCCATTAGTGGTCCGCAGGACTCACTATCTAATATTGAAATGGCTTTTGCTAAAGGCTCGAACGATGTTGTTTGAAGGCCTTCAGGCGCAAACTAGATTTTCTGGGCCTCGGCCATGCTACGAGTCACATGCAGGTTAGAACTGACTTGATGGCGCTGAGTTGTTCTCTTCTTAGGGGGCTTAACAGGTGGGGCATTAGAATAGAGGGATGATATATCGTCAAAGCTTAAGGCAAACTTATCCTCGATTGGGGTCTTATCCTTATTACCCTTTTCAGTAATAACTCGCGTCACATTGCACGAGCATATCTTGAAGAGACTACCTCCCATGTCGTATTTAATCTCTTCCCATGACATGTGGGGTTCCAGATTTGTAAATCTAGTCCACATCTTAGCCATGGGGTGGTCGTTTGATTGGGAAGCTTCACTTGTTTTGATGATAGCATATTGGCTAAGGGCCTTGTGCGCTTGCTTGAGGACTCTCCTCATATACACCTTCTAAGCTTGTGTAAACTACGTGGGTTTGATCTCAGGGGTAGGGGTCAGCTTGCAAGGAGCTGATAATGAACCACACGATTTAGGGTCACAAAGACCTCTAACCACCGGTCTATGGGCAGCAATCAGCGAGCCAAGCGTGTTAATGTCGCAAAGACTTAAAACCGTTGACCTATGGATATCAGAACGCAACCCAAGCGAGTTAGTGTCGAGAAGACCTCTAATCGCTGGCCCATGGGCAGCAATAAGTGAGCCAAGCATATTAGTGTCGCGAAGACTCCTATGGGTATCAAAAGGTAAGCCAAGCGAGTAAGTTTTAGGGAGACCTCGAACCACCAGCCTATGGGTATCAAAAGGCGTACCAAGCGAATTAGTGTCACAAAGACTTCTAACCGCTGGCCTATGGGCATCAAAGGGAGAGCCAAGAGAGTTAGTATCGCGAAGACCTCTAACCACTGGCTTATGGGCATCAAAAGGTGAGCCAAGCGAATTAATGTCGCGAAGACCTCTAACCTCTGGCCTATGGGAATTAGAAGGTGAGCCACGCTCGTTAGTGTCAAGAAGACCTCTAACCACCGGGCTATGGGTATAAAAAAGAGAGCCAAGCGAGTTAGTGTCGTAAAGACCTCTAACCTCCGGTCGATGGGCATCAGAGGGCGAGCCAAGCGAGTTAGTGTCGCGAAGACCTCTAACCACTAGCCTATGGGTATTAGAAGGTGAGCCAAGGGAGTTAATGTCGCGAAGATCTCTTACTGTCAGCCTATGGGTATCAGAAGGAAAACCAAGCGAGTTAGTGTTGCAAAGACCTCTAACCACCAGCTTATGCAATCAGAAGGAGACCCAAAGGAGCTAGTGTCATAAAGACCTCTAACCGTCGGCCTATTGGCATCAGAGGAGCATGAAATATGTATGGTCAAGGGTAAGAGTGGGGGACTCTGATGTGGAGAACCTGAGAAACTAATGGGTTGTGGTCTTGATTCGATCACCCCGTAAGTTCTTAGGATATGTTTCTCATCTGCAGACATCATAAGTCTCGCAAAATACTGTGAGTGTCCTTGCTTGAATGAGGCCTTAAAACATCAACCAAGATCCCGTGGGCAGGATTTCTCTTACATTTACCAAGACTGTGATTGCTACTCATAGCACGTCGATGAGAAATGGGATAAGTCAGGACCACTTGAAGTGGCTAACTTCCTAAAACAAGGTGAACTTCAGGGCGGGAGACACGCCTTGATTAGATCTTGGATGCTTGTAGCTCGCATTTATGTGCCCCAACCCTCTTTTCCATGGCATCCATGTTGGTCAATGTTTCACCATAAGATAATTAAAGTAGTTAGGTAGAGAGCATGAATGGGACATCATGATCCCAACTAAGAAGGATATTACAATAGCACCCATCAAAAATAGTGCCTTTGACGACCTGTGTAAAAAAAAACAAAGGGGATCGCTCATCAAAGCGTATATATATATATATGATAGTGAATATTAAGAGTGAACGAGAGACTGATTGTGACACAGGGTAATTCCTAGAGAGAGAAGATGTTTATTTTCTTAGATCCAACTCAAGAGTAGTGAACTATTCCTCAATGGAGTCACCAAATATTTGGATGCTCCGAAAAATGCAATGTTGATATTGATTGAAATATTAAGCAAACATTAAACTCCCAATAAATAACCAGAGGACATCACACCTAGGGTCAAATTCACCTATGCATTCTGTATCATAGAAACAAAGGTTTTATGTTATATGTTAGGAACGGAACAGTTTCAAAGATTTAATCCTCTATTACAATTTACATCAGTCTGAACCTAAACTGAATACCTTTGATTCGGGCCTTGAACCTTTACATTCATTTCTAAAAAAGAAAACATACTGACATGTAAAAGAAACAAATAATAGCAATAGGCATATCGGCCCGTAAACCTGATATTAAATGCGGGAATAATATTTCTTGCATCTACTCCTTCTTCGAGAAGAGGCTTCAAGGGGATAAAAAAAAAAAGATGAACTTCTCTCTTTCTCTCTCAGATATGTTTTAGAAAACACTCATATACTGGATTGTTTTCTTGTGCATTGTGTACACAAGTACTCTCTATCTCTCACACTTAGTCAAAAAAAGACCAGACTTGCAAACCCTTCTCTAATCGAGAGATGAGTTTATAAAGTCTTCGTCAGTAGGTAATCATGAACTCTTCATCTGATAATTACAAAATTATAATCTTCAATCAGCATCCTACATCTTCAACTGATAGTTATCTTCATCTTTATCTTCACGCATTGGTCTTCATATTGATAATTATCTTTATGCGTTAAACCTTACACAGAAAATCACACTGCTTATCTTGATAATTATATGGATTTACACTTTCACACAGGTGTCTTATAATGATAATCACATTTAGACACACCCCTCGAAATTCTAGCTAAGGAAATTCCTAAAAACCTCGATTCTGAACCTAAAGGAGCACACAAACCCTAATAGAATTTAGGCAACTTAGTCCTAATATAATTTTTCCAAAACTTCCCCAAGACCTATTCCAACTTGATGTAGAGCTCGAGTTCTTTCAAATAGTCTAAGAATCGTTTGAATCAGACCTACGGATAAAAAGATATAATAAATAACAATTTAGTCCCTATGAGTGCCAAGTATCGGTCCGTAGGCCTGGCTGGAACTCGGCTCGACAGGCCCAGATGTGGACTGATGATGTAGTCAACGCATCTTGTGATGCAGTAAATGTGTTTTTTTAAATAGATAAGGCCAAAATTTCATGATAAATCCAGAAATTCTGAAAAAAAAAAAAAAAAAAAAAAATCAAGAAAAATCACAAATTGAATCTTATAAATACGCCATCTCCCTAATCCAAAACTTGGATGAAAAAGAGACCAACAAAGAGGAAGAAATCTCTTAAAAACTCCTGAAATTAGAAAAATAGCCCAAAAATATGAAAACCCCTTAGAAAATTTCTAAAAATTTAGAAAAATTATCCAAAAATCACAAAAAATCACAAAAAAATCCTAGAATTCATATTCAACCTTACGAAATCCAAAAACCCTTAGAAAACTATGGAAATTCTTTGTCAAGAAATTCTTCGTCAATCCCAAGAAAAGCTAGGTAGACCCTATCTAAAATTCACAGCTTTTTCCCATGCCTTAGTAACCCTTGATCTAGGTTAAAGAACCTTAGATCTACAAATTCTAAAAAGCAAAAGACATCCAAAAAAGGAGATGGTGGCGCACATTGGAAGAGCGGCTCGATACAAGCTCAAAACTCTAGGTTTCGGATCCCAAGAGGTAAGTATATCTTTCTTTGCCTAATTTAGTTTGTTTTTTTTTATTTAATTCTCTAATTTATTTTTATTTTCTTTTGAAAATTAATCCATGATTAGATTTAATTAAATTTAGAAGCATTTTTTTTTTGTCAAAATACGGATTTGGAGCTGCCCCTGCCAGTGGACTCAAAAAAAGACCAAATTTGCATAGATCTGGGATTTTTCTAATCCTATAATTCAAGTGACCCCACTCTCTCTAGCATTTCAAAAGTAACCAGTTTTTGCTAAGATTTGAGTAAATCTCATCCTAAAGATCAGCGCAGATCGGAGCATAAATAGTTTGGCGCCCACAATGAGGCACTTCGAGCTTCAGATCTGCATTTTAAATTTTAAAAAGCTTCTTCTTTTTCCTCATATTTAATTTTCCAGCAAAAAAAATGAATAAAAACTAGAAGAAAAACGAGGTAGATTTAAAAAATATTTTTTTATTAGATTCTATCTTTTCTTTCTAGATCTTATTTTTTCTCTCTCCATAAAAAATTTAAGATCTTTTTCTTCTCAATCTTGAGATTATCTTTATTTTTTTTAGATCACCTTTCTTTTAGATCCCATCTTGATCATCTTTATCTTTAGATCTTCTTTAGATTCATCTTTTAGATTATCTTTATTTTCTTAGATCATCTTTCTTTAGATCTCATCTTGATCATCTTTATCTTTAGATCTAATTTATAATCATTTTTTAGATTATCTTTATTTTTTTAGATCATATTTCTTTTAGATCCATCTTAATAATCTTTATCTTTAGATAATCTTTTAGATCATCTTTATCATGTGTGTTTATTTAGAACATCTTTAGATTCATCTTGATATCATCTTTTTCATATCTTCTTTTATTTATGCCTATCATCTTTAGATCATATTTTATCTTTTTTAGATCAATATTATCTTCTTTAAGTGCATTTTTATCTTTTTAGAATATATCTTTTAGAAAGAATGTTTTTCTCTTTCCTAAAAAAAAAAAAATTTGTTTACCTCTTTTGATCAAATACTTTTTTTTTAAAAAAAAAAGAAAGAAAAGAAAAAGACTATAGATCTAGGCATTCTCTACTTTATCTGTTTAGATTAGAAATAGATTTCATTTTTTCTTTTTATCTCATCTTTTGCTTTTAAGCCTTATCTGGGTAGCTTAAAATTTTCTCGACTTTCTTTCCTTTTAGAAACATCCTTTATTCTCTATAAAAAAAAGAAAAAAAAATCTTTTAGAAGTATCTTTGTCTTGTTTCTTAGATAGAAAAAAAAAGGAGGATAAAATTCAAAAAAAAAAAAAAGAAAAAAGAAAAAGAAACCATAAGGATACTATCAACTACATACATCATCTAGGAACTCCTAGATAGGGGTGTTATTAACTACACTCCCACCGATGCATCGGTGGAGGCCTCTAATCAGAAGATGAGAATATTTGTCAATCCACTCCCGAATAATGGAAAGAAAGTTGAAATTGAATCCCCCAAGGAGGCCAGTTCAGTTGTCATTACAATGATTGAAGATAAGTTACTCAGGAGAGACCTTAAAGTGAAAAACCATAAGGATACCCAAGATAATCTCTCAGTTTCCCCTAGGGATCATGCCATCTTCAAAAGCAAAGAAGTCGTAATCAACAGAGATCCATGCATAAACATGATTTCAATTAACCGGGACTACACTCCATCGCAAGATGAGAAAGCTGAAAATCCAAGAGAATCTAGACCAGGTGTCATCGTCGTGGCCAATAAAAACCCTTAAGAGGTTCACCACCTCACGAGCAGAGGAAGCCACATCAATTGATGACCAACACTTTAAAGGAAAGGCTAGGGAATTGTAACGACCCTGAATTTAGGGAAGTGAAAAATAATGTTACTATTGTTGATAGAAATAAATACAAACACTAATAATAATAATAAATAAATAAACAAAATAAAAAAAAACACTTTATAGTATGATGGTCCATATAGGCATTATGGTCCTTAGGGACCATCACTACTCTTATTCCCTTTTACCCTTCACCTTTTCCTTTCAATTGGCACGTCGTTTAGTTGACGTGGGTTTTAAATATTACACAATTAATGTTAGTCTTACACCTCATGTATGAGGTGGAGTTTAATAAAGTAATATAATAATAAGTTTTAAGAAGTTAAATAGAAAGAGGGTAAGGACTCTCGCCCTACAAAACTTTTTTTCTCGCTCTCCCTCTTACAAGCGCAGTGAACTCCTTCTCTCTCTAGTCGAATTTTATCGAAAGTTCCCTCTCAAATACTATAGGTAAGTGACCTCATTGTTTTGAAAAATAATCTTTTTAGTAAAATTGTGATCTTTTATCTATTGTTAGGAATTTTAAATGCTGTAAATTATTAGAAATAAATTTTGAATTTTCATGTCTATTGTTCATAATTTTAAATACTGTAAATTATTAAAAATAAATGTGATATTTCCTCTTTTAATAAAATTATGAGATTTCCTTCTACTGTTTTTGAATATCTAGACATTGTAAAATTCATATGCAAATGTCTGCCTCATTATTTGAAAAACTGATATTTTTACACTTGATTGTAGTATTGCCTATGAAATGATTATTTATAAATTGGCAATTCCATAAATTGTGATAATTCTGTATTTAATTTTGGATTCTCATAAAAGTTCATCTATTGATACTAGACTGTTATCATGTTAGATTTCAAGAATGTTCTTCCGAAATGTTACCTTTCAGAAATTATTGCATAAAATATTTAAATGGCTACTTAGATATATTTCAATGGAAGTGATTGTTATTAAATTGCTTCAAGTGAATTCATGTTAATGTTTTCAATGATATTTCACATATATGATATTGTTGTTTTTTGATGTTTAAAGAGTTTCAGAGATAATTTTGAGTATAAGTGGACCTGCAGTGATCGTTAGGACCTATCCGGTTATGTCCGTAGGGACTATTTGGGCTCATCCGGGACGCCGGTGAGATATAATCGGATGCAGGGATTGTTAGGACCTATCCGGTTATGCCGGTAGGGACTATTTGGACTCATCCGAGACACCGGTGAGGTATGTTTGGACCTGCAGGGATTGTTTAGACCGATCTGTTAGGAGCTATTTGGACTCATCTGGTACTCCGATGAGGTACATTTGGACCTGCAGGGGTTGTTTAGACCCATCAGGACGATGATGGGGTATATAGGCAACCTACTTTGTACACCAGTAGGGTATTTTGTGAAATCTTTTGAATTATGCATCTCTGTTAAAATGTTTATATGCATTTCCTTCATTTGGGTTATGTTTAACTATGGATTTGTGAAAAGTAAGATTGTTATTCATAAATGCTTTTGCTCGCAATTCTTCCTCAGGTGGTTTTTAATGTACATTCTTCAGAAAATGTTTATATCTTCCAACCATGATTATTTTTAGGACCACGATGATCACTTACTGAGTAGCCAAACTCACCAAACTATGGTAAATATTTATCAGGGTAATTGCAGTCTCATAGTTAAATGCACATCAGGACCAGCTTGTGAAGAAGATACAGTCTTGTCATAACTAAATTCTCCTTTATAACTTTTGTTTGACTTCACTACTGTAAGTTTTTGTCCTATAAACAGATATATGCGTAGACTTCATGTTAATACCAGTTGTGAGCAAACTTTGTACAAATTTTAATTAATAGAAAAATTTGTTTTGTTACAATATATATTAATAGGAATTTGAATTTCTTCCTAGTATAAGAATAGTCTGTTGCACCTCGGGAATATTAGAAATCTTGGGGCGTGACAATTATGGTATCAGTGCAATAGGTTTAAGATTCCTAGGAAATTTGAAAAGACTTTAAGTCATATTTATTGTATGTACAGACCGGTACGAGATCAAGATCCATAATGGCTGAAGCTAATATGGAAGGAATTCAAAAAGCCTTGGAAAATATGGTTACCCTAATGCAACATCAGATGGAGAACAACAATCCACCTTGGCAGTCATCTACGGGAAATAGTGGGTATAATATCGAACAATTTAAGAAATTGAACCCACCTTCTTTTAAGGGTGTTGTAAACACACTAGAAGCCGAGGGATGGATTATGCAATTATAAAAAATATTTGAGGTAATGGAATGTCCCGATGATAAGAAGGTGGCCTTGGCAGTTTTTATGTTAGAAGGTGAAGTATTGGTCCAAGAAAATAAACCCTTGACTTGGGAGGTATTTCTAGAGACGTTTAATGAAAAGTACTTCCCAAATTTTATTCGAGACCAAAAAGAAATGGAATTTCTAGAAATAGTTCAAGGAAGCAAGACAGTGGCACAGTACGAGGCCAAGTATACTGAATTGGCCAGGTTCGCTCCACATATGGTCAACAACAAAGCAAGAAAGGTACAAAAGATTGAAAAGGGCCTCAGACTAGCCATCAAAAGTAAAATATCAGTCTTAAAACTAAGGAATTATGCCAAAATAGTGGACAGAGCCCAAATTGTTGAAAAAGACTGCGAAGATTACCAAAAGAGGAATAGCCAGAGAAATCAGCATAGTCCCACACCACCTAATCGACAACACTCTGAAGGAGTGAACAAATGGCCAAGGCCGGCGCCATTTCAAAGCCCACTAGAGCCTTCTAAAAAATGTAGGAAGAGACATGAGATGAAACCCTATTATTGGGAAATCGGAGCTTGTTTCCAATGTGGGAAGTTGGGGCACAAGATCAAATATTGTCTTGCCTTGAAAATGCAACAACATTCGAGGCCTGAAGAGGCAGCCCAAAAACCTCAAACGAAGGGGAGAGTATTTGTAATTACCCAACAAGATGCTCAGGCCTCAAAATCAGTGATCCAAGGTACTCTTACTAACTTTCAAAAAGCAGCTCATGTTTTGATTTATCCTAGATCTACTCATTCATTTGTGTCACCACACTTTGCATGCCACTTAAGGGTAGAACCAGAACAATTGGAATACATTATAGAGGTAGCCACACCTATGGGGAATTCAATTAATACCAATCTAGTATACAAGTCTTGTGTGATAAGGATAGAAGAAAAGGAAATGTTAGTGGATTTAATACTCCTAGAAATTTAAGATTTTGATGTGACCTTAAGCATGGATTGGCTCTCTACATACCATACAAGTATTGATTGTTACAAGAAAAGGGTTACTTTTTGTATTCCGAATCAACCAGTATTTTACCTCGAAGGTATCAATGAAGCCTTTCCACCATTGTTAATCTCTTCAATTCGGGTTAATCACGCTTCAAAAAGGATGTCAAGGCTTTTTTGCCTATGTTGAAGTAGATAGAAAGAAAAAGATAAACTTGGACACCATTCCGGTTGATCGAGAATTTCCTGACGTATTTCCTGGGGAATTGCCAGGGTTACCACCTAATAGGGAAATTGAATTCTCTATTGAGTTACTTTCAGAGATAGCCCCAATTTCTAAGGCCCCTTACCGAATGGCACCTGCAGAACTTAAGGAAGGTAAACAACAATTGGAAGCACTATTAGATAAAGGTTTTATTAGACCCAATGTATCACCTTGGGGTGATCCGGTATTGTTTGTTAAAAAGAAAAATGGGACCATGAGGTTGTCTATCGATTATAGACAGCTAAACCAAATGACAGTGAACAATAAATATTCACTACCTAAAATTGATGATTCATTCGATCGATTACAAGGGTCACAAGTATTTTAAAAAATTGATCTTAGATCTGGATACCATCAACTCAAAATTAAAAGTGATGATGTTCCCAAGACAATTTTCAGAACATGGTATGGCCATTATGAATTTTTAGTCATGCCTTTTGGATTAACCAATGCACAGGCTGCATCTATGGATTTGATGAATCGAATCTTTAAGCCTTTTCTGGATAGGTTTATTGTGGTATTTATCGATGATATTCTAATTTATTCCAAAGATCGGGAGGAACATGAACAATATGTAAGATTGGTGTTGCAAATACTAAGAAAAAAGAAGCCAAACTAAGTAAATGTGAATTTTGGCTCGAACAAGTGAAATTTTTAGGACATGTGATATCAAAGGAAGACTTATCAGTTGATCCTTCAAAGGTTGAAACCGTGGTTAATTGGAAACAACCAAGTAATATGATTGAAGTTCGAAGCTTTTTGGGATTGGCAGGATATTACAGAAGATTTGTAAAAGGATTCTCTCGAATTGCAACCTCATTAACTCAATTGATACAAAAAATGCTAAATTTGAATGGACAAAGGAATGGGAGGAGAGTTTTCAAGAACTAAAAGCTCGATAACTTCAGCACCTATTTTAACTATTCCTGAAGGGAGTGGGGGATTTGTGATTTATAGTGATGCTTCACATAAAGGCTTAGGATGTGTATAAATGCAATATGGTAAGGTAGTGGCATATGCATCTAGATAGTTGAAAGAATATGAGAAGAAATATCCAATTCATGACTTGGAGCTGGCTGTAATAGTATTCGCTTTGAAAATTTAGAGGTATTATCTATATGATGAGCAATTCGAAATATACACAGATCACAAGAGCTTGAAATACGTCTTCTCCTAGAAAGATTTAAATATGTGGCAGAAAAGATGGATGGATTTCTTAAAAGATTATGATTGTACAATCCATTATCATTCAGGAAAGGCTAACGTTATGGCCGACGCTCTTAGTAGAAAATCTACAAGAGTCTTAGCTCATCTAATGATCCAAGAAATGAAATTGTTAGAAGAAATAGTGGATTGGCATCCGATTCCATCCTTTAATGGTGTGGTAAGTATGATTGCCAATATTAAGGCAGAACCCCAATTAATTCAACAGATTCGGTCGGTACAAAAAGAGGACCCTCAGCTTATAAAAATTGTAGAAGAGGTGATGTTGGAAAAAAATGATGAATTCTCTATAAGCAGTGATGATTTGTTGAGATTCAAAGGTCGAATTTGTATTCCGAATGATGAGAGCGTGAAAAGAGTTATCTTGGAAGAAGCACATCACTCCCGGTATACTATACATTTTGGAAGTATTAAAATGTGTCAGGACCTGAAGAAAACCTTCTTAAAAAAAGAGGTAGCATTATTTGTGTCTAAGTGCCTAACATGCCAGCAAGTAAAAGTTGAGCATCAAAGGCGCGCTGGGTTGTTGCAGCCTTACCCATGCCAGAATGGAAGTGAGAGCACATCTCTATGAATTTTGTCTCTGGCTTGCCTAGAACAAATTCAGGGCATGACAACATTTGGGTCATTGTGGACCGGCTGACCAAAGCTGTCCACTTTCTACCGATCTGCACGACTTATACTTTAGATCGACTAGCCCAGTTATACATTCAAAAAATAGTGCGGTTACATGGAGTTCCAGTCAATATTGTATCGGACAAGGACACTAGGTTTACTTCTAAATTTTGGGCTAGGTTACAGTCAGTCATGAGGACGAGACTCACCTTTAGCACTGCATTTCACCCCCAAACTGATGGACAATCGGAGAGGACCATCCAGACCTTGGAAGATATGCTGAGAGCCTGTGTCATTGACTTTACTAGAAGTTGAGATGAGTTTTTTCCCCTTATTGAGTTTGCTTATAATAATAGCTTCCAAGCCAGTATTCAGATGGCACCATATGAAGCCCTGTATCCAAGGAAATGCAAGTCACCCATCTGTTGGGACGAGGTTGGTGAAAGAAAGCTTTTGGGGCCGAAAATCATCCAAGTAACCTCAGATAATATAGCATTAATTCGAGAAAGACTCAGGACAGCTCAAAGTCAGCAAAAGAGTTATGTCGATAATCGATGGAGAGACCTTGAATTTGAGGAAGGTGATTGAGTTTTCCTAAAGATCTCACTAATAAAGGGCATCATGAGATTCGGTAAAAAAGGAAAGCTGAGTCCCCGCTACATCGGACCCTTTGAAATCCTGGAGAGATCGGAAGTGTCGCTTATAGACTTGCCTTACCACCCAAATTGGTAAACATCCATAATGTCTTCCATGTATCCTCATTACAAAAATATCAGCCCGACCCATCCCATGTCTTGAAATATGAAACTTTACCGATCAGGAAGGACCTATCCTTCATTGAGCAGCCAATTTTGATACTGAATAAGAGGGTACAAGTGTTGCGCAACAAGGAGATTCCTTTGGTCTGTATACTATGGTTGTACCATTCAAGAGAGGAGTCGACTTGGGAACGAGAAGACGAAATTAGAGAAAAATACCTGTATCTTTTTCAGTAATCAGGTACACAAATTTAGAGGACTAAATTTCTTTTAGAGGGGAAGAATGCCACGACCCTGAATTTTGGAAACTGAAAAATAATGTTAATCTTGTTGATAGAAATAAATACAAACAATAATAAAAATAATAAATAAATAAACAAAAAAAAAAAAAAAAACTCTTTATAGTATGATGGTCCATATAGGCATTATGGTCCTTAGGGACCATCACTACTCTTATTCCCTTTTACCCTTTACCTTTTGCTTTCAATTGGCACATCCTTTAGTTGACGTGGGTTTTAAACATGACACAATTAATATTCGTACTACACGTCATGTATGAGGTGGAGTTTAATAAAGTAATATAATAATAAGTTTTAAGAAGTTAAATAGAAAGAGGGTAAGGACTCTCACCCTACAGAACTTTCTTTCTCGCTCTCCCTCTTACAAACTCCTTACAAACGCAATGAACTCCTTCTCTCTCTAGCCGAATTTTATCGAAAGTTCCCTCTCAAATATTATAGGCAAGTGACCTCATTGTTTTGAAAAATAATCTTTTTAGTAAAATTGTGATATTTTATCTATTGTTAGGAATTTTAAATGCTGTAAATTATTAGAAATAAATTTTTAATTTTCCTGTCTATTGTTCAGAATTTTAAATACTGTAAATTATTAGAAATAAATGTGATATTTTTGCTTTTAGTAAAATTATGAGATTTCCTTCTACTGTTTTCGAATATTTAGACATCGTAAAATTCATATGCAAATGTCTGCCTCATTATTTGAAAAACTAATATTTTTGCACTTGATTGTAGTATTGCCTATGGAATGATTTTTTACAAATTGGCAATTCCATAAATTGTGATAATTTCTTACTTAATTTTGGATTCTCATAAAAGTTCATCTATTGATACTAGACTGTTATCATGTTGGATTTCAAGAATGCTCTTCAGAAATGTTACCTCTCATAACTTATTGCATAAAATGTTTAAATGGCTACTTAGATATATTTCAATGGATGTGATTGTTATTAAATTGCTTCAAGTGAATTCATGTTAATGTTTTCAATGATACTTCGCATATATGATATTATTGCTTTCTGATGTTTAAAGAGTTTCAAAGATAATTTTGAGTATAAGTGGACCTGCAGTGATCGTTAAGACCTATCCGGTTATATCGATAGGGACGCTGGTGAGGTATGTTTGGACCTGTAGAGATTATTTAGACCTATCCGGTAGGGGCTATTTGGACTCATTCAGTACGCCGGTAAGGTACATTTGGACCTGCAAGGTTTGTTTGGACCCATCAGGATGCTGATGGGGTATATAGGTGACTTACTTGGGATGTCAGTAGGGTATTTTGTGAAATCTTTTAGATTATGAATCTCTATTAAATTGTTTATATGCATTTCCTTCATTTGGGTTATGTTTAACTGTGGATTTGTGAAAAGTGAGATTGTTATTCATAAATGCTTTTGCTCGCAATTCTTCCTCAGGTGGTTTTTAATATACATTCTTCAGAAAATGTTTATATCTTCCAACCATGATTATTTTGAAGACCATGATGATCACTTACTGAGTAGCCAAACTCACCAAACTATGGTAAATATTTTTCAAGGTAATTGCAGTCTCATAGTTAAATGCACATCAGGACCAGCTTGTGAAGAAGATACAGTCATGTCCTAACTAAATTCTCCTTTGTAACTTTTGTTTAACTTCACCACTGTAAGTTTTTGTTCTATCAACAGATATACACCTAGACTTCATGTTAATACTAGTTGTGAGCAAACTTTGTAAAAATTTTAATTAATAGAAAATTTTGTTTTGTTACAATATATATTAATAGGAATTTGAATTTTTTTCCTAGTATAAGAATAGTCTATCGTACCTCGGGAATGTTAGAAATCTTGAGGCGTGACAGGAATCTTCCCATCAGCATGCCCAATGAAACAACAAAAGAACAAGAAATGGACACTGCAGAGCCTATCACACAATACAACTTGCCATCTCATCTCAGTAAAATTCTAGTATCCATTTCTATCATGGATCTAATGAAGAACTCGCCCATTCATCGGCCTCAAATTGAGGAAGTACTTGGAAGGACTCGTGTCCCTACCCATACTAGACCTGAAGAGCTAAGCAACGTGATCAATCTTTTAAGAGCACTGACCCCCCATTACATTTACTGATGATGACATACCTCTGGGGTTCGATCGTTTTCATACCCATCCACTTTATATCACTGTTTTCATGAGCGGTTATGAAATGAGGAGAGTGATGGTTGACAATGGGCATCTATGAACATCTGTCCCTTGAAGACTATTCTAAGAGTAGGGTTATCACAAATAGACCTTGAGGTCTCAAACATCACAATTGCAGCCTATGATAGGACTCGAAGAGAAACCTTAGGGATCGTCCCTCTCACTCTTAAGATTGGTCTGGTGGTCCAAATAGTGAGGCTTTATGTCCTTGACATTGAACCTTCCTTCAATCTACTCATTGGCAGGCCGTGGCTACATAAAAATCTTGTTGTGGCCTCCACTTAGCACCAATGCCTGAAGTTCCCAACTGTTGGAGGAGTGGCTCATGTACATTTAGATGCAGTCATAGCAGAAAAAGAGAAACTCTCTGTAAATTTACAAATCCAAGAGATCCCACTTCTAACATATAAGGAAAATTGTGTCATGATCCATGAAACACATGAAGTGTCTGAGAAATTGAAACTACCTCGACTCTAGCCTTGGAAAAAATGGGAAAGGTGTTGCTGAGGCAATTACTCATTCCCCTCATGCTAAAGTAGACACCGACAATCGAAGAGGGTTGGATTGCACACTTTCTAAGCTTCAATGTAAACTCCAATATTCTCGGCATCCAGGTTTTATTCTTGGAAAAATTCAAGGTCTTGACCATCGAAAGACCGAGTCTCTTCCAAAACCAAAGATTATAATTTAAATTCCTTTAGAAGAAGAGTTGTTAGAACGACAACTTTCCGACTTACACTTGGAACCCATATTGTGGCTACCACCTCCTCGGCTCCCAAGCAAACTAGGGCAATTACTGAAAATTGGGGCATTACTCCTTTATATATTGAATCCATCAAAGAGATACCACGACACTTTCAAGTCCCTGTACAACGGGTTGGTACAGGATGCCTAAACAGACATCCTGCACGAAGCCTCTCTGACACCATTACCTTTCCGATTGTAGAAAATGCAGTCAAGACCCTTGACAATCCCAGTGAAAACTTAAACAAATTCAAGGAAGAAAATGAAATGAAAAAAATGAGGACTCATCTGCCAATGAAAATTTCGAGGCATAACTCATGTTCCAAGCTGAGCAGTTTAAGACAAGATTTGACGGTAGTCCTACTGCTATTGTCGAGGAGACCTTAGACATTAATCTAGGAACAGAGAAAGATCCGAAGATCATTAGAATTGGAAGCTCTCTGTCACCAGAAGAACAAGGCAAGATGATCTCCTTCTTAAAAGAATACATTGACATATTTGCCTAGTCCTATGAAGATATGCCTGGCTTAAATCCCGAATTGGTACGACACCATCTTGTACTCTATGATGGGGCAAGATCCATCAAACATAAACTATGCCGACAAAAGCCTCACTTGGAGCTGACGATAAAAGAAGAGATTAACAAAATTTTAAAGGCAAAGTTCATCTTACCTGTGTGGACTATCCGGATTCGTTAGCCAATATCGTAGTAGTACCTAAGAAAAATGGGAGAATCAGAGTTTGTATCAACTATAGGGACCTGAAAAAAGTATGTCCTAAGGATGACTTTCATCTTCCAAATATAGATGCCCTAGTTGACAACACTGCTGAACACTTGATGCTATCCTTCATGGACAGTTTATTTGGCTACAATCAAAACCTCATGGCGAAAGAAGATCCAAAAAAGACTTCATCACACAATGGGCGATATACTGCTATAGAGCCATACCTTTCTTTCTTAAAAATGCTGGGGCAACCTACTAGAGAGCCATGGCTGCTATATTTCATGACTTGATGCATGACATTATGGAAGACTATGTGGATGAGATCCTCGTCAAATCCAAAACTCGCGATGCCCATCTTTCCAATTTGAAAAGAGTATTTGACCTATTTCGAGAGCACCAAATAAAGTCGAATCCTCAAAAGTGTGCCTTCAGTGTTGTGCCTGGCAAGCTACTTGGCTTCATTGTGAGCCAAAGAGGAATAGAAGTGGACCCAATGAAAATTAAGGTTATCTCAGAAATGCCACCCCCAAATAATATTCGAGATATTCGTGGGTTGCAAGGTAGAATACAGACTATCCGGAGATTTAAATTTGAATTAGCTGAGAAATGTGATCCATTCAATCGTCTCTTAAAGAAGGACACCCCGTTTATCTGGGATGAGACATGTTAAGCCTTCGACCTTATAAAGGAGTACCTTTCTAACCCACTGATCTTAAGTCCACCTTATCCCAACGAACCTCTATTTCTTTCCCTTGCTATGACAGATAAGACAATGGGGGTGATATTAGGGCAATATAATGACCAAGGAAAAGAGAAGACCATCTACTATATCCATAAGACAATGGACGACTATGAAATACGATACTCAGATCTGGAAAAACATTGTCTAACCTTAGTGTGGGCAACTCAAATGTTGAGGCATTATGTGTTTTTTCATACCATCAAGTTGATATCCGAGATGGATCCACTCAAGTACCTACTAGAAAGTCATGTTCTAAATGGATGATTAGCCAAATGGATAATGCTTCTAAGTAAATTTGATATCGCATATGTTACTCACAAATTAGTCAAAGGGCAAGCAATTGTCGATCACTTGGCTAAGCATGCCTTACTTGATTGTGTCCCCATCAAAACAGATCTCCCTGATGAGGACCTCTTTGTCATTGAGGATCGCACTTGGGAGTTATACTTTGATGGGGCTAGGAATGAATATGGCACTGTTGTCGGAGTCAACTTCTGCTCTCTAGAGAAAATAATGTTTGCAACAACTATAAGGCTCAATTTTCCCTGCACAAGCAACGTCGCAGAATATGAAACCTTAATAGCTAGTCTCGAGAATGCCCATGAACTCCAAATTGAAAAATTACGGGTCATGGGCTATTTTTTGCTTGTAATAAATCAAATTAACGGAGAATGGAAGGCTAAAGACAAAAAGCTTCAGTTCTACCATGATTCAGTTGCAAAGTTATCAAAATGCTTCAAAAGAGTAACCTTTCAACATGTGACTCAAGAAAACAACTGGTCCGTCGATACCTTGGCAACTCTCGCATCAATGGTGGACATTTCTCCCCAAATGAGTGTCCAACTATTCTACATTAGACACAAGAGTGATATTTCTCCTCCCAAGATGGAGTTGGAAGAGGAGGATCAAGAATCGGAGAGGAAAGAAGAAGTATTCACCCTCAACCAGATAATCAAAGCTAAGCCCTGGTATCATGATGTATTAGTCTTACTCAAAGATAAAACCTATCTCGAATGAGCCTCAAAGAGAGACAGGGACGCCTTAAGAAGATTCTCAATCAACTTCTTGATCAAAGATGATATCCTCTACAATAAGTCCTTTGAAGGAATCTCTTAAGATGTATTAACCAACCAGAAGTCAACACGGTGCTCAAAGAACTACACAACGAAGGATGACACGCAGGGGCAACACTCTTAGCTCAGAAAGTCAGAAGACAATGATACTACTGGACTACTATGGACAAAGACTGTGGAAATATGTGAAGAGAAGTCCTAAATGTCAAGTTTATGGGGATCTCATAAATGTTCCTTCCATGCCACTCAATCCAACACCTCTGCAAAAATTAAAAGAAATCAAACCCCTAAAAATTCTAAGGGGACCACCTGGGCCATTTTCACAGGATTTTCTGAATAACCCACCTATATGGGATGAAGAACCATACATTAAAGTTCAAATCATACTATTCCCTGAAGATAAAGGATCCAAAGAAAATGATAGCGGCAGGGGCATTACTCCATTACGTGGGGCAACCCACATTCGAAGTAAAAAAGAAGATCCAATAGGGCCAGTCCTATCCACCAGTTTGATAGGGATCACCCCATCTGATGAAAATACTATAGAGGCAATCCCATCCAAGATACTGATTGTCCTATCAAGTGTAGAAGACCCTACAGGGGCAACCCTGTCAAACCACTTGATAGGGGCACCCTCACTTGATGTTGAAAATAAAGTAGGGCCATGCGGTGAGGCCCACGCCTTATCTGACGACTCTCAACATATCTCGAGGCGATATACTCCTCAAGAGCGACATGAAGTAAAAATTGAAAAGGATTACCGAAAATGTGTGCGGTGATCACTTACTCCTCCCTTTCAAATAAGCCAAGTGGGGCATCCATGCTCTGCTTAGGCATTCTACTCAGTGGTATTTACAGCCTAAGGAGTTGAAAAAAAAAAAGAGGAAGAAAATGAGCTTAGTCCACCCAACAAGAGATTGAAGGATTAGGAAGCTCAAAGTGACTTCGAGTTTGAAAATCAAAGCTCAAGTGAAGCAGTCCAAGGAGAGAATATTCCATAAAGATTTGACAACCTTTGTCAAGAAAGTATCAGATACCAACTAGGGGCAAGGAAAATCAAAGGATAACCAAGACTAAGACTTCCATGCCACTTGGAAGAAGGAAGGATGATCGAGTTCTTATCTGTTTTTTTTTCGGACGAAGTGCCACAAGAAGGAAAAAACACCACCAGCTCTTCTCCTCTACCTCTATTTCCATATTCTTCTTCTTCATAAAAAAAAAAACAGAAATTCTGTCAAGATAAAAAAATAGAAAAGAATATCGAGCATTGGAAAAAAAAGAAAAAAGATGTTGGGCTGAACACCTAAAAGGGACCCTAGTGGCAGAGAAAAAAAATAAAAAAAATCCACCGGGATGAAAATCCGAAAGGAATCTCGAGCGTTGGAACAAAAAAAGATCAGTCGGGCTGCAAATCTAAAAAGAACCCCAAGTGATAGAAAAAAGGCTAATGGGCTGAACACCCGAAAGTGGACCCAGAGCGATAGAAACAAAGAACTTCTCTATGTTTTCATCTCTTCTCTAAAATCTCTAGAAATTCTTCTTTTCTCAAGTTAGAATGGCTTCAGAAAGCAATGAATGCATCAGTCCAAGTAAAACCTGAAGAGACTCGACTATCTAAACTTCAAAAGAGTGGTAGTGAAAGAACAAAATTGGAAGTCCAATGACATTCTGAGCACTTTGATGAATATCTCATATTATCCAAGACACTGGTTTGCTCGAAAAAGCGAGAAAAAGTCTTCCTTAAATTATGACATAAGAGCCAAGATTGGAAGAACTGTAGGTCATGAAAATTGTTGGGTCAGTTTAAGAAAGTAAATATGGATTATAGTCCACAGTAGAAGATGAAGTGTTTCAATTATATTATAAACTAATAGATCTGATTCCCATCAAAATTATTTGTTTTTAATTATTTTGATGTTATATGATGTTTATATTGATTGTTTGAATTTTTATGTCTCTGGATATTTTGTTTTCACAAAATGACTTTATAAATTAAAAGATGTTCAATTTCTAGTATTTAAACAATTAGAGGAAAATAAAATTTATTTCTTATATTTAAAAATCAATTTTATAATTTTAAAAATCATAATTAATATGGGGGCCCATAGGTCCCACCTTAAATCCTTACATAGATGTGCGTGGGGACCACACATGGTCTACATGGGTGGAACGCCCCACTTAAAGTGGGTAGTCCTTTTGTTTTAATGTGCCTTGATGAGCAAAGCATGGAAACAATTAACATGATGTGTTTATGTAATCCTAAGGAGGTTGGACTCCTAAAAAGTATATGTATGAATAAAGAGATTTATATAAAGATAGATTTTATCTGATATTTTTTATATTTTATATTTGATAGGATAAAGGTTTAGGAAGATGAAGGATAACGTTTTGCATCATCATTTGAATCATGATGATTGATCTAAATATTGAATAACTTAAATCTTTCACCCCACAGGTCTCCTGTGATCAATGGTCCAAATATAATCTGCATAAGGATGGTTATCCCTACAGAAGCTCAACCCCCACTGGAAGCTCTTTGTTCTCTCCTTCACGATACCTCTCTCTTCTCTCTCTACCCTCTATAAAGTGGCACGCCACCCTCAGGGTTTTTCTTTCTCTTTTTCTCATCTCAAGATCTCATCTTTATAATTGAGAGAGATAGGGGGCCCGCCCCCATAAGAGATCAAAGAAAAGGGGGCACACCCCACGTCGTTCAAAGAAGGGGCATGCCCCACTTATAGATTAAGGCATTGAAACCTAGATATTTCATGCTCTTATATTTGTGATAGCCTTAGCTTTCCCATACTTGGTATATTCGAGACAGGCCATTGATTTTGTGTACCATTGGAGGAGGAGACCAGTATGAGATATTCTAAGTTCGGTTGAGGTAACTTTTCGGCATCTTTACTTTATGTTTTGTAGTCTATTTATTTTTTATGATTTCTTATTCCCATAGCATTACTTTATTGTAAAAGAAAGTTGTAATTAGTGACAGCAAGTGAGAACTATTTTTTTGTTATTTATTAATTATTTTTTAGTTGAATTTATTGTAATTGGACAATTGTAAGTGTTCTAGTCGGTGTGAGAAATAAAAATTAAAAATTATATATATTGTGTTAGATCACCTTGTCCACCTTTCAATAATTGTGTGAATTACCTATCCATTTTCTTGACTAATCATGTAACTTTGCTTATGTGTTTTATCCTTGGAAATTCACGCTTAGCTCTTGTATCATCAGATAAAGCAAAATTGCTTATGTTTTCCTTCATAACGAGAGTCCTTCTCTGTCATGTTCAGCTTCAGGCCCTCGTGAGTTTTGAAAAGACCATTCGACATCTTGATGAGCATCCAGTCGACATTAGCTCAAAGGTCGGTAAACCATTTCCTTG
This sequence comes from Amborella trichopoda, assembly GCF_054954075.1. Taxonomy (NCBI): domain Eukaryota; kingdom Viridiplantae; phylum Streptophyta; class Magnoliopsida; order Amborellales; family Amborellaceae; genus Amborella; species Amborella trichopoda. Next base: position 47,276,109 of record NC_142337.1, on the reverse strand, counting down.
ACAGAAGAACAAAAAACAAAACATCATGGAAACTTTTGCCTAGAAGTAGGATTTCTAACTTTTATAAGCTGTCCCCCATTGTAGCATGAAGAGATCCTAGGAGAATTAGGCCCTAGGGTTTACCCCCACACAATGCCTGTTATTGCTCCCATATTCCTTTCTATAAAGAATGTAGGATTGCGGCCGATCCAATGTATTGATTGATCCTCGTCTTCCTCGTAGCATGTGCAACCAGCGTGTCTGCTACCTATAGATATGATTTGCCCATGTCTTTCCACGTAGAAATTATCTTTTTTATGTAGGGCTTAAGGGGAGTTGGGAGAAAATTTGTGATGAAGGCACTCTAGGAAATATTTGTTGGAGAATCAAGAGTGCGGTTGAATAGATGTTTCAGATATGCTTAGAGTGTGAAAATTCAGCACCAATTCATTTGGTTGTTTCCCATGTTTTGTGGGCTCCAATATTTTAAAAAATAACTTATTTCAATTCAAAGATTCGAAGAAAATGTCTGGTGCTTACAAACACATGTGCATCAAGATTGGGAGAGTTTAACGATGGATGCAGCAGCTGAAACTGACTAAGTTGAGGTTGTTGATTCAAAAGTTTTAAGTTCCTAATTTAGGTGATCTTCTTTTGGTCAATTGGAGCTAGGGCTGCCAATGGTCCTGGTCAGGCCTCAGGCTTCGGGCCTAAATCCGGACCACTTTTGGGTGAGGACCGGGAGGGCCACAAAAAAAAAAAAAAAAATACTAATCGTCAGGTCGGGACTGCCCGAAAGGGCCTGGAAAAGCCCAAAAACTTGCCACCGGCTGCCTAGCTCGGCCCGATAAGCTTGGACTTTTGGCCGGACCCATTCAGAAGCCCTTTAAAAAAAATTTAAAAAAAAAAAAATTACTTAACTTTTCAAATTTTTATTATTTGTAGTGACCTCAAAAAAAAAAAAAAATGCTAAGGTACTTTTTAGAAAATTTAAACACATTCACTCTCTCTAGAAACCCAATCCCTCTTTTTCTCTTTAAAAATACATTCTCTCTATCTAGAAACCCAATCCTTCTCTTTCTCGCTAAAAACCATCTCTTTTTCTAGAAACCTAATCTTTCTTTCTCTTTTAAAAACCCATTCTCTTTTGCTAGAAACCCATTTTCTTTCTAGAAATCCAATCTCTCTCTCTAAAAACTCATGCTCTTTTTCTAGAACCCAAAATCTCTCTCTAGAATTCCAATCTCTCGGAGAGAGAAAGAGAGATTAGATTTCTAGAGAGAGAATGGGTTTTTAGAGAGAAAAAAAGATTGGGTTTCTAGAAAGGGAGAATAAGTTTTTAGAGAGAGACTCACTCTCTAAAAACCCATGTTTTTTCTCTAAAAGCCCATTTTCTCCTAGAAACTCAATCTCCCTCTCTAACAACATATTCTCTCTCTAGAAACCCAATCTCTCTCTAAAAACCTATTCTCTCTCTAAAAAGCAAATCTCTTTTTCTCTATCTAAAAACATATTCTTTCTTTTTAGAAATCCAATCTCTCTCTAAAAACTCATTCTCTCTCTAAAAATCAGATCTCTCTTTCTCTATCTAAAAACCCAATCTTTCTCTAGAAACCTAAGCTCTCTTTCTCTCTCTAAAAATCCAATCTCTTTCTTCTTTCTCTCTAGAAATGCAATCTCTCTCTAAACACCCAAAAAAAGTTTTTAAAAAATATTTTAGTGCATGTTTATTTTTGGCTTACTACAACTAAAAAAAGTTTGAAGAATGAGATAAAAAAAATTAAAAACAACTAAATAAATAAAGAGAGGTTTCCTAATGGGCCCGGCCCCGCCCAATAGTTTTTTGGGCTGGGCTTGAACAGTCCCTCTTGATCCGGGCCAGGCTTTTGGGGCCAGACCAGGCCCAGCCTAGCATTTCTGGGCTTTATGGGGTTTCGGACCGGTGGCAGCCCTAAGTGGAGCCTAAAATATTGCAAATTATGGTGAAATAAGGCCCAAATTTTGTGCAAAAGATGACTGAAATTACTGTGTAATGATTAAAATGGAGCAGGTTATAAAAGAAGCATTTGGCTGTGACAAAACATCTCAATGTCTTTGTCTGATAGGCTAAATTTTGTTAAGCCTCCAAGTTTGCCGTACATTAAGCCGTTGGAACCTTTGGAACGTGTTTGTCATGAATAGTTTCTCAAACAAAACTTGTTAATGTAATTTTAAATGATTAAAGGAAGGGTGCGGTTTGTATAGAGCCGAGCCTCTAAATAATCAATTACAGCTCACCTTCAAATAGTGTAAAGAAATATGATTTTTATATTGAAAATTTATGTGATAGCTTTAAAAATAATGTATATCAAGCGAATCTATGAAAATCTTGAAAATTGACTGTCCAAAAATACTTACAAGATGTACTATTTTTAAAACTTGAAATCCATTTTTTTTTCATGTCTATGCATCTTGATGTCGAGATAATCAATTTGATGATATTTGGGCATCAAAACAATATCTTTTAGTAAAAAATTTGTGGCAGGATCTAATTTGATTGTTTAGATCCTAGGCTCTATATAAATTTTTCTCTTAAAGTAATATTTTTTTGAACAAGATGATTAAAAGAATATTTGGAAAAGGATTTTGTTGGATATGTTAAAATTCAAAGAGAGAGAAAGCCAAGGGGAATTTTCGGATTTAACTTAAAAAAAATGATTTAGAGAGAGAGAGAGAGAGCCAAGGTTCATATTTGGATGTAGGTTCAAAACATGATTTGGAGAATTAAACCATGGATGTCAAAAGCAAATGTGAGAACAAGGGGCACGTTTGGATGCCACTTCATACCTTGGTTTTGGAGGATCAAACTATGGATGCTTGCCGCTTTGGACTATGGTTTGGGGGATCAAACTATGGATGATTACTTAAATGGTCATTAGAGTGTTGGACATCGAACCCATGTTTTAAGATAAAACTTACGTGGCTGTTAAGTCTCTTATAATAAAGGGTGATGAAATATTTTAGAGTAAATGGAAAGCATTAAAAATGATTAAAGAAAAAGAAAGTTCAGGCAGGACAGGGAATGGGACGATCAGAAGTTAGCTAAGCAGATAAAATATGTAGGGAAAATCGCTCGGTCAATGTATTATGTACTTTAGAGTATAATTTGGAGCTTTTGCTCTTTTTTAATGAAAGATACTATTAATTGTTCCAAAAAAAAAAAAAAAAAAATCGTCCGGTCAATGTATATAAAAAAACAAGGAAGCAGAGCACATTATGACAACACAGAAACTTCTTTAAACTTGTAATTAAAATTGCCACATAATATTCTTCATGCCAAGTTTAAGGTCTTTTTGATTGAGAGTAGGAAACAATACATTAGTCAAGCTTCAAAGTATTTCATGATTCCTAGTAATCTCAATGCACGACTCCTATACACTGAAGAAAAATAAAATAGAAAACAGCCTGATATCAACTAAATGGTGAAATTTATCATAACTTACTCTTTTAACTTCATAATATTGATCCCCATCATGGATAGAGGAGGACTTAAAACCAATATGACACTCATGGTGCACTGCCTGAAGATGTGCTGCTCGGACTTTTACTCGAACTCTCAGATGACTCCAAGAAGAAAACCATGTTCTCTGAGTTATCACCTAGACAACGACTGCAACTCCTTCAAGAATTTGAACTACCTGGCCCATTGAAGGCCTAGCACTCTCATCATCCTGAATACACCAATTGCCTCCCTGCAAGCTCGATTAAGCTCACTTATGTCTGCATTACCCTCCAACTTTGAATCAAGAAGAGAAAGAACTTTGTCTTCCACTATCATCTTTGCAGCCCAGTTAGGGAAAAATCCAAACTTTGCGTCCTCTGAATGATCAGAATTTCTCCTACCTGATATCAACTCCAAAAGAGTCATTCCATAACTGTAAACATCAGCTTTTGGGGTGATAGCCACGCCCGAAATCCACTCTGGTGCAAGATAGCCTCTGGTTCCTCTCATGGTTGTTAAAACCCGGCTAAACTCCCTGCCGAGAAGCTTTGCAAGGCCAAAATCTGCAACCTTTGGGGAAAACCCACCATCCAGAAGTTTGTTTTCAGGCTTAATATCGCAATGTATAATGCAGTCTCTGCACTTTTCGTGGAGGTAAGCAATCCCTCTGGCCGTTCCAAGAGCAATCTCATATCTAGTTTTCCAGTTTAGTATGGTAGAGCCCTCTTGAAAGAGTAGTCTATCAAGGGATCCATTTGGCATGTAATCATAGACCAGCAGGCGCCTGGTTCCCTCAGAGCAAAAACCACGAAGGATGTCCAGGTTAACATGCTGTATTGTCCCAATGGTGCTCACTTCCATTCGAAATTGCTTCTCCCCTTGCCTCAGGCCTTCGAGTTTCTTCACAGCAACAACTGCTTTATCATGTAATGTTCCCTTAAAGACAGCCAAAGGCCCCTCCCCCTAATTTCTCGGAGAAATTCTTCGTTGCATTCTGTAAATCTCTGTAGCTAAATGGAATAAGGGAGCCCTGTTGCATCTTTAATTTCCTTCGAGATTCTTGCATATGACATCTACAAATCAACCCCAAAATGACAACAGAAACCACCACAAATGCTGCTACTGATCCAGCCACTACTCCAGTAACCCTATTTTTCTTACCAGGCTTGTCAATGTTGGCAAGTTCAGCAGCAGCAAGCTTGAGGTAAACCCCTTGCAAATTATCACCAGAATCTTGCTTTGCATTCAATAGATCATCGATCCATATGGAGCAGCTATTCCCATACTTATATGCTGTACAAGAGCTGTTCCTCAAGCAAGCTGATCGGCGCTCTTCGGCACTCCCAACACTGACAGGGTGAGAATCTATATCAGCCAATGATATATCTGTTAAAGTCCAAAAACCCATCTTGTGGCCTATTTGTCAAGCTGTTATTCTGGCACTGCAATTGAGTTTTCCTAACACACCCATTGACTGCGGAACCCAAATCCCAATCCTTTTGGGACAAAGGATTGAACCCTTCTAAGCAGCTGCAAAAAGGTAAGTCTTTTTTGCAAGTCCCATAGGCCCCGCATAGAATGTGGACTTCGCACGGGTCTCGGGGCTGCGACCAGAAGAGGTGCCACTTTTTGGTACTTTCAAGCCATGTATACTGCCTGGCCTGCCCTGATTCATGAATCTGGAACCTTGAGATTGTGCTATTATTATAGACCGTGTAGGTGAAGTAACTCTCATTCTCATTGTCAATGAAACTGAAGTTGTAAATGTAATTTGGTCTCATCTCAGGGACTCCACTAAAGATATGATTATTCCAAACTCCACTGGATCAGTACTGATTCGTTCCATTCCAAATTAGATAATACTGGGTGGTTACATTGGGATCCAGTTCAAGGGAGAAGGGGCCTGGTGATGGGTCCTCAGAATTCCTCCAAGGTGTGAGCAACTGGGTCTTGTTTCTCTTCTTATTTAACCCAAGTCTTCCTCCTGTTAACCATGTATCAGTGGGGTTATCCAGGCTCTGCAAAAGAAACTCAGAGGAATTAACAGCCCTCAGAACCAGATTTCCTGTGTCTAATATTTGTGCAACAGTTGCATTTGCCGCAGTGGAGCTCAAGCTTAAATTGGTGGACCAAATTGGGTGCTGGGTTTTGTTCAAAAGGACCAAGTTTCCATCCTCTGAGATTTTCAGCTCTGATTTGTTGTCTGCTAAGGGTTTGTCCCTATTGGCTACCCATACTACAGTTTGAACAGAGATTTTCTTGTACCAGATGCCTATGTACCAGTTATGAGAGTTACCTGGAGTGAAGAAGCCCAGCACAAAGTTGTCTCCAATGGAGGTTAAATTCTGATTTCCAGTCAGAGATTGGCCTGGTGAGATGGTGTCTTGTGCAAAACAGGGACTCAACAGTTGCAACAGACATGAAAATATCATCAATGGACATGGTTTCCCCAACATGGAGAAAACCATGAGGCCCGGTTTCTGGTTCCTGAGGAAACCCAAGCCGAAAAATGGGATATTTTAATGGCACAACAAGGGTTGCTCCCGATGCCCTTGCACCAGAGTTCATTTATTGGATTACCAGAACCTCTGATCTAAGGAAACTACCAGCTCTCCCTTTCAAAGACTTGACTGGCAATGGAATGAAGACCCTTCAAGGGTGATTTCACTAAAGTTGCAAGCTTCAACAATCCAATTAAAGCGCACTTTCAAATTTTATCATATGTAATTTTGTTGTAAAAAATTTTTTAGAATTATCTAAAAATATATTTTTATATATAATAATAAAATTTTAAATTTTAAAAATAGTTGAAATCAAGTTGATCTATAAATATACGAAGATATTGAAAATAGTTGGTCTAAATAATGTGTTACAAGATGCATTATTTTTTAGACTCAAAATCTTTTTTTGTTTATATTCGTACATCTTGACATCGAAATGATTGATTAGAAGGTTTTTCAAAATCAAACAACCTTTTTCGATAGATTTTGCATATGTTATTTTATATTTGAAAGTTGTAACCAGTGTTTAAAAAAACTCGGGAATCGCAATGGACGGATCGAATCGGCGAAAAAAACGGGAATCGTCAGGTTCTAGAGAGAACCGGACGATTCTGTACAGTGACTCACCGATTCACTGTACGGAATCGCGAGTCCGTACAGTGAATCGACGAGTCCCGTACGGATTTTTTTTTTATTTATTTATTTTTTTTTTTGTATTCCATGATAGATTTTTTTGTAATACTTGATCGATTTTTGTCTAATCCATGATTGAATTGTTTTTTTTTTTTTGTAATCCATGATCGAATTTTTTGTTTTTTTTTTTTTTTGTAACCCATGATAGAATTTTTTTGTAATCCATGATCGAATTTTTTGCAATCCATGATCGAAATGTTTGTTTTTTTTTCTTGTAATCCATGATCGAATTTTTTGTTTTTTTCTTTTTTTTTGTAACCCATGATAGATTTTTTTGTAATCCATGACCGAATGTTTTGTAATACATGATCGAAATGTTTGTTTTTTTTTTGTAATCCATGATCGAAATGTTTGTTTTTTTTTTGTAATCCATGATCGAAATGTTTGTTTTTTTTTTTGTAATCCATGATCGAATTTTTTGTTTTTTGCTTTTTTGTAACCCATGATAGAGTTTTTTGAAATCCATGATTGAATTTTTTGTAATCCATGATCGAATTATTTTTTTCTTTTTTTGTAATCCACCATTGAATTTTTTGTTTTTTTTTTGTTTGTTTTTTTTTGTAATCCATGATCGAATTTTATGTAATCCATGATCGAATTTTATGTAATCCATGGTCGAATTTTTTGTAATCCATGATTGAATTTTTTGAAAATTTGTGATTTTTTTTTTTTAATCCATGATCGAATTTTTTTTTGTAATCCATGATAGAATTTTTTGAAAATTTGTGATTTTTTTTTTTTAATCCATGATCGAATTTTTTTTTGTAATCCATGATAGAATTTTTTGAAAATTTGTGATTTTTTTTTTTAATCCATGATCGATTTTTTTGAAAATTTGTTTTTTTTTTTTTAATCCATATTAGATTGGGAACACAACAAAACACTAACACTCAGGGATTCGGGAATAGTCAGACGCCTACTAATATCGATGATTCGTTTTTAGATCGAATCAATGAATTGTTAAACGAATTCAATCAATGGCACCAGCGTGACCAAGAAGAACAATAACGTCGTCTATCATTTTATTTTTAGATCATATGTTACTAATTTTATGCTTTATTGTAGTCCATGTATGTTAATATACTTATTCCATGATAATTATATGTTTATCCTTTTGTGTGATGTAAATTAAATGCTGAATGGCGGTTCATGCAAGGAAAGAACATATCAATATTCGCATATTCATTCAAAAACATGAAAATTCTTAATGGAGTACCCTCATTTCTTATTGAATTCCTAAAAAACAATATTTATAATGAATTTTAATAATTTTTTCGGATTTTTTTTAAATTTTATTCTGACCGATTCACCCGATTCCCGATTCGGATAGCCGATTTGTCGATCCAGATCGATTTTTTGGAAACCCGATCCGGGTCACCGATCCGTTTTTTAAACCATTGGTTGTAACCTTATATAAACTTTTTCCTTTATAATTTCAAGCGGAATAAAAAGAAACGGTTGGTGGAGGGTAGTTCCCCTTCAAACACGCTTAGCAAATGATGGAGCAGATGGGGTTGAAATGGACCTTCAAACTTTCAAACATGTGATCCTGTAAACAAGAAAAGCTGTAACCCAAGGACCTCCCTCTCCCTCTGAAAACAAACAGACATAACTACTTCCATAAAGTTGAGGTGACGTCGTTATGGTTTCCTAAAACATATCGTTTTCCCTTTTTTTTTTCCTTTTTTTTTTTCTTTTTTTTTTTTTGTTAAAGAATGGGCTGAAGTGTTAGTGGTAAAATCATTTGTGTCCTAGTTAAGGCTTCGTGGCTTTCATTCTCGCCTAACATATTAAAAACTACTAACGATTTTAAAAAATGGCTAGGACCTGTCATCCCCACTGAATTACCCAAAAAAAACTATGATTTTTGTGAATATATAGTATAGGATGAAGTTTCTATAGGACCTAGGGTTTATGATACTATTAACAATTTCAAAAGGATTACCCAAAAAAAACCTATGTTTTTCATGAATATATAGTATAGGATGAAGTTTCTATAGGACCTAGGGTTTATGAAACTGTTAACGATTTCAAAAAATGGGTAGGGACTCATCATCCCACTTAATTACCAAAAAAAACTATATTTTTTATGAATATATAATATAGGATGAAGTTTCTATTTTTCTTTTTTTTGGTGCAGTTGGCATACGGATGCATTCGTAGTTGTAGAGGTAAGGTGCACCTTCAAATTTGATCTTGGTATATAAATTTGATGTAAAATGTTCGTAGGATTATCTCAAAATCTATTTTTATATCTAATTATAAAATTTAAAATTTTAAAAATAGATAAAATCAAGTAGATCTATAAACATATGAAAATCTTGAAAATGGACGGTGTAGATAATATGTTGTAAAATGCACTATTTATGAGACTTAAAATCTTTTTATTTTTCTTGGTCATACATCTCGATGTCAAGATGATCAATCAAAGGGTTTTTCAACATTAAAATTATCTTTGCCGATGGATTTTTGAGGTGCTTCCGTAGCTGATCATTTTCAGCGTGCCTTTTCTTCGGAAGTGCCTCACACACCTAGATTAAGCCGGGTGGGATTTAGAGTTATTCCACCACATCTTATTATGCTTTGGATAGGAATGTTTCGTTGGAGAAATTAAAAAAAGCGGTTTTCGCTTTACCCGGCTATAAGGCACTTGGGCCGGATGGATTCCATCCAATCTTTTTTTATAAGTTCTGGAGTTTGATTAGTTCGGATCTTTTGGAAATGATCAAGGGATTCTTAAGGAGAGGGCAGCTATTCAAGGGTGTGAATTCTACGTTTATTGCTCTAATCCCAAAGAAATATGTGATTGCTACCTTGGGGGATATTAGACCTATTAGCCTTCTTACGAATCTTTACAAAATTGTAGCTAAGTTTGGCTAAGAGACTTAAGTAGATCTTACCTATAGTCATTTTTGGCCCCCAATCGGCTTTTATTAATGACAGCTTGATTTCTGACAGTGTCTTGGTAGCACAAGAATACATTCACTATAAGATACTTGAGGGCACTCCTAGAATGGTTATTAAACTAGATATGGACAAGGCTTATGATAAAGTAGAGTGGCATGTTTTATTAGAAATAATGAGAAATATGAGATTCAGTGATAAATGGAGACAGTGGATTATGGGTTGCCTGTCTTCGGCCCACTTCTCAGTACTGTATAAAGGGGGCTCTATGGGGTTTTTTAAAGCTACTCGTGGATTGCGTCAAGGAGATCCTCTTTCCCCCTTCCTTTTTACAATCTATGTAGAATGCTTCAGTTTGATGCTCTCTAATGTGGTGCGAAGTGGTCATTTTACAGGCTTTCAGTTACCTAATGAAGGCCTTTGTGTTTCCCATCTACAATATGAGGATGATACCCTATTGTTTTGTGGAGCACAAAGGTCTCAAGTATCTAATACTGCTATTTTTCTGAAGTATTGTGAAGTGGCTTTGTGCTTAAAGGTTAACTTTGGAAAAACAAATATGGTGGGCCTCAATTGCCTTGATGAGGAGGTCTCTTTTTTAGAAGAGGTGTTTGGTTGCAAGGTTGATAATTTCCTATTACCTACTTAAGAATGCCACTATCAGATGGTAGGCTCCCCATTGCAGTTTGGGACAAAATAATACAGCATATACAAGTTAAGTTAGATCTCTGAAAATTTAAATATTTGTCCTTTGGGGGCAAGATTACGCTTATTAAGGCATACTTGTTGAACTTGCCCATCTACCAAATGTCTATTCTCCAGATCCTTACATCGGTGGCCAGGAAGATTGAGACCATGATGAGGAACTTTCTATGGGGATATTTGGTGGATAAGAAAAAGTTTCACCTTCTGCATTGGGATAGTTTATATACACCAAATAAGGAAGGGGGTCTTGACATTAGAAAGATTAAATTGGTAAATCATGCTCTACTTTACAAATGATGGTGAGAAGTTTGACTCTTAAAAGCCATCTTTGGTATAAAGTGGTTGCTTCGAAGTATGATACTGATAGGTATAGATTGTGGATGGGGACCATGAAGGGAGTTTCAAGCATGTCGGCATGTTGCAAGGTTATTCAGTTGTGTAAAAGATTCATTCATAGAGATATAAGGTGGTGTGTGGGTAGTGGCAGCAATATTTCCTTTTGGTGTCACAAATGGGTTGGGGATTGTCCACTTAAATTACTTTTCCCATTAGTTTTTCAAATGGGGGTTAATCAAGAAGCAACTATCTCTGATTACTATGCTCGGAAGGGTGGTCATATTGTCTAGAACAGTGTTTAAAAAAACGCCAAGTCGAACCGGACTCGCCCGGTTTGACTCGAAAATCGCCATTGGGGGATCGTATCGGCTAAAAAAACGGGAATCGTCCGGTTCTAGATAGAACCGGACGATTCTGCACAGTGACTCATCAATTCACTGTACGGAATCGGCGAGTCTGTGAAGAACACGGGTTGCACAGTGTTCTTCACGGGATTCTTCGAAATTTGTCATTTTTTTATCATTTTTCTTCTTTTTTTTGGCATGTGATCTAATTTGCAGGCTATAAACAGCCTTAGTCAGCTTTGACAAGGATTAAATGGTTGAAAATTTTGGGGTTTTTGGATCACGAAATTTGCATTTTTAGGGTTTCCGCCTTTCCTTGTGTTTCACGCCAAATAGGGCATGAATCTTTCAAAATTTGTAGCCATTTTGATCGTAAAGCTGTGCATCAAAACCTTTTGTTACTAATTTGTGATAATCGTTGAGAAAAACAGAGTTTTTTGGAGATTGAAGGCTTCGGTTCACAAAATCAGGTAAGAAGTTTGGGTTTTTTTTTTTTTTCTGCCATGTGATTTATTTCACGACATATTTTGAACATAATGAGTTCAATAATTAGGTTTTTTAATCTTTAGTGTGTCTATTATGATTTAAAATTTTCAATTTTATGTAATTTGGTCAATTACAACATGAAATTTAAGATGAACACAAAGATGTCTGCGGAACCAAAATTCCGCTGGTTTTTTTTTTTTTTTTTCCGCCTTTTGATTTTTTTTCGTGATATATTAGAAATAATGTGTTAAAAACTTAGGGTTTTGATTCCTTACATTGTTTTTTATCAGAAAATGTACTCAATTGGATGTAATTTATTCACTTAGAGGTGGATTTTTTAGTTAAAATGGCTTATTGTAAAATAGCTCTGTGAAAAACATTTTTTTTTTTTTTTTTTTTTTTGTAATCCATGATCGAATGATTTGCAATACTTGATCGATTTTTTTGTAATCCATGATCGAATTTTTTTTTTTTTTTTTTTGTAATCCATGATCGAATTTTTTTTTCTTTTTTTTTTTTGTAACCCATGATAGAATTTTTTGTAATCCATGATTGAATTTTTTGTAATCCATGATCGAAATGTTTGTTTTTTTTCTTGTAATTCATGATCGAATTTTTTTTTTTTGTATCCCATGATAGAATTTTTTGTAATCCATGATCGAATGTTTTGTAAACCATGATCGAAATGTTTGTTTTTTTTTTTGTAATCCATGTTCGAAATGTTTGTTTTTTTTTTTGTAATCCATGATCGAATTTTTTGTTTTTTGTTTTTTTTGTTATCCATGATAGAGTTTTTTGTAATCCATGATTGAATTTTTTATAATCCATGATCGAATTGTTTTTTTCTTTTTTTGTAATCCACGATCGAATTTTTTGTTTTTTTTTGGTTTTTTGCTTTTTGTAATCCATGATCGAATTTTATGTAATCCATGATCGAATTTTTTGTAATCCATGATAGAATTTTCTGTAATCCATGATCGAATTTTTTGTAATCCATGATGGAAATGTTTGTTTTTTTTTCTTGTAATCCATGATCGCTTTTTTTGTTTTTTCTTTTTTTTTTGTAACCCATGATTGAATTTTTTGTAATCCATGATCGAATTGTTTTTTTCTGTTTTTGTAATCCACGATCGAATTTTTTGTTTTTTTATGTTTTTTTTTTTTTGTAATCCATGATCGAATTTTATGTAATCTATGATCGAATTTTATGTAATCCATGATCGAATTTTTTGTAATCCATGATCGAATTTTTTGTAATCCATGATCGAATTTTTTGTAATCCATGATTGAATTTTTTGAAAATTTGTGATTTTTTTTGTTTTAATCCATGATCGAATTTTTTTTTGTAATCCATGATCGAATTTTTTGAAAATTTATGATTTTTTTTTTTTAATCCATGATCGAACTTTTTGAAAATTTGTTAATTTTTTTTTTTAATTCATGATCGAATTTTTTTTTGTAATCCATGATTGAATTTTTTGAAAATTTGCTGGACGTTTTTTTTTTTATTTCTTTTTATCCATGATCGAATTTTTTTGAAAAATGATGATTTTTCGAAAAGATGTGAAAATCGTGATAAGATTTTGATTATCATGATGTATTAAACCCAATTTTTAATTTTTATTGTTTGAGTTTGCTCTACTTTTTTCTTTTTTTTTTCCATGATCAAATTTTTTGAAAAATGATGATTTTCTGAAAAGATGTGAAAATCGTGACAAGGTTTTAATTATCATGAGGTATTAAACCATATTTTAAATTTTTATTGTTAAAGTTTTTGCTGAAAAAATTGTATGTTGATGGATTATTTATGAAAAAAAATGCATGTTATTATATTTTTAATGCAAAACTGTATTTTTTTAATCTGTTGTTCATGGATTTTTTAGTTGGAATGACTGATGTTAGCTGGCTCTGTGAAGAATTGTTTTTAGTATTAATTTTTTAATGCAAAAAATGTATGTTCTTGATAATTGAGTTGTAGCCATGTTTGGAGCTTGTATTTTGTATTATATTATCCTGAATGTTTGTAATTGATATGTACGAAAATATTATTGTCAATAAAGGTATTTTGCAATAACAAATAACAACAAATATGACTACATGAACTACCGCAACATATTATCACTACACATGGTGATTATTTTTCTTTTTGAACTGTCAGGTTAATTTTATACTTTTTACATCTTAAAACAGTTGAATCATGTCAAGATCTGCAGAAGACCCTGCATGGCAATATGGGGTCAGACTTGATCCCCACAAGAAAGGCAAAATTATTTGTAATTACTGTCAAAGAGTGATAAGTAATGGGGTACATAGGTTCAAGCAACACTTGGCAGGGGTTAAGGGAGAAGTTTCTGCATGCACTAGTGTCCCTCGTAATGTAAAAAAACAGATGGCGGCAATTCTTAATGCTAACAAAGGTAAAAAAATTGCCAAACATAGGATGAATGAGGAGATAGCTAGTTTATATACACCATCAAGCAGGAATGATACAGAAGAGCAATATAATAATGAGCTGGACATGGCCACAAGATTGAGTTTACATGAACAATATCATAGGGAACGTGGGTTTAGAATGCCCGGGCTCAGCTCAAATATTTATGGAGGGGTTGGTAGCAATATGTATCAAGGATAATCAGTTGTTGAAGAAATTGTTTCTATGGTACCTAGGAGTGCCAGTATTGCAGGTCATGGTCGTAAAGACTCATTTCTCTCAAAGCCTAAGTCACAACAGATGACCCTAAAAGGCATGGTTAAAGGTACAAGAAACATGTTAGGGAGATATGTTGGTAAATGGTTCTACGATAAAGGGACTCCCTTTGATGCATCTAATAGCCCATATTTTTCACCTATGGTCAATACAATCCAGATAGTCGGGCCTAGGGTAAAACCCCCGACGGCATATGAGCTCAATGGGCCAATATTAGATGAAGAGGTGGAGGAAGTTAAAAAGTGGATTGAAGACTATAAACAGAGTTGGCCAAGGACAGGCATTACTCTCATGAGTGATGGTTGGTTGAATAAAGTTCGCAAAAAGGAGTTTTTAAACTTCTTGGCCTATTCCCCAAAAGGTACAGCTTTTTTGTCTAGCAAAGACGTATCAGGGACGAAGAAAGATGCAAACTTCTACGTACGACTATATGATCAGATAGTGGAGGAGGTAGGAGATAAGCATGTAGTCCAATTTATTACGGACAATGCGCGTGATGTGGTTCTGCGGGCAGCAAGTTGATGGATAAGAGGAAGCATCTAGTATGGATCCCGTGTGCTGCACACAGCATCGATCTTATATTAGAGGAGATCGGTGAGATCAAAATTGTGAAAGAGACTCTACAGGAAGCAATGTTGGTGTTGAGAATTATATACAACCACTCTAAAATTTTATTTTTGTTTAGAGAACACTCTAAGAAAAAAGAGATAATCAGGCCTGCCATAACCCGCTTTGCGACCGATTACTTAGCTGTGGACTCCATACGAGAATCTGAAGGTGCATTAAAGATATTGTTTACTTGTGAAGAGTGGTTAAATGACTGCCTCTCGAAATCTCGTACCGGTATAAAAGTGGACAACATAGTCTCAAATAGGCAGTCCTGGTCTCGATGTTCCAATGTTGTAGAGGCCACTGCCCCTTTGGTCACGGTGTTAAGAATGGTGGATGCTGACAAGAAAGCTACCATGGGTATCCTTTATGAAGGTATTGAGAGGGCGAAATCAGCTATTGAGGAGAAGTGTAATTTTGCTAGCAAAGTGATCAAGATTATAGAAAGGAGGTAGAACACCAAATTTGGATGTCCAATTCATTATGCTGGTAAATATATATTTATATCATTACAATGTTTCAGTTTAAATCATTTTTTTATGAAATTGTAAATGAAATTTTTCTACCTATATATTTTTTAGGTTACTACTTCAACCCAAAAATTTTCTATTTGACACCTGAATAACCCCACAAGATTATGGAAGGGGTCAGATACATTATTGCAAGGTTGGAGATAAGCCATCGAAACCAAGTAGCAGCAATACAAGAGGTATTATTTAATGTTTGGGTAAGAACTTCATTGAGTTGTTATATTTGTGAGGAATAATGCACTAAAACGTAATATATTTGTTTTAGCTTGCTATGTATAGAGATGCTATAGGATCCTTCAGAACTAGACTTGCCAGAAATTCTCGAACTATGATGGATCCAGGTTATCCCCTCGCTAATATTTTGTTCATTCATATATTTAATCTTATGAATTGTTCTTGCCCTTACAATGTTTTTTGCGTTTTAATCCAGCTGAATGGTGGGAGATATATGGTACTGATGCACCTCACCTAAAGAGGATAGCAATCAAGGTGCTCTCTCAGACATGTTCTGCTACTGGCTATGAGCGCAACTGGAGTACGTTCCAATAGTTGCACACTACTAGGAGGAATCGACTCGCTTTTGAGAAGCTTCATAAACTAGTCTACGTTCATTATAATTTAAACCTCAGAGAGTGACAAATAAGGAGGAAGCTTGAAGACTATGGGCCGATAGACTTAGACACAATATTTGTCACAGACATAGCAGACCAATGGGTAGTAGAAGAGGAGGAGCCAGTGTAGCACAAGAGAGCGTTCCTTAAGGCTATCGGTGATGAAGATCTTGAATAAAGTTATGAGCAGCATGAAAGAGGAAGCAGCCAGCCAACGTATCCACAATTCGTCGAAGATGTCGGTGATATTGCACCTAATGAGGAAGAGTGGGAAGGGGGTCTAAGAGAAAATGAGAGAGATGATGATTCTGAGGCCACCCTATCCCAGCCATATTATTCACATATCGAGTCCCAACAGCAACAGTGTAGGGATGAGCACGACAGTGCAGGTGAGCATGAAGGATGAACAAGCTTCGGGGATTTTGGATTGGGAACACAACAAAACACTAACACTCAGGGATTTGGGAATAGTCAAACGCCTGCTAATATCGATGATTCGTTTTTAGATCGAATCAATGAATTGTCAAACGAATTCAATCATTGGCACCAGCGTGACCAAGAAGAACAACAACGTCGTCTATCATTTTATTTTTAGATCGTATGTTACTAATTTTATGCTTAATTGTAGTCCATGTATGTTGATATACTTATTCCATGATAATTCTATGTTTATCCTTTTGTGTGATGTAAATTAAATGCTGAATGGCGGTTTATGCAGGGAAAGAACATATCAATATTCGCATATTCATTCAAAAACATGAAAATTCTTAATGGAGTACCCTCATTTCTTATTGAATTCCTAAAAAATAATATATATAATGAATTTTAATAATTTTTTCGGATTTTTTTTAAGCTTTATTCTGACCGATTCACCCGATTCTCGATCCCGATTGCCGATTCGCCGATCCGGATCGGTTTTTTGGGTGCCCGATCCGGATCACCGATCCGTTTTTTAAACCATTGGTCTAGAATATCAACCTACCCTATAATAGAATTCTTGATTTGCTTTTCTCTCTATTATCCGACCTTCTCAAGCTTTTGGAATACGTTTATATTCCTCAAAATGCTGCTGATGAAGTTGTATGGGAACTTGACAAGGATGTGATTTATTCCGTAAAATCCATGTATAATACGTTTTTCCATGGTAGGGTTAGATGGTCCGTGCCTGTTCTTGCTAGGTTGTGGAAGTGGCCTCTGCATCTTAAAAAACAAGGATTTTTGTGGCTGGCAGCTTAAGATAAAGTGCTTACTATTGATAATCTTATAAAGCAAGGGAAGATTTTACTCAATATTTGTCTTTTGTGTAAGGAGGATGGGGAATCCAGTGATCATCTCTTCCTTCACTGCCCTTTTACTAGTAAGATATGGAGATGGTTTTTTAGAAGCTGGGGGTTGTACTTGTAATGCCTCATTCGGTGGTGGGGATAATAGAGGGGCCTTCGGCTACTCTCCCAAAGATTGGGGTTGTTGCGTGGCAAATTTCAAGAGGAGTCATCTTTTAGGAAATATGGAAAGAGAGAAATATGAGAGTTTTTGAAGGAGTTTCATTACCTTTTGAAAAAGTGTTAGATATAATATTGCTCTCAATATGACTTTTTCTTTCAGTCACTCCTGGGGGAAGGATATCTCTGAACTCTTTGCCCCTCTTTTTAGGCTACGAGTTCTTGTGGAGAGGAAGTTGGGGCATGATTTCATGATAGAGGGGGACTCCCTTAATGTGATTATGTGGTGCAAAGAGGAACAATTGCTTCCATGGGAGTTCAAACCTATGCTGTTGCAGCTCTTGGATCTCTCCTTCGCCCTTTTGGTCTCTTTTGTTCATGTTTATAGGTAGGCTGATGTATTGGCGGATTTTGTTGCCAAATGTGGTACTTCCCTTTCTGATGTATCCATTTTGGACTCTATAATTTCATTCTAGAGTAATAAAATTTTTGAACCTTCTATCAAAAAAAAAGGTTGTAACCTTATATACACTATTTCCATTTTTTTTGGGTGATGAAGTTTCTATAGGACCTAGGGTTTACGAAAACAAAATAAAGCTTCACTTTAAATCCTAAAGTACTTTCGGCATTGAAAATCTCCATGGTGACTCTAAAATCAATTTCTAGCACCGACAATATAAATTTGAAACTCAAAAAATGGCCACATCTTGTGGATCTGTGAATACTTATTTTTAGGGCAAAATAAACCATGTAGATGATTTGTTGCTGTATATATTATTTTTAAATTTTGAAATCCTAATTTGTGATGAGTTTGGGTCGCTCACTCTCTAGTTACGATGAATTTGGCAGGGTCAAGACGTCAGAAAGCGAAATATGAGGATTCACAAGAAACCATCAACTTAGCCTTATCAGGTCATCGGTCAAGACTCAAGACATAAGAACAATTGTTGACACACACACGGACCCATACATGCTTGGCAATAAATATATTTTTTAAATATAATTTGATCTTAATTTATATGTAATTTCATCTTAATTTTTAAAGTATACTAGTAGGATTACATGCGTAGAAATGAAATAAGTGTAGATACACATGTGAATATGCAATGGAGAATACATAGATATGCAATAAGCATTTACATAAATAATTATATAATCTAGAGTTCAATGGCTGGTGCAAATACACAATCTATAACTAATGATGCTTCTAACAAATAAATTTACAAACAATCATTTCTATAATATAATAGAAAAGTAAATTTCATAATATTTTATGGAAACTCAAGTATAGTTTAGTATGGATGACAATCAAAAAATTAAAAATAGTATGTGCGCATATTCCTTGGGGTTTGTAATAATGTTAAAAAAATCTAATAAATAAGAAATTCCAATAGATACACATGTATAAAATTATATTTTTTTATTCCATATTATTATCTAGTGGAATTACTTTTTTATTGCATATTCTATAGCATGAATTATTATTATTATGTTACTAAATAATTTCAAATAATAAATTTTTTAAAATAATTATGTGAAGTTGTTGAAGGAGTTCGACAATCCACCAAAATCCACAAAAAAAATATTCATATCTAACAAAGTGAATATAACAAACTTCTATAGAAAACCAAAAAACAATTGCAAAAAAAAACTACAAATTTAGTCCTAAAAAATGTTAATGCATAAAAATTAATAATTAATAATATAAGTATTAGCTCTCCAAAGTATGTCTATTAGTACAATTGAATTTAGATTAAAACAAAAAGGCTTCAATCAGTAATCCAAATGAAGAGTACAATTGAATTTAGATTAAAACAAAAAGGCTTCAATCAGTAATCCAAATGAAGAGTGAAGCACGGTGCACGTTGTTCAAGGAATCTCACATTTTTAAAAGTTATGAAATTAATAAAATATAAAAATATTTAAAAAAAATCCAAAAAACAAAATAAAACTAGTATGTCATTTCCCGTTTTTTGGGTTTTTTCCTGGTGAGTAATTTAAAAAAATAAATAAATTTTTAGAATATCTATTTGAAACTGGTAGCATATTTTTATGAAAAAAAGAAAACATGAAAAAATTATTTAGAAATTTGTTATTGGGATTTCCTAAAAATAAGTCATTCATAAGTTTTATAATCATGAAAATCTATTTAAAAAAATCGTTGTTATAATAATATTAAAAGAGTATTTAGAATTTCATTATTAAAAATAGTAAATTATATTTTTTGAAACATAAAATATTAAATTATAAATCGTTCACGATATTTAAAATCATGAAAAATCCTTAAAAACTAATAAAAGTTCTTAAAAGTAAGAAAATTAGCTAATGAAAGTATCTTTTTAACTCATTATTTTGGGTGAGAATATTATTATTATGGATAATAATATAGTTAAAAATGACTAAATGTGAACGTGTGACTGAAAGTCTTTGTGATCTATATGTTTTAATAAAAACATCATATGCAATGAAAAGTACAGTGGAGAATCACACTAAAATTAATGAATCATGGGACGTGGAGAAAATACCAATAACTAAAAGGAAAAGTTTATATAAAGCCTAGGCACTAAACAATCAAATTAGATCCCACCTTAAAAATTTTACAGAAGAGTTTATTTTAATGTCCAAATATCCTCAAATTAACATGAAAAAAAAAATGAATTTCAAGTTTTGAAAATAATGCATCTTGTAACGTATTTTCTGAGCAAAATGAGAGGGACTGCATGGCTTTTGAGGAGGGAGATGCAAGGAGAGAGAGGATTGAGAGTCCCATGAATTAAGAAGCACATGCTATTAAGAGCATTGGCTATTAAATGAAAACATAACTTTTTAGGTACAAAAATAGAAAAAAAAAAAACGAAAACAATGCACAAATATCATTAATATTTACTCACTATAGAACAAAGCAAATAGCAGCTCTTTTAATTCTACAGTCTTAGAAAAAAAAAAACAAAAAAAACAAAATTTGAAGTCAAACATATCACTTTTGGGCCTTGATCTAATGCCATTAATTTCTTTTCTATAGCTTCCGCTCTATGAATTCTCCCTTAAAATATTTCCTAGGCTGACAAATACCTTTATGCCCATCAATTTAAAAAAAGATCGGTAGATAACTCACACAACCCACACTATACACAACAAACCAAGACAGGCAAAGATCAACCATATACCGTTGTTTGTAGAAGATTAGAGAAAACATTTAATGAGACACTTACCTCGTTCTAGGAAAGATTAGAGGAAACCTCAACTGCAAAAGTTCAAATAAATATTTAAAAAAAAAAAAAAAAAACTTCTACTACAAAGAGACTATTCAACAAAGAGAAAACCCCAGCAAAGACAAACTATTCAGCAAAGAGAAAACCTCTATTATATCACCTACCTATTTCAAGAAAAATTCTTTTCCTTTCTCTACTCACTTATATCACCTTTTTTCTCTTCCAAGTAAGATCTATCCATATATCTGTATCTCCATCTTTTTTTTCACCTTTCCTAAAAGCTTTCTTCTAGATAGTACAAAGTAATTTAAGAAAAATTCCAGCCTTCTAGGAATTTATGGTTAAGAATACTCATGTATATCCTCTTCATAATTTTTCTCGTCATTATGTATATTCCTTTCACATTATATCTTTTTTAGAAGGGATATCTAAAAAATATATTCTCTCTAAATCATCTCTTTGATGTGTATCTCTATTTCTGTTAGAATTCGTGGAAAAGAGAACACAACATTTACATGGTTCAGGCCGAAGCCTTACGTCCATAGATCCAAAGCCCAACGGGCTACATCTTCACTATGTTGGATGAATGATTACATCAATAAGTACCTCTAGAGGACAATCACACAATTACGGGAGATTACAGGAGATAAATATGGTATGATTCTTGGAGATAAAGGTAACTAGTAAGAGTTTTATCACCAAACTAACTTGATGACCAAAATATATACCCATACATCCATTATGATGTATCTCAATATAAACCCGAGATATCTATATCCTAACATTCCCCCTCAGACTCAAGATGCTTTGACAAAACAACTAGAGTTTGAACAATACTAAGTTACTAAAAATGAGTAATGATCTTCAGATTGCTTGAATACCAAAAACAAGTAATGATCTTCAAATTGATCTGATTGCTTGAACAACAAGCAAAGATTGTTGTGGTGGATCAACAAGCCTCAGGAACAGAGGGCCTCAGGAACATCTGGGATCGAGTAACTAAAAACTCGATCATCACACAAGATGGAGTAACGAAAAACTCTATCATCAAACAGGATCAAGTAATGGAAAACTTGATCATCAAGCAGGATCGAAAGATTCGATCATCAACCAGGAAAATCTGAAAACTTGTGAAACACCACCATCTTTAGCAAGCACAGATCCAAGCAACTTGCTCTTTGAAAATCCGAAACTTTTGAAATGTCTCAACTCAAAATAATATCTCAAACTTGTGAGAAACAGTATTTCTGTATAATTGGGCCTTAAGCCCCCATGAAAATATATTATTAAGCTTATCAAATATGTCAAAAAGAGCCCCAATTTATAGGATTACAAAGTGGTGTACTATTAAATAAACTAACATATGTAATGAACCACCTTTCTAATATGGGTACACATAAGAGGAAAGAAAATATTGTTCCAAAACATCAGTGCATGTTTCTATATTTTCTACACTCCCCCTCAAACTCTAGATGCATTAAAAGAGAGCAACTTGAGTTTGGACAGTTGAAGGCAGGCGTTAGTAACAAAGCAGGAACAGAAGAAGCTTAAGCAGCTGCAAATTAGCGATCCTTAGAAACCGACATCTCGAATAGAACAATCTCACATAACAGCAAATCAACAGGCATTCGGAACATACATGATCGAGTAAAGTTGATCATCAACCAAGATCGAGAAATTCGATCATCAAACATGAGGCACTCGGAAGAGCTAACAGAAATCAGCGGCGGATTAGCAAGCACAGTTGGACCTTAGATTCAAAGTTGAGAACAGTAAGATCCAAAACCGATAAGAGAGTCGAAACACGACTCGACAAAAAACAGATCAGAGAGTCGAAACACCACTTGGCAGACAGATCAGAGAGTCGAACACAGCTTGGCAGACAGATCAGAGAGTGAAACACGACTCGATAGAGAGACAGATCATATTTTTAGTTTATTTTTTTTCTTTGTTCATTATGAACAAAATGGTATAACAATGATTGATACCAACAACCAAAGTGTTGATGGTATAAGTAAATAGTATGGTCTTTTAAGGTTTAGAAGAGGAGAAAGAGGGATCAAAGAGAATACGCATATCGCATAGAATAAGAGAAAGAGGAGAAAGAGGGATCAACAACCCCTATGCAAGATTAACTTAATACTATGGATCGCCAAGGATGCACAATGGGCCACCTTTTTAAAGGTAAGTAAAAGAGATCTAACTTCGATTTCTCCATAACATTAAGCATTCATGTAATTCTGGAGAGAAATAATGTCTTCATCAGAGTTGAGCGTTTTTCCCCTAAGGTCACCAAATTTACGGTTGGTTTTTTGAACCATCTTCTGTTGCTAAGCAAGAAGCAAGCAAACTATCGGGGTCCAAACTCTTCTTCTTCAGGCCAAGTCTAACCAGGCCATTACCAAAAGACGCCAAGGCTAAGGAAGCGAGAGAAGCCCATAATATCAAAAAGACCAGAAAAGTCACTTTTTGACCCATGTTGAGGTTTTTACCTCCAGAGAAGAAGCGATGATAGCCAGCAGAGACGAAGCAAGACCTGATTCTTATATATGTGTATATATGAGAGAAAGAGAGATAATTGCTACATAAGAGAGAGAGGAGAGAGAGATAGTGTTACATAAGAGAGATAGAGAGAGATGAGTATTCTAAGAGAGAGAAGGTCCAATTGGGAGAGAAATCACATTAGAGAGAGAAAGTACAATTGAGAGAGAAACGGTGGGAGAGGAAACAGGGGTTCTTCTCCACTCTCAAAGAAGAAGTGGTGAGAGGCCTCTCCCCTGGTAGAATCCAGGCAAAGAGTCATGCCCGCAGGACCTCTTCTATGTCTGGCCTCCTCCGCTGCCACAAGAAGTCCAGCAGCAGTAGCGGTGGTGTCCAGCACAACCAGGCGGCTGTTGACTCAGCCCTGATGGTGCAGTCGGGGAGCATGAGGCTGGTTGGGGAGATGCTAACCCCGCTGATCGTGAACAACAGATATATGGCATTAACTCAGAGAGAGAAAGTTGTAGCCTGGCAGATGAGGTTTGGAGTTGCAGAGAGGGCAAAACACAGAGAGAGAGAGAGAAAGAACCTCCTTGATCGAAGCAGACAGGGACGACCCAGACATGTTTGCCGAGAAGAGAGCAAAAGAAATTAATAGAGAGAAAGATGAAAAGGGCATGTGCAAAGTTTTAAGATCAGGGTTTCGGAAAGAGATAAGAGACAAGAGAGATAAGGGAGAGAGGGGTAGGCAAGCGTCCAACATATCCAAGCAAGCAAAAGTGATGAAGAAATAAGAGAGAGATCGTGAGAGATAAATCAATAGAGAGAGAAGAGATAAGAAGTCCAAGAGAGATCCGAGAGAGATAAATCAGTAGAGAGAGAAGAGATAAGAAGAAGAGAGAGATCGTGAGATCAAGATTAGATAGAAATACCAAGTATGAATCTGGCTTTGATACCATGTGAAGAGTCTCAGGTTTCTGTTCAGAGAAACCTTGTGTCCATTATTCATATAAATGTACAGACTTATCTTTTATAAATAAATTACAAATGACAATAATAGAAATTAAATCATAGATACCTAAACCATATCTAATCTTATAATAAAGTCAGATATTCTATCAATCCTTCCCATAAATATTGATTGCAATATATACTTTCTGTATTAACCCAATACACAATATACACTTTCCTTTTATACTCACCCTCAAATTCAAGATGCGAGAGAGATCAGTTGGAGTTTGAATACTTATTGCGGAAACGAGCAGTTGGATCTTCAGGTGCATACTCAGATTGCTTGATCAATAAGCACCAAAAGTAGTGGCGACTCAGCAAGCCTCGAGAACATATGGCTTTAGGAACTCGTGGAAAAGATCAAACATATCAGAAAGTCAAAACACGACTCTACATAGGGACAGATCAGAGAATCAAAATACATCTCGACAGAGAGATAAATCAGAGAGTCGAACACGACTCAGCAGAGATGACAGATTAGAGAGTCAAAACACAACTCAGCAGAGATGACAGACCAGAGAGTCGAAACACGACTCAACAGAGAATCGAAACATGACTCAGCAGAGAGTCTAAACATGACTCGATAGAAGTTTCACCGACTGAGTGAGCAACAAACTCGTCTTGAAAATTGACGACAATGCTTCAGGGACGAGGAATAGACACAACTAAGATGAAACTGGCTCTGATACCATGTGAAGAGTCTCAGGTTTATCTGAAGAGACTCCTTGTGTTCCAAAACTAACAAAATGTGCAAACTCAAACTTTCGATGATCCCAACTCAACCCATCTCGATTAGATAGAGAGAGAGGTAGGTGACGTCAAGGAGGGTCAAAAGTGGCTGAAAAATAGATGGTAAGTGGCTAGGGCAAAGAGGTTGCGGTGAGAGAGAAAATACGGTGGGCACGAATCTGAGCCAACAGTAGAGCCAGAGGATACGAAAATTTCTCGACTTCAGATTTGAAGTTGGCGAGCTCAGATCTGAGCTAAGGAGTTTATGGCTCTAATTCCATGTTAAAATTCGTGGGAGTATTCATGTACAGACATTGAATAGAGAATGGAGAGAAAAGAAGAGAGAACACAACATTTACGTGGTTTAGGCCGAAGCCTTACGTCCACAGATCCAAAGCCCAACTTGCTACATCTTCACTATTTTGGTTGAATGTTTGCATCAATAAGTACCTCTATATATAGAGGACAATCACACAATTACAGGAGATAAATATGGTATACTTCTTGAAGATAGAAGTAAATAGTAGAAACCTTATCATCAAACTAACTTGATGACCAAGATATATACTCATACATCCATAATGATGTATATCACTATGAACCCGAGATATCCATATCCTAACAATTTCTATCTCATATTCTTCTTTCTTTCCTATCCTAAAATATCTTTTATATTTTTTTTGCTCCATGTTTTGTTCATCTAGCTTAAAATCTCTCCTACAACCTCTTTCTCTCTCTTACTCACATATTACCCCTCTTTCTCTCCCCTAAATATTTCATCTCCTATTTTTTCACCTTGCTAAATTCGAGCCCTAAAAAGGATGTGTTCTCTCTCCAAAAAGCTGTGTAGTATCTCTGTCTTCCTTTAAAGGTAGGAATGTCTCCTATAACCTCTAGAGAATTATGGTCCCTTCTTATTTTCATGACATGTATCCACTTTTTAACTCTGGCTTAATAATGAATTATAGATAGATATAATCTTTATCATGGAGATCTTGAATATGAAAAAATATATAAATTTTGAAGACTAGAAATAATAATTATATTATAAAAACATTTGGATTGTTAGTTACAATTGTTTTTAGGTGGACCTACATATTTGCATCATCTTTAAGATGGATGTTTCGCATATTGTAGAAATGCGATCCAACCCGCATGAAACAATTATTCGACACACAATCATTCTGACCCAAGTATTTTCTTCTTCTTTTGGAGCACAAGGTGAGGATTGGAACAGCACATGCTCAGGGGTTTCTTTAGCCCGGCATAAACCCATATGTTGTCCAGATGCGAAAATAAGCAAGTACTTAAACTGGCTATGCTCCATTACCTTCGTAATTGAGGCTCTGGTTCCTGGCGCCTTCAATAAGGACAACTTTCATGGCGTCCCTGCAACTGATAATATGCTCATTCATTAGGAATGCTGCAAGGAACATATCCTTTCGTAAAAAGTGGAGTTTGCATATAGCCGAGGCTCTAAACAATCAAAGTAAAGCACACTTTAAATAGTGTCGAGAAAGGTGGTTTCAATACTAGAAATTTTTGTCATAACCTTAAAATATATTGTTAGCTCTAATTATAAAATTTAAAGCTTCTAAAATAATGTGGATCGAGCAAATTTATGAAAATCTTGAAAATTGACAGTCCAAAATGCATTACAAGAAGCACTATTTTCAAATCTTGAATTTCATTTTTTATTCATGTCCATGTATCTTGAGGTCGAGAAGATCAATTTGAGAATTTTTGGGCATCAAAACAATCTCTTTTAATGAAATTTTTGAGGTGCCCTCTAATTTGATTGTTTAGAGCCACACACTTTAATAAACTTTTTCCTTTTTAAATATTATCATGCCCATTTTTAGAGCCTCACATTTATTGAATCTAAAAAACTAGCCTCCATTCACTAGAAGCATGAGGTGCCTTTCCACATGTGGATACCCACTTCTTTAGTACTAAAAAACGAACCAAATAATCCCATCTATTGCAATCATTACATCCCATCTTTGCTAACTCGTGGTCTATCGGATTGTAGCGTTGTTTCTATGCAAATTTGACTTTCTCAACCTTCAAGGCCACTCCATTCTTTCCTAAATGCTTGTATGTTGCTTGCAACATTGCCACCGGTAAGAGACATGCCCTGCACAACCTCTCTTTGTAACACATATAACAAGTTGACCAAGGCCACAGAGATTGGCAAAACTTTGGGCCATGCCAAAACAAGCTTCTTTATACATTATGACTTATGAGTGGAATATCAATTTGCCCACAATTATTTTCCCTGACATGCTGTGACTTATGGGCTGAAAGTCCTAGTCCATGCCAAAGATCGAGGCTATGAGCTATTCTTATCTCATGTAGGAGTGTTATCAAAAAATAATTGTCTCAAAAAATATGTAAATGATGAGAACACGTCTCATGTATGAGCATTTGTTGTCTATTAAATTCACTTTATAGTCAAATTGAAGTTTAAGATGCATCTTTAGAGCCATGTCTGCGCTTCTCGCTCCCTGGCTTCTCTCCCTCAGCCCTCTCCTCTCTTTCTCCAATGCCTCCTCTTTCTAACCACCCCCCTTCTGCTCATGCTCTCTCTCCTCTCTTCTATCTCTCTCTCCCTCTCACACCTATTTTTCATGGGTTGTTTTGGTCTTGGCTAGGGGTCACTTGGATCCTCCAGGCATGGTTCATCTGCTTCCAACAGAAGTGTTCCCTCGATTCAGGCTCCTCTGGTAGAACTAGGAGGAAATAGAGCCCTAATAGCCTTGGACGTCATTTTTTCGAGGCTCCTACCCCTCAGAACATTTCGCCGAGAGAGGTCATTCACCCACCAGATGACTGTGCTCCAGCACGGTCCATTGTTCAGACGATAGATCCTTTGCGAGTGTGGCTGGATTCCCGAAGGTTCTCAGGCAAGAGGTGTTACCTATTGACACCTTTGTCATTGAGGCATCAGAACCATGCTTGCAGCCGGGGAAGGAGATGCTCAAGAGAGCTATAGTCCGCTCATTCTCAACACAACTCGCTGATCTCAGCACCTTTCGTGAATGGATAACCAAGACATGGAAGTGTCCTATTTCACGCAAAAGCATTTCGGGAGGGAGAATGCTGGTCATCTTCGAGGATGTTGATTCTCCTAAACGTGTTTTCAACAATCGTTTATGGAGATTCCAAAGTGCTCTGGTCTCCCTGCAATGGTGGTTGCCATCTCTGAACCATTCGTTGATTCAACTACCTTCTGTTTGGGTAAGAGTTGATGGCATTCCCATCCATGTATGGACTAAAGAAGTTTTCTCCTTGGTGGTTCATGTATGTGGTTCTCTTATGGAATTCGATTGGAACACCACAACTAGTCCTATTTTGTGCATCCTACGTTTCAAAGTAAAAGTTCTGCTTACTGAATAGATTCCTTCCTCCTTGGTGTTAGAGGTTGGTGGTGACGTTTTTAAGTTGTTGTTTTGCAGTGGAATCTGATCCATCCTGGCACCTCTCTCTTCCTTCCTCGGCTCCTCTTGAAGCCCCTTGGTGGTGGCCAGAGTAGTGAATCTTGGGCACTTTGTTACTCATAAGAAGAAGAACCCCTCTGCCTCCACTTCTATTTCAAAGAAGTCCAAGTTCAGACGTGAATGTTGGAGGAGGTACCCTTAGCTTAGCCACTAGCCGTTTTGAGTGGGAGTGGGAACAGCTCA
Source organism: Amborella trichopoda (assembly GCF_054954075.1). Classification (NCBI taxonomy): domain Eukaryota; kingdom Viridiplantae; phylum Streptophyta; class Magnoliopsida; order Amborellales; family Amborellaceae; genus Amborella; species Amborella trichopoda. Next base: position 47,247,665 of record NC_142337.1, on the reverse strand, counting down.
ACTAGTTTGAATTCAAATGACACTCGGGGCTCTAAGCCCATTGGGCTCAGATAGGACCGCTCCTTCATGATGAGACTAAAGGAAAGGCTCCAATGATGACGGATCTTTCCTCGAGCCCAGCATAGCTGTCGTATTCTGAGGATAGCCGCCTCTTGGGTGACCCTAGCAGCGTCATCACCTCACCAACCGTCCGATTGAGTGACCATCAGGGTTCAAGTTGTGAGGTTCCTCAAGCATCGCCCCCTATCCCGAGTTTGATCGAAACCCTGCATGGAACGAGATGAAAAGGCAGGTCCCAACCGTCATTACTTGCCTCGAAAAGATACACATGCTCCTGATCTTGCTTGCCCTTTTAAGGAAATTGCTATCGAAGCTTTCCATCTATCCCATCTCTCCAAGATAGCAAATTGTGCTCTCAATAAGAGCCTTCTCTAAGCCTTACTCTATGGTTTTGCTTTGTTCCCTATTTGTTTATCGTTACCAGTTTATCAAAGCCATGGAAACACAGAAGGCTACGATTATGGAGACCAAAGATCAGCCCATATTCATTTAGTCTCTAGACTCAGTTCATGCTCTTCCTCTTGGGGCAGTTAAGAAAAACTTCTTGGAATGGGAGCTAGCAATGAACTGGATCTTTCTGTGAAGTGGCGTCTCAAAATGCCTGAGCAAGACATCTTCTTCGTGCTCTTTTGTTGGCTGCCTGCCCTGGCACCTCTCCAATTGTGGTCATTGAATCTCCTCTGAAGATGATGACCTTTCTCCCTACTCTCGCGACTGATCAAAGAAACCTTATAGGAGAATGGAGGTCCAAGGAAAGGCAGTCGAGATGCTCAGTGCCATGATGATAGGCTATACAGGATTGATTGTAGTGGTCGAAGAGGCCATAGGGATTAACGAACTTAACTGGAACCCGATGCCCAGAAGGAGGAGAGCACTTCAAAATGAGGCCCAAAGACTTGCTGCAGAGTTCCCCTTTGATTCGCTTATTGATGGACCCTCCGGGATTACCAAGGGTGGAACCCCTTTCTATTCCTCATGAAGATATGCTCGTAGAACATCAGGGGACTAGGAGAGCCAATAAAGAAATGAGTTTTGAAAAGGCTAGCGCAGACTTTCAAACCGCACATTTTACTTTTTCAAGAGCCTAAGCTGCAATCCCTTGGTGTCTCGGACGTGTAGCATTTTTGGGGCCCTAGACCTATGGCCTTTTGTTTTGCTCCCTCTCAGGGTACTTCTGATGGCCTTCTTACTGTGTGGGACCCTTTGGTCCTAGTTGGAGATGTTTTGTTGGTATCTTTTCGTGTACTTTTTGTTTCTTTTCTGAGTTGGCCTTCGCAACTGTACTTTATTGAATGTTTATGGCCCCAATGCGGTGGGGGACAAACCTGGCTTCTTTTCGGATCCCTCTATGTCCTGTGAGGCCTCTAATTGAATGTTTTATGTGGCTGGTGATTTAAACCATACCAAGAACCCTGATGAATCTAATTATGCGCTTGGTTATAATGCTTCAATGCTTTTATTTGATAATTTTATTTGTGTAAATGGTTTGGTTGATGTTCATATAGTTGGGCACCACTTTCACACGGTCTAATAATTCGGCCATGAACCCGCAATTATCCAAACTTAATAGATTTTTGGTTTCTAAAGAGTCTGATATGGCTTTTCCAAAATTCTTCTTTAAGGCTTTGCCCTAATGGACTTTGGATCGTGTCGCCCTGATACTAGATAGGGAAGGAGCTCAATTTGGGCCGCCTCATTTTCAGTTTATACTTTTTTGGATGAAAGAAAAATCAATTAGACAGGAAGTCCAGTCGGTCTAGACTGATGCCATTATTAGTGGCTGGATGGGTTTTAAACCCGTAAACTTAAAATTCCGAAACATAGAATCAAGTCGTGGTCTAAGCTTAATTGTGGCAATATTTAGCAATGCTTAAGGGAAATCACAAGCCAGCTAAATGGCCTTAACAGCCTAGAGCAAGTGCAAGGTGGATTGGATGTAATGCAAATAGCCAGTAGAGAAAGTTTGAAATAGAGATTGCATGATTTGCTTAACAAAAAAGAGATCTACTGGTTCTAAAGATCCAAGTCCCAATGGATAAAATAAGGAGATAATAATTCCAAATTCTTCCATGCTATTGTTTACTCCCATAGATGTTCAAACAATATCTCCTCCATCTCCATCCTAGGTGTTGACCAGGATGACTCTGCTGTAGTTGAGAATGTGATAGTTGCCTTTTTTTTCATAATAC